>NW_017731805.1:62266-93991 GCF_001890085.2 Hipposideros armiger | reverse complement strand
TCTCTCTCTCTCTCTCTCTCTCTCTAAGAATACAATGTGTCCTGGTTGTTTTTTGTTGGTTTGCTTGATTTGTGGTATTTATCCTGTTTGGTGTTCTCTGAGCTTCTTAGATATGCATTTGTGGTATTTCATTACTTTTGGTAAATTCTCTGCAATTACCTTTTCAAATATTTCCTTTGATCATTCTCTCCCACTTCTTCTGTATGTCAGTTATACGTATGCTAAACAATTTGATATTTTCCAATGTTTTTAGATTCAATAGTTCATTTTTCTTAGTTCTCCATATATTTCAGTTTGTATAACTTCTATTTGCCAATTTCCAAATTCCCTGATTCTTTCTTCAGCCGTGCCAAATCTACTGATGGCTTAATTTTTTTATAAGGACATATTTATATAGATAGATACAGATATAGATATCTCCAGACCTAGGTATACCTCATCTCTCTTGTTCAAACTTTAATGTAAATTGTGAGTCAGTGAAGATAGTAATTTTTCTCAGTTTGAATTTTGTTGTTGGTATGGTCATTCTCAATGTACCACAGTTTTCAGATTCTTCTAACATTATTTTGTGCTTAAAATGAGACACAGGTTTTCTCCATGTTGGCTTTAACTTCAGCTTTAGTTCTGGCCTTTGAGACTGACTTACGTAAGGATGCTCCCAGTCCATAGACTGTTTTTTTTGTTTGTTTGTTTGTGTGTTTGTTTTTTATTAGTGGATACATGCTAGCTGACGTATGGAGCAGGGAAGCCATCCTATGTTTCTTTGGTTTAACATCAGTCTTAGTTAGGAACTGTCCTTTTGAATGTATTAGTCAGGTCTAGTCAGTAGACAGAGACCTCAGAGTAATAGAAAATGGGAATTTTTAATATAAGGAATGATTAACTATGAACAAGGAATTCAATATTACTAGGAGATCAAAGAGAACTCAAAAGAATAGCCTTTGCTTGAGAGGGAGTATTCCAGAGTGAAACAAGTATTGAAGCATGGACTTCTCCCAAGGCTGGAGTTCAGTCATCATTGAAGTGCGTGTGAGTATAGCCTACGTGCTGGGTAGTGGAGAAGTCTCCCGAGTTACTCCCAGGCAAGAGATTTGCCACAGTTGGCCCTGGGGCACTTGTGGAATGAGATTGGTGGGCAAACAAGTATGAACTGGGAATAGTATGTAGGAAATTCTCCCACTAGAATGCCAGAAGGCCACATTTGGTGGGCAGGGAACTACTTTCCAGGGTGCTGAAGAAATTTGCTCTGAATCTGCCTGTGGGGGGTGGTTTTGAACTTGCTGGAGAGCGAGACAGGGTACAGCTGGATTCAACAGAAAGCTGCTGGGAAACAGCGAGCTGAGGAGGTAGGGGATATATTAAACTCTCCGGGAAGCTGGCTTGGGAGATTGCAGAGCCAGGAAACTGGCTGTGTGGGACCCTGCTGAGCATGGGAAGCCAGCTGGGCCACCCATGGACTTTAATGAGAACCCGTCCACATGTGTGGCTGCTAAACTCGCTAGGAAATTCGATGGAGAACCCATGAAACTTGCCCAGATAATCCTGTTGGAGAAGCCATTGGCCTTGCCCTAGGGAAGTCAGCTGAGGCATTTCTGGAACTCTCCATTCTGTGGGAGAGGAAATGCTAAAGTACCACAAGGAAGTCGGCTGGGGCTGGAGATCTTGTTGGGAACCGGTTAAGTGATGCTGCTGAACTGTCTAAAAAACCAACTGGGCTGGAAAACCAACTGTGAAAGTGCCACAGACATTCACTGAGCTAGTTCTCCTGGGATCAGGCATATCTGCCCAACTTCCCAGTAGCAGAAGGATACAATGCACTTTAGAACCAGGACAAAAAAACCCATTCTTTTAAAATGTCCCTCCAGTGCCCTCTACTGTCAAAATTTTTAAAAAAGTTCCAATCTCACAGGGCAATTTGGTGAAATTTGGAGTTGAGAGGTAAGAAATTAATGAATGCTTCAGTCTATCTGTTGGGCTCAACCCTAAGAGCAGGATCAAATCAATCCCAAATCTCATCTTGGTGAACCTATCTCCTGGGACACTCGTGCCATCCATTCTGTATCATTTAAGTCAGGAGATGGAAATTCATACCATAATGTGAAAGAATTATGAACTATTTCCAAGGAATTGACTACTAAGCAGGAATAAAAGAAAACTCTAACGAACCATCTCCTGCTGAGAGGGAGTGCCGTAGGCAGACAGGCTTTGAAGGAGAATAATCCTTCCCAAACCTGGGGTTCAGATATCCCTGGAGTGTACGGGTTCTTGTATATTTTTGCTGAGTGGTGTTTGGTCAGAGCTGATCCACAGTCAGTGGGCTGAAGACGGAGGGTAGAAATTATAAGCTGGGGCTGACAAGCTACAAACCTCTCCCTGGAGCACTGGCAATTTGAGGATGGTGGACAGAGGACCATGGGCCAGGAATGGCAACCATGATTTTTTTTTTTTCTCTCCCCAAAAGCATATCAGCAGGCTGAGGTGGGAGAGCAGGAAATTCACCAGGAAGCTGTCAAGCTGTCAGCCAGGTGTACTGTTGGACTCACAGGGAACCTGGCTGGACACCAGCGGGACTCCCAGAAAGTCACTGGGAAGATGCTAGCAGAGCAGAGGGGACTGGGAGCCTGGGAAGCTGCCTGGGGGACCCATAAAAGGACCAAAAAAGGTGACTGCCGGGCCGTTTTACAGAGGGAGCTCTCTGTGTAGACACCTGCAAAATGCCGCTGACATTCACTGGGGTGAACTCCATCAGGTGTCCACACACCAGCCCTTCACCACTGGAACAAAAATAAAAGCAAAGCAGACCAGAACCAGGAAGAGAAAGGCCCCTTCCTCCTTCCGTGGTTTTTTAAGGGGAAAAAAAAGTTTCAGCATCACTCAGGACAAGGAAGTGTGAATTTGGACTTGAGGAGCAATGAATCAGTCACTGGAACATGAGAGCTTGGTGTGAGGCCTGCTCAGTGGTTCTTTCCATTCGTGGTCAGGGCCCTGGGTGTGTCTCTGGTGCTACTCCAGGCATGGGTTTTCTGTTCCCTTCCTTGAACTACAACAGGTCTTTGTCCTGAAGATGAGGGGATGGAGCTGCTCTTCCGGCTTCAGGTTGATACAGGGGGGCTTTGTTCTTCTTTCAGCAGCATGTATTCCCCCCTCACCAGCCTTGTCTCAAAGGGAGGCTTTCTCAGCTCTCTGGCCTGGCCCCCAATTTTTCTTGTGGACACTCAGTGAGGTTCGTAAAAAGGAGTCTGCAAGTGGGTGGGGATCCCCCTTGTGTCTATGCAGCTCAGCGTTCCCATCCTCTCAGACCAGTCCCCAGTCAGCCATTAACATTCTGTGAAAAATTTTAGCTGAATTCTTCCTACTGTCCGGAATGTCATCCAGAATCCAGCAATTGTTCCAGATGAGCAGGTCCTGCTGTCCAATCCCTCCTTAGCAGTGCCTATCTTTCCTTCAATTTGGGGTTAGCTGGCCCCACTTTGAGCTAAGCTCTCTGATGAATTCAAGACAAGTTGAGATGTTACAAATTTTCTAGAATGTTAAGTTGGAAGCCGCACTTTTTCCTGTTTTTTTCACATTGTAAGGGGAAGCAGAGAAACCTTCCCATAAATGCGTGTTTGAAGACAGCTGAGAGAATAAATACAAGCAATGCTTTAAAGAAAAAAAGTAAAATATTCCTCACCCCCCCAAACGGGATCTTTTAGATCACCGTGATTTCCTTCATCTGAGCACCCATTACTTACTTACGCTCCCAATTAAAATGTGCCCTTTTAAGTTTAATACAATAGGTTTATGTTTAACACAAACAGGTTTGACTAAACTAGAACCATGAGACTCTTACTTAAATTTCCTTTCAAACATCTTGTTTGAATTGGGCATCTATCTATATCATAGCATTGCATTTAATTTGGGGTTCATTTATTTTTTATTTATGTAGTAAGGTATTCATTCATTCATATGCCCACATGCCTTATGCTACGTGGCAATAACAATATTAAGTATTAGAGAGGTAAAATAAACAAAAAACAAATGAGAAAAGCATATAAAAGTACCTATTCCTTATCAGGACTTAGAAGCCTGAATACCCTTAAAATATTTTTTTTTACATGATCTTTCTCTTTTATCTTGGTTCTCAAGTTATTTTCTGCTCATGCTAGGTTCTCTATATTCTCTATTCTAATCAAAAACTTGGCAGGCAGTTTGTACTTAAAAAATATAATAAACCTTGCTTTTCCTTTTTTTGTAATTCAATATGGTTCAAATTATTCTACAATTTATCACTGTAATAAATGGATAATCATAAATGTTTGCTCTCTGTTGTGTTAAATATAGTCAGATCTTCTAACATCTGTCACCTTAAATAATGTCCTTTAAGTAGTCCCCATCGTCCACGGTTAGCTTTCCAACCAATTTATTTCATTGTGTTCCATCTAATAACTCTATAAAGGAAATGCGAACTTTAACCTCTTCAAAGTTTCTCATAGTAAATAGGATAAAGCCCAAAGTCCAATTCTAAAATTCTGTAAATGATCTGGCTTTTACATTCCACACATGTCCTTATTCCTTACATGCATGGACACTCCGCATATTTTTTTTCATTGTTTTCAAGTGGTGCTATCTTACCAGCCTGAGGATCTATGTGAAAGTTTCTCTTTCTAGCAATAATGCTTTCCCCAACTGATAATCAATATTTTTCTTAGTTTCTCCCTAATCACCTTGTTCTTCTCAGACTAAATAACATGCCCTACCAAAAAAGAAAGAAGTAGAAAAAAAAAGGAATCCTGGTACTACATACATGCCCAGATCACTACATAATCATTACTAGCCCTCTTCACACTTGTACATATTTGTGTATTACTGTCATTCCTACCAGATTCTAAGCAAAGCGAGAACAGACACGGTGTCAATCTCTAATACTGCCAAATCTTGAGTTCCTGAGAGAGAATCTGGTATGTGCAGTATGATACAAATTTGAAACTACGTTACAATGTTTAAAACAATAAAACAAACTCTTATTCAATCAGGTTTTTGCCCTCACTTTTCTAATTGGCAGTTTTTTCATCTATTTTTAATATTTTAGGTGTGTCTGTAACCCTTGTTGTTCCCTACTATTTCTATATGGTGTGACTTAGTATGTGATTCTCAGTTGTTCAAATTATTGTCTCAGTTCATTTTTCATGTCAGCAGTTATGTTTGGTCCCTCATAGTGGGTTCTTTTTCTGACACGTGAGCCTCACATTCAGAATTTTAAAATACACAGAAATCTTTCTAAATAGAAATAACTATGTTGGAATGTAAGGAAACACAAAAGAGACTTATTGAAAAAAGAGAATGTTTCCCTATCTGCCAATAGGTAAGAATGTATCAAGTCATTAGTGGAGTGGTAGACAAAAAAAAACATTTTTCACTAAGCAACAGTAGGTAGACTGGTGTGGAAAAGTTCTCCAAAGGACATGAGAGATTAAGAGAGGTCAAGGGCATACGTAATCTCAGGCAACAGGATAAATTTCAATAAAGGTATGGAAGCTTGTATGTTCAAGTTAGAAAAGAGACAAATAATATAATTAGAATGAGAAGTGTACATGAGTTTACGATAGAAGCTCAATTTTAAAAATCAAGGTATTAACAAATTTTTTATGTTAGGCTTAGGGGTTTGAATTTAATTCTGTGCTGCAAATATGCAATAGAAAATTACTCATTTCTGGGTCTGGCTCAGTGGCATAGTTGGTTAAGAGCACGAGCTCTGAGCAACAGGGTTGCCAGTTCAATTCCCACATGGGTCAGTGAGCTGCGCCTGAGTTGAGCTGCCGCTAAGCTGCCAACAGGTGGCAGGATGGCTCAGCTGGTGAGAGCACATGCTCCTAACAACAAGGTTGTAGTTTGACTCCTGCATGGGATGGTAGGCTGGGCCCCCCCTCAACCAAGATTGAACACAGCACCTTGAGCTGAGCTGCCCTGAGCTGCTGACAGGTGGCCGGATGGCTCAGTGGTTAGAGCATGCACTCTTAACAAGGTTGCAGATTCGACTCCCGCATGGGATGGTGGGCTGAGCCCCCGCAACTAAGATTGAACACGGGCACCTAGAGCTGAGCGGCCACAAGCAGCTGACAGGTGGCCGGATGGCGACTGGACTTGGAGCTGGCATCATGTCAACTGAGGTTGCACAATATGCTGTGTTGAGGCCAGCAAGAAAGATGGGAGTTGTATGAAATAACAGAGCTCAAATAGAACATGCAAATGATATAAAGGAGCGAGTTAGAAATCTGTGTGCAGTATGCTGAACTTCAGGATGACTACAGTGAGTGCAGAAGAAACACAATTGAACAGAGGTGGGAGAAGTTTGAGTCTAGGGAAGGAGTGCATTATAATTGCAACCTGGCTGGAGTGCAGGGTGATATTGAAAATATTTAAGAAGTGCGAAGGCATTGTACAGTTGCATATAGAGTGAATTAAAAACACAGGGTAAGAGTGAAGCCAAAAATCTAATTTCCAACAACAAGACTAAAAAAGAGCTTTTCTTCAGTAAAGCAGTATAGCACACATTCTTCAGTATCCTTGGTGTACATGATGTTAGGCTAGATACTGAAAATACAAAGATGAATAATAAAGTTTCCTGACTATAAATAGATCACATTTAGTGAAGCCAATGGATATTTATTAGAATATTTTATTTCTATATAAAGTGATGCATTTCATTACATTATGGTGTCGATGAGTGCTGTGGCCTAAATGTTTGTGTCCCCCCATAATTCATATGCTGAAACCGAACCCTCAAGGTGATAGTATTAAGAGGTGGGGTCTTTGGGAAGTGATTAGGTCATTAGGGTGAAGCCCTTATGAATGGGATTAGTGCCCTGATACAAGAACTCCCGGAGAGATCCCTATCCCCCTTTTTCCTTCCTTGTGAGGTCACAGAAGAGGGCCTTCAACTGACCTAGCTAGCACCCTGCTCTTTTCGTTTCATAAAATCAAGAGTTTGGGAAATTGTTTCCTCATTTCAAATAAATTCCCCTACTAATTGGTCGAAGGTGTTTGCTAGTCTGTTTCAAAAGGTTAAAATGTATATTTATTTTTTAAAGCAACTTGGAGGTTTCTTACTGGAGGTGTCGGGTAGCTGTAAAGAGATGAATATGCCTATCTAAAGAAATAGAAATGCTGCATTAAAATATTGTAGAATATGCTCAGGGAAAGCAAAGACATGCTGAAAAGATGAGAAAAGAAGACCAGGACTGGAGAGAGCAAAGGACCTCAGGCAGGGTAACTTCTGCATCATCTGGGGAACTTGGAGACACTAGATAGAGATAGTCTCTAATTCCTACATAAGATCCCAGAGAAAATGTACCAGAGTGTTTACCAGGCTCAGAGGGCTTTAAGCAGGTAACAGTTGTTTTCTCCCTCAGGATATTTGGCACATGATATGAGAAGCTAAAAAGAAAGCAGGAAGCATTTGAAAAGAAAAGCATTGTTATCTCTGGAAGCGAAATTAAAAGGACACAACAGGAAGAGATAGGATGCAGAATAGAGAAGGTCCTAGTTAAAGATAATAAAGCACCAGACAAATATCACAGGCAAATATCAGAGGGAGACTGAGACACCATGGCTGCAACGCAGACTGACGTCAACACATGTCCTGCTTGAATTATAGAGAACAGTCGCCACTCTACCTGCCCAGCAGAGGGAGCTGTAAACCCTCTTAAGATGTAGATGGCATTCTACAGAGTGTGTTCAATTTTTATGCACAATGTCCACATTTTGATTTTAAAATCTAGTAGGCATGTGGTAAACAAGTAAATATGACTGAAAATGAGGAGGAAGCTAAACATTAAAAAGTAAATCAGGTTAGATTCAGCTATTGAAGTTAGTTCACCAGGACTCCGAAATCACTGTGATAAATATGATACATAATAAACACAAAAAAGGAGGACAAATAAATGAAAAGTTGGAGAATTCACTAGAGAATTAGAATATATAAAAATAATCAAATAGTAAGAAACAAATCTAGTATTATTTTAAAATGTTATATTTTTTAACAATGTAGATTATTCCAAGAATAGTGTTTTATTTAGAAAATCAGTCAATACAAATAACATTAAAAGAGAAAACAGAAAAATCATATGATGATAACGATAGATATAGAAAACAATAATAAAACTCAAAATCCTTTCACAATAAAAAAGTCTTAAATTAGGAATAGAAGAGAACTCCTTTAATTTATTAAAATAGCTGTATATCTTTTAAAATAAATCTACAGCAAACATCTTACCTAATAGTCAACTGTTGAATAGGAAAAAAATGCTAAAATACTATGGCTAATGCAAAAAAAAAACCAGGAAAAAAAGAAAAATCAAAAGAAAGAGAAGTCATGACAATTAATAAGGAAAATGTCAAAATCATTTTGACAAATGAATTTACTATAACTTGAGAAATCATGAAGAGCTTAATAACTGTCTCATTTATCATTTCATTTCTTTATGATTCATGCATTCTGTGTCCAATCAAATAAAATTTACCTACATGTTTAAAAATATTTTCTCTTATATTTTCTTCTATAAGCTCTTCAATTTTGCCTAATGTGTGTCATTTCTTATTGAGACTGTGTATGGCTTAAGGTAAGAAGGTCTTTTTTTTTTCTATCCAGATATATTCATTTCTTAGAGAACCATTGGTTAAAATGAATATTTTCTCCCTTGATATTTTACATAAATGGCTAGTATATCCCTTTACTCTTATTTTCAATTTTTTTCTAAAATCAAATTTTCATCTATGCAAATATGTTTCTGGGTCCTGTCCTGTCACATTGTCTGTCCCTAACACTATTGCTCACTGTAGCTATAAATCTTCTAAATGTATTCTTTTTCAAAATTGTTTTGGCTAATCTGAAAACTATACATTTCCATAAAATGTTCAAAATCATCTTGTAAATTTCTATAAAAATCCTGCTGTGATACTAATTGGAATTTTGTTAAATCTAGACAAAAATTTGTGGAGAATTAACATCTGAAGAATATCGAGTCTTCTAATAAATGAATATATGATCACATCCTTCCATTAATTTAGACTTCTTTAATTTCTCTCGGTATAGTTTTGTATGAGTATACATATACACAGACACATACATACACATATAGTATATGAATACTATTTTTAATGCTACTTTAGGTGGTATTTTTGTTTCAAATTTGAGAATTAAAATTTTTAATATTTAAATAGCTATTCTGAAGTTATTTTTCTCATCAGTTTTAATAATTTTGTCTTTAAAGGACTATTTCATCTAAGTTTTAATTTTTCTTGACATAGAGCGGTTCATATCTTATTTTGTTATTTTTTTATTGTTGTAGGCTCCCTAGTAATGTCCTTATATATGGTAGTTTACTTTTCTAGCTTTTTTCTGATAGTCTAGTTCAGGTTTGCTTATTCTCGGCACTATTGAATTGACATGTGGACCTGATCCTTTGTGCAGGGGGACTGTCCTCTGTATTGTAAGATATTTAGCAGCAATGCTGGCCTCTACCCTCTAGGTGTCAGTAGCACCTCCACCCCGAGTTGTGACAACAAAAAAATAAAAAATAAATTCAGGAAGGGTTGGCTGAGGGTGGCTCAATAGAAAGCATAGATAATCCTTTTTATCTACAAGATGTATTTATTCAGAGGCACCAGTATTGACAGTGAGGGTTGAGTCAGCTAGGTGGATGGTGATAACAAGGGACACAGGACAATAGTGTGTGTTAGAAATAAGGTAAGTTTGATTTTGAACATGTTGATTTGCATGTGCTTTAAGAGTCATACAAAAAAAAAAACACCACTTTTCTTAAGTAGCAGAATATAAAGGTTGAAATCTGAGGAGCAAGATCAAATGTTTTTCTTTTTTTGTTAGTTTCAGGTGTACAAAACAACATAGCGATTAGCTCAGCGCTTGTCTGGAAACATTAATCTGAATGTCCTAGTAGTAAGAAAAAAAGCAAAGGAAATGTTCATGAAACTCATATGTTTAACTTGAGCAGATGCCAGGGACAAATGTGTTTGTGTGTCCATCTTTAAAATTCAAAATTATTTATTTTAAAAGTCACGGGTAAACAACTAGCCAAGACACGGACTTTCAAGATGTCATAAAGCACGATGAACTCTGTAAAATGCTACAGTGGGAGTGGAGAAGTGGCACTAAGCATTTGCTTGTTTGCTTCCAGAGGCACTCTCTATTCTTCTTCAAAGTACATGTCCCTAGATGGCTTCACAAGTGGCTTCTGAATGGATTCCCCCAGTGTGAAATGCCAATGGGAGATCCAACACCAAAGTAAAGAGAAGCTGCATTTTTTTTCTCTCATCTTTCTGTCTGCTTCCAGCACCTTCTCCCACCCACATGAATCTCTTCCTTTTTGCGGAGAGAAATAAATAGACTGAGCTGTTTTCCTCTGACAACATAACCTCTGTCCCTCTAACACCATGGCCGGCAGTGGCTTTTCTCATTACTAATCTCTGGGTTGCCTCAGTGTCCCATTTGATTTTTTTTTTTTTTTTTTAGCCCTTCCAGCTCTTTTGTAACTACTTCACTCTTTTCAAGTCTTTCTGCTGAACTACTTTGCCTGGGCTCTGTTTTCCTGACTACAATCTAACTGATACAACAAGGAAATCAAAGGGCAGGTGGCAGGACTGTCCTAAAAAGCAAAAATTAAAAAGACATTCAGATGTGCATCAATTTACATAACATAGATCTGGTCCTTGATAAGGGGCATTTAAGAAAATTTTTTTATGTAATTCCCTTCATGATTTCATTCATGCAGAAGGAGGGAGACTTTTGCTGTTTGAAGGGAGCCTTGAAGATAATGAATAGAGTTGGTTTTTAAAATAAAATTTGTATATATTTAAGATAATGGGTAAATTTGGAGGACATTGTGCTAAGTGAAACAAGCCAGACACAGAAAGAAAAATTCTGCATGATCTCACTTACACGTGGAATCTGAAACAAATAGAATTCACAGAAGCTGAGAGTAGAACGGTTGGTAAAGTTTTGGATCTTGAGTGTGAAAAGTGGAAGAGGAGTAGATTAGAATATTGAGATATTAACTCCCTTAGCCAATAATATAAGGCAGCATCAATGAGAATTATACTAAATTTATATGCATCTTATAAAATGTTTTTCCATTTTTTATATAACTCAGAGTCTATGGGTTTTCCACAACTAAGAAAAGCATGTGAACTACCCAATCTATTTTTTCTTCATTGTCTTTTTTTAAAGGGATTATTATTTGCATACAATAATTCTACCTTTTTAAAGTATATAATTTGGTAACTTTCCACAATGTATTACATCACATAGACACCACAATCCAGATATAGAAAATGTCAATCACTCCTCAAAGGTCTCTCATGACCCATTGCAGTCGATACCCTCTCCCCACACTCTCTCCCAGTAAATACTAATCTGGTTTTCACCCTATACTTTTGTATTTTCAGAATGCCATATAAATGAAATTACATTGTCATATATATGGGATTTATATTGTTTTGGGCTTCTGTCATTTAGCATAATGCTTTAGATATTCCTTTATATTGTTGCATATATCAGTAGTTTATTTATTTTTATTGCTGAGTAGTATTCCATTTTACAGAGGTACCACAGATTGTTTATTCATTAACCAGTTGATAAACACTTGAGTCGTCTGCCATTTCGGCTCTTATAAATAAAGCTGCTATAAATATTTATGTCTAGGTCATTGAGTGGGTACGTGTGTGTGTTTATTTCTTTTGGATAAATACTTCCAGTTTCATTTTGTGTGTATACTTTAATCTGCATAGGCTCTATAAAGTTACATATTAACATTCAAATAATAGTGATGTCTTAATATTTTCATCATCTGCAACACCATGGATAAACCTGAAGGATATTATGCCTAGTGTAATAAGCCAGACCCAGAAAGAGAAATGGAGAGGTTTTCCAAGTCCTAACAATGGTATTGAGTTTCTATAATTGTTTCCTACAGGACGCTTGAGTGTTTTCCTCTTGACTTTTCAGTTTCTGAGTTAACGTATATTTTTTACATTAAACTATATCTGCCCCATAACTGGTATGGTTTCTTTTCCCTCACTGGACCTTCAATGACAAACAAAAATCCAGTTTATAAGCATTCTGAAGAAAATAAATGCAGTGTCATTTCAGGGCCAGGGAGAGGCTGAGTTGTAACTGGAGCAAACTAATGTGATTTTTTCTCATCTCTAAAATAGGATAGTAGAGTCTTCCTTTTCTACCTCAGAGGAATGATATAAGTATATAAAATTAAATTGTAAATGTTTGAAAATGAGTTATTTTATCCAGAAGATTGTTCATTTGTCCTATAACTTTTTATACTATTCACAGATTCTTCTAGGGTTTGAAATCGATAAGCCTATAATCTGCAAGTCTTTCATTTAGATTTTTTTTCTTTTATTCTACAACATTTCTGTGTTGCATATAAGTGGTCATAGTGGGCTTCCTTTAACTGTTCCTATTTTGAAAGCAATAATTATACTTTTCTCTAATGTATATTAAGGAAATTTCCTTTAATCAATATGTGCAAGTCAATCACAATTCTATATGCTAGAAATAATTCTAGAAAGTATTATTAAGAGGAAGATACTATTTGCAATAGTAAAAAAATGAAATCTAGGAAAAGATGTGCAAGACCTATTTGGGAAAATTATAAAACTCTATTGAGTGATATTTAAAAATAATGTAGTGTTTTTACGGATATAATTTAGTAGTGTAAGAATTCCAAACATTCTATAAATTCAGTGGAATTCCACTAAAAGTTTCAATAGAATTTTTCATGAAACTTGATAATTTAATTTAAAAACTCTACAAATATTAATGGCCAAGAATATCAGTTACTTCTAAAAAGGAAAAGAGAAGAGATAAATTTTCCTACCATATATCACATATACTATGAATCTGGAGTAATTAAGATAGTATAGTATTAAAACAGAAAAAGAAAACAAATTAACCAGTGGAACAGAATAAGGATCTCAGAAATAAAACAAACCCACCCTATTATGGGTGATGGACCTTTGATATACATCAGGAATAGCATAGCTAAGTAGATCAGTAAGAAGGCAGTAACAATGTAATGGATATACTAAAAAATGCTTACCTGAGTAGAAAATTAAAATTGAGTCCTATATCATAAAAAATAATTCCTCAAGAAGTAAATGCCAAAGGCAAATATAAATATAAATTAATGGTTTATGTTTTTGTTTATTGAAGGAAATCAAACAATTCCATGAACATTAACAATAAGATAATATTTTTTTGCTAGATTTGATTATATTAAAATTAAAAACTTCTACTCATCAAAATGACCTTAATATTGAAAAGACAAGTTATATACAAGGAGAAAATATCTGCAACATGTAGAACCAAGAAAAGATTAATATCTATAACATATGATTTCCTACAAATCACACAAAAGAAGCAATCCAGTAGAAATGTGAAAAAAATATATGCGATTTTACAGTAGATTGATATTTTATGATTAATGTTAATTATAAGAATTCTCCAGCCCTATTAATGATAAAAAAATATACCTATCAGGGCCAAAGTGAGACATAATTTAATATATACCCAATTGGTAAACATTAATACATAACTGAATCTCACAAATATTATATTAAGTGAAGTTACATATATCCTGTAGAATTCTATTTGTATAAAGTTAAAGGTGATATAAAGCTAAAATCAGCTATAGAATACAGACCAGCAGTTACCATTACAGAAGACTGACTGTAAGGGAGCAAAAGATAACTTATAATGGTAATAAAATATTCTATATCTTGTTTGGAGTTTTGGTTAAACAAGAATATGCACTTGTCAAAAATATTTGAAATGTATACTAAAGATATATTTATTGCCTTGTTGGTAGTAAAAATTTACTTAAATAAAGATGGAAAATTAATTTAAAAGTTTCTTTAGAATAGTGTAGATATGTATTTAATATCTGGTTGAAAGTTTCAAACTGGGTGATATCTTTTATGGTTCTTATTCCTTGTAATGCTCATTTTTCTGATTCATAACAAAGATAATGTTACTATCCTCATGGAATTATTGTGAGATTTCCATGTTACAATATATGAAAATTATTTTTAAAAATGTTCTTGCTCACTGAAGTCACTCTATAATAGAGATGATAGTTAGTAAACACAAACATTAAATAAATTATTATTAATAATGTCCATATGTTGAAGAAGTCAGAGAAAAGCATGAACATGTTAAGAAAAGACACTGAATATATAAAAATACCCAAATTTAACTTCTAGAGATGAAAACCACACTGGATATGATTAACAGCAAAAGAAAATATTACTGAATCTGAAGACAGAACATTAATAACTATCCATAATAAAGCCCAGAAAAAAAATATTGAAAAGTAAATGAACATAGTGTCTATAACTGGTAGAACAAATTTATGCAGTTCTGACATTAAAGACCTTGAAAGGGAGAAAAGAGAAACAAACAAACAAAAATATTTGAACAAATAATGGCCAAAATTGTTTAAAGTGGATGTAAATTCTAGAAATAAAAAACACCATGTAAAAGACGAAAAATGTCTTTGAAGGGCTCATTCTCAAATTAACATGGCTAATGAAAGAATCAGTTAACTTGTAAAAAGGTCATTAGAAATTACCTCAGTGAAACACAAAGGGAAAGATAGTGAAAAACATTGAATTAGTGCATCCAAGAATGATGAAAAAAGATATAATTTTCTAAAACTCATGCTTCAAAATCCAAGGAGAGGAGAGAGAAGGGACCCAAAGAAATATTTAAAGGGTTAGTATTTTTCAATTTCCACAACATAATTAACACCCCAATAATTTCCCAAAATAATTAACATCATCAAAATAATTAATAAATAAGATACAGCATGGCTTCTGTCTAGCTTTCCCCCTTGAAACACTCTCTGGTGACAGGCGGAAGTCATAATGTGAAGACACTCAAGTAACTTAATGGAGAAGTCTGCATGGTAAGGAACTTAAATCTTTTGCCAATAGTCAGCATCAACTTGCTAGCCATGTGAATCTTAAAAGAGGGGTCTTCAGTTCAGTGCAATACTTCAGACCCAGAGGCCAACAACTTGACTCCAACCTCTTGAGAGATACCCAAAACCAGAAACAACCAGATAAACTATTCTCAAATTCCTGAACCCCCACAAACCATGTAATATTAGAAATACTTATTCTTGTTTATAGCCACTTCTAAAAAGCCAATTTTGGGGATAATTTGTTATGAATCAATAGATAACCTGGTGAGGGTGAAAAGGGTAACTATTGTATTGTTCTGTACACCTGAAACTAACAATAAAAAAATAAATTAAAAAAAAAAAGTATTGTGAAGCTACAAAAATAATGAGAAATAACTTTACATACTATTACAAAATTTTTATTAAGAAAAACAAGGTGAAGAAGAAAAGTGTCATCTTATCATTTATAAATCATCACATGTATATGAACATATGTACACTTCTTTCATATATTTGTGTATATATATATATATATATATATATATATATATATATATATATGCTAGGCTTCTTGGAATATATATTGTTTTAAGTATTTGAATTTATAACCATATTTTAAAAACATAATTCTTAAAAATTGAAAGCAACAAAATATATTTAAACTATTAATGTTACTATGTTTTGAGTTATTGGTATAACCAGAGATGTATTAAAGTATAATCATTTCACTATATCTACTCCTAGTAATATAATAAGATAAAAAAGGAACCTGAAAAAAATTAAACTATTTTCATTAATTTTGTTGTTAGTAATAGTATTGGTACTATTATGCTGAAAGTTTTATACAATTTTATATAATTAAATATAAATTGAATACATATTTTATAAATTTATATAATAAAATTTGCTTATGCCATTAGGTAAAAAAAAATAAGTAGATAACCAAAACACTAATGTTCAGCATAGAGAAAGAAATAATCTAATTTCAGCAAAACTGAAAGAAGAAACATATATTACTTTTTGGCAGTTTGTTACTTTTTATTTTATGTTTTGGTGTAGTATTATATATGTACAGTGAAATGCACTGATCTTAAAGATATAGTTCAATGAGATTTGACAAATATACCCACCAGTGTAACCTACAACCCAGTCAATTACAAAGCATTTCATTTATCCTCAAATCTCCCTCACTTGCCTTTCCAGGCAATTGTCTCCTCTCCCAAGAAGTAATAATTCTTCTGATTTCTAGCATCATAAATGAATTATGCCTATTCTAAAATTTCAAACCAATAGAACCTTTACATTTATGCCTGACTTCTCTTGCTCAAGAGGTTTTGCAATCAATGCTGCTTCTTATATGAAATATTTCTTCTTTCATTACAGAATAGCATTTTATTGTACCAATATATCAAAATGTGCTTATCACCTCATCTGTTTAGACACATCGGTTTGGGCTATAATAAATCAGGTTATTATGAAATTATTTATACAAATCTTTGTGTACATAATTTTTCAGTTCTCCTGCTTAAAACCTGGGAGTATAATTGCTGATAGATGTATATATTTAACTTTAAATAGAAACTGCCTAGTATTTTACAAAGCAATTATACTATTTTACACAGCCACTGACAATGTATGACAGTCCAAGTTACTCTACTTGCCTAAGCTTGACGTGATGTGGTCAGTCTTTTTAATTTTAGTTTTTCCAGTGGCATTTCATGGTGGTTGAATTTTCAATTCCCTAATATAGAATATTAGAATATAGAATATAGAATATTGGGTTCCTTTTCACGTGCTTACTGGCCAAATATCTTATTTTGTAAAGGATCTATTCAAACCTTTTCCCCATTTTGTAATTGAAATCTTTCTTTTTTATTATTGAGTTAAAAGAGAAATTCACAAAACCTGGATACAATTCCTTTGTCAGACATATGATTTTAAAATATTAGTACTTTCTACCAATCTATGGTTTGTCTGCTTATTTCAGTGTCTAGATGAGCAGAAATTTTAAATTTGATGAAGATTTAATTTATCATGTTTAAGTCGATAGTATTTCTTATGATTTCTTATGTTCTTAGGAAACAATTGGCTAAATAATGAAATTGGTTTGGTCATGACCTTTTAGGTTTAAAAAAGTGCAGATCTGCTCACCAATGGGATGCTAGTAACCCATGACATGGAGTGGCAACATAATTGATCAAGCTAAGATATTGGCATTAGTATATACAAATAAATAACCTAAATCCAAACAGAGTTTGAGCTAATTGGAAACCATATAATCTAGACCTTTAAAGAGTTTCACAGAATCAGCTCCACCTCTAGGTCACAACCATCTTGGAGTCCCAAAGGAAATCCCAGGTGAAAACCAGGGGTCTCCCACTTACTTGTACATCAACTTCGTTCCCCAGCCCCAGGAGACTTTCAAGCTCTGTAGCTGCCACTTCCTACTTAACCCAAATACTTCTGTTTTAGAATCTGTAACTGCCTTGGAGGGGAAAGCAGCATTAAATTTAAAGCTTCCTCTCTGTGCTTTATTTTTCATATGATCATTGTCTCTAGATTCCTCAAAGCCTTGGTGTTCTTCAATTTCTTCAAATAAAATTATGTTTTACATTTTGTCTGGATTTTCTATTTATTCTAAACAGGATTCTTGTTTTTCAACAAGTTAGTATTAATTCTGTAGCCCCAAAATGCAACAGCACTTTGTAGTATCTAAAAATATGACTTTGAATGCCCAAAAGTAACAGGAATTCTATAGATTTGTCTTTTGTATCACCCAGGGACAGAAAAGAGGGTCAAAAATAGAATCTGAAGATAGTACTAAGAAAAATAAATAAATATTTCCTCTCTGCTACATAATAAATTGAACCTGTTTAAAAATTTTAAACTGGGGCTGGCTGAGTGGTGCATTGGTTAAGAGTTGGCTTAGGATGCCAGCTCTGAGCAGCAGCAGGGCCCTGGTTCAGATCCCACATGAGGGCCCGTGACGCTGCGCCCTCTACAGCTAAGATGGCGAACAGCAGCTTGACCTGGAGCTGGGCTGCTGTGAGTCGCTGACGACAGCGTAGGCTGCAGTAAAGCTGCAGTGGGCTGCGCTTAGCAACCGTGAGTGGCCGGCAGCTGGTGTGAGTGGCTGGCAGCCAGCATGAGCTGCCAAAAGCCACTGTGAGTGGCTGTCCAGTGGCCAGCGACCGATATGCCTCTCCTGGGAAGAGCACAATGATCATGCCAACATGGGCCAGTGAAGTGACATCCTCCACAGCTAGACTGAAGAACAAAAGGACAGCATCTTGTCTGTTCCCCTCCCACAATTCTCTAATAAAATCTTAAAAAAAAATTTTTTTAAACTGTTCTCATAAACTGTGTTGTCCTGGACTAATCCAGGATGTTTACTGAGTAATTAAAAAAACATTAATTTTTAAATGAAATTGGAAAAGTGAACTCTCTATTTACTTTCTCTTCTTCCATTATTTGTTCATTTATATTTGCTCTCTAATTTCAAAGACATCAGGTGTAGGAGTCAGTATTTGCTTTGGTTTAAGACAGGCTACAACATTTCCAAACAGCAAATACTTCAGGAGTTGTATTAGCACCATTTATAAGGACCCTATTCTTGAAATGACAGTGACACTACCTCCTTTTTCACTAGGCCACAACTACATAATTTTCTTCACTGACTAATCTTTCTCTTTATCGATTATTCTGCAATACCAGGAGCCTTTAGCAAGAAACTTGCTCTAATAATAGAATTGATATCTTGATCTATTCCCTTATATATTTTACTCTCATACAATTTGAAGCTTTTGACTTATATAGCTGTATGATCAATCACTGTTGATAGTTATTGCACTCGTAGAGATTTCTAGGAATAAAATGAATGTCTTGAATTGATTAAATACTTCTAAAATGTTTTTTACCTGAAAATGTTGTAGTTTTACATATTCTAATTATTACATGCAAGTTACATATTGTGTGTACATTATTTTATGATTTTGGATATTTTCTTTGAGGTAAGAAGGTTCTTTGTTCTTAAATTCAACAAATTTCTAAACTATAAATTTTTATTTATACTATTTTGACCTATATCAATCTATCAGAAACTATATATTGTAGGATTTTTTTACACACACACACACACACACACACACACACACACACACACACTACTGCCAGTAGAATAACTAAAAGGAATTACGTTTAATCACAGAAAAGTGGCTATTATAATAATTATTTTTTTTATCCTTTACCAAATATTTATTGAATACATACTCTGTGGTGGGTACTAGTCTCAATTTCAGGAAACAAAAAAGTCCCTGCTTCCATAAAGGTTGTATTTGTATATGAGGAGCTAGACAATGGGAAAATAAAATATCAATAAATGTACACCATGGTAATAATGAAATGTACCCACTGGCTCCAAATAAAATAACGTGAAAGAGAGAAACTAGTTGGTGGGTTGTGGGTGGGCATTCACTAGTTCTTTCCTTTTTTTTTCTTTTAATTATTTTTTATTATGAAATACACATTTTTTAGAATTAGTTTCAGCTGTACAACACAGTGCAATAGTTATACTTTTTACCCCTCGAAGTGAAAACCCCCCTACCCCAATCCGCTGCCCCACTTCCCCCCAATATCATACATATCTATTACAATTCCCTTGACTCCACTCCCACACTATACTCCATTTCCCATATATATACACACACACACACACACATATATATATTCACTTATAGTTGACATACAATATTAAACAACATCAGCTTCAGGTGTACAGTGCAGTGATCAAGCCTCTTCCCCATCCATGAAGTGGTCTCCCTAACAAGACATGTGACCATCTGACACCCTACAAAATATTTACAACATTATTAATTATATTCCTCGAACTGTCTTTTATGTCCCTGTGGCAATATTGTAGTTATGTATTTATGCTGTCTAATCCCTTCCCCTTCTCCTTAATCCCCACCCCCTCCCAACTAGCAGCCATCAGTTGTTCCTCTGAGACCACTTCTGTTTACTTTCCTCATTCATTCAGTTTTTTAGATTCTACATATCAGTGAAACCATATGGTATTTGTCTTTCTCCGACTGACTTATTTCACTTAACATAATAGTCTCTAAGTCCATCCATATCATCCCAAATGGTGCGATTTCATTCTTCTTTATAGCAGAGTAATATTCCATTGTAGAGATGTACCACAGTTTCTTAATCCAGTCATCTACCGATAGGCATTTTGGTTGTTTCCAAGTCTTGGCTATTGTGAATAGCGCTGCAATAAACATAGGGTTACATATATTTTTTCAAATTAGCGTCTTGGGTTTCTCTGGATGGATACCCAAGAGTGGAATTGCTGGGTCATACAGTAGTTCCATTTCCAATTTTTTGAGATATCTCCATATTGATTTCCATAATGGCTGCACCAATTTGCAGTCCCACCAACAGTGCACCAGGGTTCCCTTTTCTCCACAGCCTTGCCAGCACTAGTTGTTTGATTTATTGATGATAGCCATTCTGACTGGAGTGAAGTGGTATCTCATTGTGGTTTTTATTTGCATTTCCCTAATGATTAGTGAGGTTGAACATTTTTTCATATGCCTGTTGGCCATCTGTNACTACAATAAAAGACAAAGAAGGGCACTACATAATAATAAAGGGATCGACCCAACAAGAGAACATAACCCTAGTCAACATCTATGTACCCAACATAGGAGCTCCTAAATATATAAAACAGATTTTGACTGACATAAAGACAAAGATCAACAGTAACACTATCATAGTAAGGGACTTCAACACCCCATTGTCACCAATGGACAGATCCTCCAGACAGAAAATTAATATGGAAACAGCAGCCTTAAATGACACTTTAGACCAGTGGTATTTAATTGATATTTTTAGAGCATTTCACCCCAAAGCAACAGGACATGCATTCTCTCAAGTGCACATGAAACATTTCCCAAGATAGACCACATGTTAGGCCACAAAACAAATCTCAATAAATTTAAGAAGATTGAAATCATATCAAGTGTCTTCTCCGACCACAATGCTATGAAACTAGAAATCAATTATAAGATGAAATCTGGAAAGCACACAAATATATGGAGGCTGAATAACATGCTACTAAATAGCAAGTGGGTAAAAAATGAGATCAAGGAGGAAATCAAAAGCTATCTCAAGACAAACGACAATGAAAACACAACTCAAAATCTATGGGATGCAGCGAAAGCAGTCCTAAGAGGGAAATTCATAGCAATGCTGGCCTAGCCAAAGAAATAAGAAAAATCTCAAATCAACAGGGTATCTTTACACCTAAGGGAACTGGAAAAAGAACAGTAAAACAAGCCCAAAGTGAGTACAAGGAAGGAAATAATAAAGATTAGAGCAGAAATAAATGAAATAAAGACCAAAAAAAACAATACAAAAGATCAATGAAACCAAGAACTGTTTTTTTTTTAAAGATTAACAAAATCAATGAGCCCTTAGCTAGGTTCACCAAAAACAAGAGAGGACTCGACTTAATAAAATCAGAAATGAAAGAGGAGACATGACAACAGATACTACAGAAATACAGAAAATTGTAAGAAAATACTACAAGCAACTATATGCTAACAAATTCGACTAGCTGAAAGAAATGGATACATTCCCAGAAGCATACAATCTACCAAATCTGAACCAAGAAAAAAGAGAAACTCTGAACAGACTGATTATTACCAAAAAAATTCAATAACAACAAGCTTCCAACAAACAAAAGTCCTGGACCAGATGGTTTCACAGGTGAATTTTACAAAACATTCAAAAAAGAATTAATACCTATTCTCCTCAAACTATTCCAAAAGATACAGAAGGAGGGAAGGCTCCCAAGCACATTCTATGAGGCCACTATTACTCTGATCCCAACATCAGTCAAAGATATTACAAAAAAAGAAAACTACAAGCCAATATCCCTAATGAACATAGACACAAAAATCCTCAACAACATACTAGCAAAGTGGATTCAGCAACACATTAAAAAGATCATACACCACGATCAAGTGGGATTCATTTCTGGTATGCAAAGTTGTTTCAATATCCACAAATCAATTAACGTAAAACATCACATTAACAAAATGAAAAATAAAAATCATATGATCATATCAATAGATGCAGAAAAAGCATTTGACAAAATCTAGCAGCCATTTATGATAAAAACTCTTAGCAAACTGGGAATAGAAGGATCATATCTCAACATAATAAAGGCCACATATAATAAGCCCACAGCTAACATTGTACTCAATGAAGAAAGACTAAAAGCTTTTCCTTTAAGATCAGGAACAAGACAAAGCTGCCAATTTTCACCAGTGCTATTCAACATATTTCTGGAAGTTCTAGCCAAAGCAATCAGACAAGAAAATGAAAAATAAGGCATCCAAATTGGAAAGGAGGAGGTAAAATTGTCATTATATGCAGATGACATGACACTATAAAGAGAGAATCCCAAAGACTCCACCAAAATACTGTTAGAACTGATAAATGAATTTAGTAAAGTAGCAGGATACAAAATAAATATTCAGAAATCAGTTGCATTTATATACACCAATAATAAACTATCAGAAAAAGAAATCAGGAAATCAATCTCATTTACAATTACTTCAAAAACAATAAAATACCTAAGAATAAATTTAACCAAAGAAGTAAAAGACCTGTACTCAGAAAATTATAAGACACTGAAGAGAGAAATCAAAGAAGATACAAATAAATGGAAACACATACCATGTTCATGGATAGGAAGAATTAATATAGTTAAAATGTCAATACTACCTAGGGCTATAGATAGATTCAACGCAATTCCTATCAAACTACCAAGGACATTTTTCTCAGAACATATAATCCTAACATTATATGGAACCATAAAAGACCCCGAATAGCCATGGCAATCTTGAGAAATCAGAATAAAGTGGGCGGTATCACACTACCCGACATCAAATCATACTACAAGGCTATAGTAATCAAAACAGTATGGTACTGACATAAAAACAGACACATAGATCAATGGAACAGAATAGAGAGCCCAGAAATAAATCCATCCATACATGGTCATTTAATGTATAACAACGGGCACAAGAACTTACATTGGAGTAAAGATACTCTATTTAATAAATGGTACCAGGAAAATGGGACTGACACACATACAAAAATGATAATAGACCACAAAATTATGCCACATATGATAATAAATTCAAAATGAATTAAAGACTTAAATGTAAGACCTGAAATTATACAACTTCTAGAAGAAATTATAGGGAGTAAATTTGCAGACATTACCCTCAGTAATATTTTTACTGATATATCCCCTCAGGCAAGGGAAATAAAAGAAAAAATAAGCATATGTAATTACATCAAACTTAAAAGTTTTCTCACAGCAAAGGAAACCATTAATAAAACAAAAAGTCAGCCTACTGAATGAGAGAAGACATTTGCCAACAATATATCTGATAAGGAGTTAATATTCAAAATTTATAAAACACTCATTCAACTCAACACCAAAAAAACAAACAACCCAATTAAAAAATGGCAGAGGATATGAAGAAACATTTCTCCAAAGAGTATTTACAGATGGCCAACAGGCATATGAAAAAATGTTCAACCTCACTAATCATTGGAGAAATGCAAATAAAAACCTCAATGAGATATCACTCCGTTCAGGATTGCTATCATCAATAAGTCAACAAACAAGTGCTGATGAGGCTGTGGAGGAAAGGAAACCCTGGCACACTGTTAATGGGACTGCAGGTTGGTACAGCCATTATGGAAATCAGTATGGAGGTATCTCAAAAAACTGGAAATGGAACTACTTTATTACCCAGCAATTCCACTCTTAGGTATCTATCTAGAAAAACTCAAAATGCTAATTTGAAAAAAATACTGGGTTGTCGGAAAAGTCATGATGCATTTTTGCAATGAAAAACATAGAAAAAATACATTATGACTTTCCCAACAACCCAATATATGCACCCATTTGTTCATTGCAGCACTATTTACAATAGCCAAGACTTGGAAACTGAAATGCCCATCGGTAGATGACTAGATTAAGAAACTGTGGTACATTTATACAATGGGGTATTAAATCAGCTATAAAGAAGAATGAAATCTTACCATTTGCAATGATATGGATGGACCTAGAGAACATTATGTTAAGTGAAATAAGTCAGTCGGAGAAAGACAAACACCATATGACCTCACTTATATGTGGAATGTAAAGAACTGAATAAATGAACAATGTAAACGAAATAGTCTCAGAGACACAGAGGAAAAACTGATGATTGCTAGATGGGAGGGGGGTGGAGATGAGGAAGAAGGGAAAGTGATTAGACAGCATAAATAGGTAACTACAATATTGCCACAGGGATACAAGAGACAGCTTGGTGAATATCATTAATAATGTAAATATTTTGTAGGGTGTAAGATGAACTATGTCTTGTAAGGGAGACCACTTCATGGATGGTGTAGAGACTTGACCACTGCACTGTACACCTGAAGCTGATGTTGAATAATATTGTTTGTCAACTATAATTTTATATATATGTGTGTGTGTATATATATATATATATATATATANCATCCAGAAGCCGGTGACTGATCTGCCTCGCCCAGGAAGAGCGCAATGATGGTGCCAACTTGGGCCAGTGAAGCAACATCCTCCACAACTAGACTAAAGAACAAAATGACAGCAACTTGTCTGTTTCCCTTCCCCCAATTCCCCAGCACTGTTCCCATCCCCCCAATTCCCCAATAAAAATTTAAAAAAAAAGTTGCTTCTAACCCTCAATAAATATTTAACACCTCTGTCCATTACTCTTCTGGGCAGTATAAATCTAGAAATGAACAATATAGATGCAGTTCCCTCTTCTCATGAGCATAACTTCTAGAAAGAGAAGACAGATAATGTGAGGTCAGACAACAAATTTCAATAACACATCCTAGAAAAACTGCTACATACCTCATTGCTGAATACCACTATGGTCACCTTTGAAGTACTCCCCTTGGGAGCTATGCATCGATGCCACCACCTAGTCCACCCTTCAAAGAAATTTTGGAACTCTTTCTGGAATGGCCATCAGAGCTGTCATATTACCCTTGATGTCCTGAATGTCATCAAAATGTCTCCTTTCAATATTTCCTTTATCTTTGGGTAAAGAAAGAAGTCACTGGGGTCCAGATCAGGTGAGTAGGGAGGGTGTTCCAATACAGTTCTTTGTTTACTAGCTAAAAACTCCCTCACAGACTGTGCCATGTGAGCAGGTGCATTGTCATGATGCAAGAGCCATGAATAGTTGGCAAAAAGTTCAGGTCGCCTAACTTTTTCACGCAGCCTTTTCAGCACTTCCAAATAGTCAACTTGGTTAACTGTTTGTCAAGTTGGCACAAATTCATAATGAATAATCTCTCTGATATCAAAAAAAAGTTAGCAACATCATTGCAATGAGTTTGTGCGAACTTAATTGGCAGACCTCTTAAGTCAATGTGTACTTCCATAATATATCAGGGGCAAACATCATGATTAAAAATAAAGACTGCTGAGGGAATAAAGAGGAAGAAGCCTGGAGTGACACTAGACAGGATGGTCAGGAAATGTCTCCCTGTAAAGGCAGAAAACTTGAGGACAAACCACTAGGATATGTGAGTGACACTGTGGTATTAGTGCCTTGAGTTTCATGCTCTGGAAAGAGACTCCCACCATGTAAAGATTTGTTCTGCCACTTAGTGGCTATGCAAACTGAGGGAGATTCTAACTTCTTTGTGCTGTCATTTCTTGTCTAAGAAATATGGATAATAACAATACCTACCTCCTTGGCTTGTTCTGAGAATTAAATGTTCGATTATCAGAAAATCACTCAGGAAATATCAGTCACAGAGTAATAGCTCACAAAGAATGTTATATAAATGAAATCATACCACATGTAACTTTTTGAAGTTACCTTTTGTCTATTCAGCACAATGCTCATGGGATCGATCCAAGTTGTTATATATATCAATAGTTCATTCCTTTTAAGTCAGGATAATATTCCATTGTATGTATGTACCCAGTCTTTTTTATCTATCTTATCAAGGTATTATTAACAAATAAATGGTGTATATATTTAAGGTATATGTGATGTTTTTATATACATTGTGAAATGACTAGCATAATCAAGCTAATTAACATATCCATCACCTCAGATAGTTACTTTGTGTGTGTGAAAACAATTAAGATATACGCCCTAGTCAAGTTTCAAGTATAAGATAGAGTATTATTAGCTATAGTCACTATGCTGTACATTAAATTTCCAGAACTTACTCATCCTGCATAACTGAATCTTTGTACCTTTTAACCAACATTTCCCCCATTTCCTTCACCCTCCAGCCCCTGGTAACCACTGGTCTACTTTCTGGTTCTATGAGTGTGACATTTTTAGATTTCACATATAAATGAAATAATACGGTATTTGTCTTCCTGTGTCTGGCTTATTTCACTTAGCATAATGTCCTACAGGTTTATCCATGTTGTCACAGATGACAGGATTTCCTTTTTTTTTTTTAAAGCCAAATAACATTCCATTGCGTGTGTGTATGTGTGTGTATAATATATATATATATATATATATATATGAATATATATTATACATATTATCTTCTTTATCCATTCATCCATTGACAAACGCTTGGATTGTTTGATATTTTGACTATTGTGAATAATGCTGCAATGAACATGGACGTGCATATAAATTTGTGAGAACTGATTTCATTTCCTTTGGATATATATTCAAAAGCAAAGTTGCTGGGTCATATGGTAGTTCTTTTTAATTTTTTGAGGAGCCTCCATATTGTTTTCCATAGTGGCTGAACCAACTTACGTTCTCACCAACAGTGCACAAGGGTTCCCTTTTCTCTACATCCTCACCAAACTTATCTCTAGTCTTTTTTATGTTAGCCATTCTAAGTGAGTGTGAGGTGACACCTCATAATTGTGGTGATTTGCATTTCCCTGACGATTAGTGCACAGAGTACTTTTATCCATTCACCATTTGAAGGACATTTATATTGTCTTCAGGTTTTGACTACTGAAAATAAAGATGTTATGAATACTCATGTATGAGTATTTGCATGAACCTGTTTTCATTTGTCTAGGGTAAATATCCAGAAGAATTTCTGAGCCATATGTTAAGAATGCATTATGTCCCCACTAGTAATGTATGAGAGATCCAGTTGCCCTGCATCCTTTCCAGAACTTAGTACTGTCTGTATTTTTAAAGTTTTCTATTAAGTTTGAAGTGATATCTCATGATGGCTTTATCTACAGTTTCATAAGGACTAATAACGATGAGCATCTTTGTATGTGCTATGTGCTGTTTACATAGAGGGTGTTAAGAAATGTATACAGATTTTAAGAAAGAAAAAAATTGTATTAAAATTGTAATACTCAATATACTCATATACTGATAACAAAAGATGAATACAAGTTATACATATACATTTTTTTGGCACCCCAGTGTATCTTCTTTGGTGAAGTGTCAAAGACTTTTGCTCATTTTCTGTTTGTTTTTTATTCTTTGGTTTAGAGTTTTCATCATACATTCTGCATACAAATTTTTTGAGAGATATGCAGTTGGAAAATATTTTCTTCTAGTATGTGGCTTGCATTTTAATTACCTTAATAAGGAGATTTACAGAGCAAATTTTTTGGTTTTAATAAAATTCTGTTTGTGTGAATTTTTTTTGTTACAAATAACAAAATGGCAATAAATATGCACCTATCAGTAATCACTTTAAATGTGAATGGGCTCAATGCTCCAATCAAAAGACATAGAGTGGCTGAGTGGATAAGAAAACAGGACCCATGCATATGCTGTTTACAAGAGACTCATCTCAGATCAAAAGACACACACAGNGGTAGTTTGATAGGAATTGCATTGAATCTATATATTGCCTTAGGTAGTATTGACATTTTAACTATATTAATTCTTCCTATCCATGAACATGGTATCTATTTCCATTTATTTGTATCTTCTTTGATTTCTCTCTTCAACGTCTTAAAATTTTCTGAGTACAGGTCTTTGACTTCTTTGGTTAAATTTATTCCTAGGTATTTTATTGGAAAACTGGCTATTATTGAGAAATGATCTTAATTTGGATAAACCAAAAATTTCCAGATACATGTTGTTTTTTATGGAGGACAACTTATGGAACTTTTAACATATGAGCTATGAGCATATGATAGCACTAAATTCTAAATTGTAAAAGGAATTAGAGAAATAGTTTATGGAAATCAGTATGAGGTATCTCAAAAAACTGGAAATGGAACTACAGTATGACCCAGCAATTCCACTTTTGGGTATCTATCCAGAGAAACCCAAGATACTAATTCAAAAAAATATATATGCACCCCTATGTTTATTGCAGCACTATTTACAATAGCCAAGACTTGGAAACAACCAAAATGCCCATCAGTAGATGACTGGATTAAGAAACTGTAGTACACTTATACAATGGAGTATTACTCCACTATAAAGAAGAATGAAATTGTACCATTTGCAATGATATGGATGGACCTAGAGACTATTAAGTGAATTAAGTCAGTCAAAGAAAGACAAATACTACATGATCTCACTTATATATGGAATCTAAAAAATTGAATGAGCGAGCAAAGTAAACAGAAATAGTGTCAGAGACATAGAGGAAAAACTGATGGTTGCTAGTTGGGAGGGGGGTGGGGATGAGGGAGAAGGGGAAGGGGTTAGACAGCATAAATAGGTAGCTACAATATTGCCACAGGGGTATGAAAGACAGTTCGGGGAATATAATTAATAATGTTGTAAATATTTTGTAGGGTGTCAGATGGTCACATGTCTTGTTAGGGAGACCACTTCATGGATGGGGTAGAGGCTTGATCACCTGAAGCTGATGTTGTTTAATATTGTATGTCAACTATAATTGAATTTATAGTCTCAGGACATGGAGTATAGTGTGGGAGTGGAGTCAAGGGAATTGTAATAGATATGTATGATATGTGGGGCAGCGGAGAGTGGAGTGGCGGATTTGGGGAGGGGGTTGTCACTTTGAGGGGTAAAAAGTATAAATATTGCACTGTGTTGTACAGCTGATACTAATTTAAAAAAATATTTATTTCACAATTTAAAAAAACACTGCTTGATATAACATGTCTGGGAAGGTATTTAATGAGATAAAAAGAACCATAGTAACTCAATTTAAGAATGATAAAATTACAGAAAATACACTTCATTTTAAGAAAAGTTTCCCCTGAAGTTAGATTATGGGACTGGTATCATTTATCCTAAAATGTCTTTATTAATTTCTAGTTAAAACTAATCAGGGCTTATTCCTCTTTGTGATAAAAGGAGATAAATTAGAAAATCTAGCCTACATGGCTGCCCTGAAATGTTACTTAGACAGAAATCTGTAATAGAAAAAGATTTGCTGATGATACTCACAAAAGGATTAATGATGAAATAACTGTGATTCTAAGAGCTAAAGGCCTATATTTCAAGCTAAGCCATAATGAATACACTACATACACAGTGTGATGCGAATATATAAGCCACAGGAAATCTCCATAGTAAGGTTTTGTACTTGCTTTCACATGACAATTGGGCTTGGTTTCATCATATAAAGCATCAGATGAAGAAGATGACAAAAATCTGGAGAAGAGCAGGCTTTCTGTATTCTTCTACCAGTGTTACTGGGGGATGGCAATTTCTAGATATTGTGGGAAAATTAGTGAATTCAAAGAAATCAATGAACTAATATTTGGAAATATAAAGAAATATGCCTTCAGTATAATCTTTGTGCCAGGTACCAATTGGAAGTGTGATAAGAGACCAAGATATGACCAATTCTAGGCAAATATTCACAGATACATAAGAAAATTAATACAAGATGCCTAACATGAAGGTAGTTACGTGACTAAATAAGAACTGATTCCTCCCAGATGGTCATAGATGGAAGATTCTTTGTGTAGTGGGGAATAACTTAAATTTTTATGTGGGTTCTTAAGCTTGTTGAGGGTTATATTCCACATTGTAAAGTGGGAATTAATAATACCAGTGAATACATTACAGGATTCATATCCAAGTAAAACAAGATGAAAAATGTGCAAATATTAAGTCTTTGTGGTCCAATAGAAAAATGTGAGGGCCACATAGTTTTCATTTTCTAGTGGTCATATTAAAAAGACGTAAAAGTACACAGGTGATATAAACTTAAAGATTACATTTTGTTTAACCTAATATATCTACAATGTTAGCAACTGACATATAATTAATATAAAGTGTGATTGAAATATTTCATATTCTGGGGCCAGCCGAGTGGCTCAGTTGGTTAAGAGCTCACTCAAGAGTGCGAGCTCTGAGCAACAGCGGTTCGAGTCCTGCCCAAGCTGAGCTGCCGCTGAGCTGCCAAAAGGTGGCAGGATGGCTCAGCTTAAAACAAAAAAATGAAAAGAAATATTTCATATTCTGTTTATCATACTAAGTCTTTAATATCCAGTATATAGTCTATATTTACAGGGCATCACAATTCAAACCAGCCATATTTCAAGCACTCCATGGGCAAACGTTGGCTACCATAATGGCCAGTATAGCTCTAAGGTACAAAGAGCCACAAAAGCATTCAAGGATATTGCTAATATGAATCTACAGAGAAAATCATATTTCAGTTGGTTCTTAAGTAGGGATGTAAAGTGATGTGGAGAGATCAAAAAATGATTGTAGTTAATAAACTCAGCACAGTTTTTCTTTTCATTATCTTTTTTTTCCTTCATTCTTGGCCCTTACCCAAATGTAATATCATAAGTGTGCTTCTATTACTTTTGTCTTTGAAGATTATGCATCCCACAATGAAGGAAGAACTTACTTTTCTCAAACATGGTTCCAAGACAATGGAGATCATGGCCAATCCTAACATGTGCAAGATAATCTGCTGCCTTTGTTTTCTGAGGTTTGTTATCTCTCTTAATCCTTTAACTTTCAGAGAACTTTACCAGCACTATGAACTTAGACTTTTATTCTAAGATAAAGCAGATGTGCAATTAAAAATAATAATAAATTCAAGAGCTAGTATTTGAGACGAAATATATTTTGTAGACATTTGAGGAAGTTGGAGCTCAAAAATAATTATCAGAGACCAGGGAGTTTCATGGAAGACTTTTGGGCAATGTTTTAATAAAATGAGAGCTGATGGCAGCACATTTCAGACAGGAAGTTCAATTCCAATTACATGAAGAAGTAATATTTTATTGTGGCTAAGAGTACTGTGTTTCATACCACAAGACTATATTAGAAGTTCAGCTAAATTATTCACTAATGGTGTGACACTGGGTGAGTTGCTTAGCCTCCTCAATTATGAAAATATGAAAAGAAAATGTATCTCAAAAAAGTTGCTTCTAGGGCCGGCCAAGTGGTGCAATGGTTAAGAACTGGCTTGGGACACCAGAGGGCCCGGTTCAGATCCCACATATGAGGGCCAGTGACACTGCCCTCCACAGCTAAGATGCTGAACAACAGCTCAACCTGGAGCCGGGCTGCTGTGAGTCACCAGCAATGGCATAGGCTGCAACCCCTGTGGCAATGGGTTGCCATGGGCTACCATGTGTAGCCAGCAGCCAGCATGAGTGGCCAGCAGCTGCAGTGAGCGGCCATCCAGAAGCCGGTGACTGATCTGCCTCGCCCAGGAAGAGCGCAATGATGGTGCCAACTTGGGCCAGTGAAGCAACATCCTCCAC
>NW_017731805.1:39941-56321 GCF_001890085.2 Hipposideros armiger | reverse complement strand
ATGGGATGTGAAGTATAGTGTGGGGAGTGGAGTTAATGAAATTGTAATAGATATGTATGATATCGGGGGTGGGGGGGTGGATTGGGAGGGTGGGGTGTCACTTTGTGAGGGGTGAAAATTATAACTATTGCATTGTTTTGTATACCTGAAACTTAAAAAAAAGATCTGTACTCCATTTTCAGTTAATTTTGCATAAAGGTGAAGTTAAGTACAGGAGAGTCTTACACTAGCAGATCAATAATTCTGAGAAATTGGAAAGGAGTTTGGGAGATCAGAAAAGAAATATGCCAGAAATCAGCCTGTGAAGTCCAAAACCAAGCTCTGGGCAGGATGTAATGTGGGCAATATTCAATTCATCAGGTTGGCAAACTAGAGCTGAGCACACAGCACTTTGCTACATTCTGAGGAGAAATTGTATTAAAATAATTACAATCTCTTGTACTGAATAAGCAATAAAGGATATTATTATTTCCTAAACAAGTGGACGTTGATAGGAATAAAGTAAAATAGACAGGAAAAATACAACCATGAGTTTATGAAGACATTATAATTCTCATTCAGATTCAACTATACCCTCTGAGCGCTGCTGGAATCTAGCATGTTGATAAGACGTCAAACAATTTAGCATTAAATGTCTTCATATCTGGGATTTGAAAGCTCTCAATTCAATGGTTCTCTTAGAGAAGTTCCTTTTCTGTCAACTAGATTAATGATCAAAGGAATGCATTCTTTCAGTAGTGTTCAGCTCTGCCAATCAGATGTGTTCCTGTCTCATCAAATAAAATTCACTCCCATCACAAATGAGAGGAAACCATATGGTCATTTGTTATTCATTTTTCTCAACCAGAATCTAAATTTTTTCTATGTTAAGGAAACAGCCCACACTCTTCCTACGCCACCCCCCTTCCCCCCGCCCCATACACATATTATGAGCCTTAAAAAGGAACAAAGGATACCACACAATATAGACTATTAAAATGTAGGCTACTTACTTTCCAAGTCAACTTTGCAGATAACCCTCAGGTTCCTGCAATCTGATTTAATTATCTGGAACTTAAATGATATCTACATATACAAGAAGCAAAGAACTCTAATTTTTTCCTCATCTCTACTGGCAAAATAACAACAGCAGTATTTTTTTCATGGAACTAGTTCTGAAACACAAGAGCAGAAAATCCAGTCACATCCTGACAGGAAGGCAGATATTATTTGTGAGAATAGAATGAGAGTGTTCTTGATTAACGTAGACAAAGAAATAACCTCACATGGATGTGAAAATCGTGATATAGGAAGATTTTACCATAAATACTAGATTAAATGCAAAAGCTTTTAATGGCGGGGACAGATTGTAATTATTTTCTCTGGTCAATTTGATTTTTTAATGTATATAATTGAGGTGGTGTAACAGAGGCAATCCTCAGGATTACCAGAGTTTGTCCTTCAATCAAATTGCTCGGTGTCTATGAATAAACAATTCTTGAAAGTAGTTAAGACAATATCCCTCACAGTAACTCAAATGTAGCCTGTATGCAGCAAATACAAAGGTCCCCAAAACCTGCCACCTATCTATCGAACCCTGTAAGTGCATACATTGAATAATTAGCAACCTTCAAAGACCCTGCAAGAAAGTCTATTCTGCGATAATGCCAACTCGGTCTCTTTTGACCATTAAGCATCTTTCACCATAGATTTCAATCATTTCTATTTAAATCTAGTAGCCCAATTCAATAACAGCATTGTTCTACTGTAGTCACCCAACTGAAGCGTCTACTACAGCGATTTTCAAAACTGCTTGCATTTTACTCCCCTATGTAATTACCAATGATGGATAAAGGAGTTGTCCTTTGAACATTGTCAGGGTATGTGGTAAAAGAATGGGATTCAGGACACATACTATCAATCAACTCCAACATACCCTTAGGTATTAGATTATTTCATACATAATCTAACAAATAACTTCTGGAGCCTTAAATTTATGCAGCGTAGGTGACTGTTGAGGCCACTCTTCCACCAGTCCTTGAAAAAAGAAAAACATTCTCAGATAATGAATCTTGCATTTTCCCTTCTAAAATCTCTGGTTAGAGCAACCATATCCATAAATTCACTCTGAATACACCGTTTTCTTCTAATATATATATATATATATATATATATATATATATATATATATATATATATATATATATATATATATATATATATATATATATATATACCTCATATTATACCCTCATATGTATTCCCAGGTTTCAGCAAACCTAATTTAACAAATTTGTGCAATTCTTTGCCACTCATGACTTCCCCTGCTGGGAAAGATATCTTTGCAAGCCTAGGGTTGGCTGAGATCTGACTCTAGAAAAAGGTTGTAATCCACATGGGATGATACCAGATGTGCAGAAAATTATTGTCCTTTTGATTTGAAAACTCAGTATTTTTATGATATTTTTCCCGTTTTAAAAAAATATTTGACACATTTCTTATCAAAATCTCAGCAGGTATTTCTGTAGAAATTGGTAAGCAGGTAATACTTACATGAACATACAAGTAACCTACAGTAACCACAACAATCTTGAAAAGGAAGAAAAAATGAAGGATTTACACTATTTTACATCCTTCTAGGTTCACTTTCAGAATAATCAGGGAGGACAGTACAGATTAGATTTGGAGCTAAGAGAAGTTCCTCCCCCGCATCAGATGAGACTATCTCATCCTTGCTGTAAGGTCCTGTAATAGTTATACCTGAGGTAAATTTTTTGTGTTACAGACTGAATATTTGCATCCCCACAAAATGTATATGCAGAAATCCTAACCTCCAATGTGACGGTATCAGGAGGAGAGAACTTTGGGAAGTGCACAAGTCATGAGAGTGAAGTTCCCTTAACTGGGATGAGTGTCTTTATAACAAAGACCCTGGAAGTTTCTCTTGTTCCTTTCCACCAGGTGAAGACACAGTGGGAAGACAGCTGTCACCAGACATAAAGTCTACTGGTGCTTTGACCTTGGATTTCCCAGCCTCCAGAACTGTGAGAAATAAATGTTTGTTAAGTCACCCAGTCTATGGAATTGTTGTCATAACAGCTTAAATACAGTAAGTCAATAAGGAAATAAGTAATTTTCTGCCACATGCGGTCATTTCTGCAGAGCTTCGCACTGAGAGCTGGCATCAATTGCAAGCAGTGTGAATGAGCTGCAATACACAAAGTAATTCTTCTGTATTTTATGTGCTAAGTGGTTAAACTCTTTTGAAAAAATTTTTGGAACATGTACACAGAAATAGAATTGATTTCTTATGTTAACTTTTTACTGTGACTTTGCCAATTTCTTTTATTATTTCTAGTGATTTTGTTGTTGATGGATTTTGATTGTATTGTTGGTTTTTTGGATGTTCTATGTTAATAATCATAGTTTCTCCCTTCAATCTTTATGCCATTCACTTTGTTTTGTTTTGTTGTGTTGTTGTTGCCAAAATTGCCCAGCACAATGTTGAATAGAAGTAGTGAGAAAGAGCATCCTTGTTTATTCCTGATTTATTCCTGATCTTAGAGTAGCGGTTCTCAACCTGTGGGTCGCGACCCCTTTGGGGGTCGAACGACCCTTTCACAGGGGTCCCCTAAGACCTTCAGAAAACAAAAAGATATTTACATTACGATTCATAACAGTAGCAAAATTACACTTAGAGAGTAGCAACGAAAATAATTTTATGGTTGGTGGTCACCACAACATGAGGAACTGTATTAAGGGGTCATGGCATTAGGAAGGTTGAGAACCGCTGCCTTAGAGGGAAAGCATTCAATCTTTCATCATCAGACCTCAAGTTCAATGGAAGGTTTTCAAAGACATCATTCACCAAGTTGAAGAATACTCCTTATGTCCCCTGTTTGCTAAGTTACTTGGATCTTACTTGAATGGATATTGAAGACTGTCAGATGTATTTTCTACATCTAGGGAAATAGATTTCTCTTTTATTCTGTTAATAGAATGAAATGAATTAATTTATTTTTGGTATACAGGTAAAGCCAAACTATATTTCAGAGATTAACACAATCCATATATAATATAGTATTATTTTATACAATGCTAAAATTCATTTGTTAATATTTTTGAGGCTATTTTATGTCTTTATCCTTTCTTGAAATATTTTTGTTAATTTTTAGTATCAGCTTTGTGCTGGTCTTATAAATTAAGGTATGAAATATTCTCTCTTTTATTTTTCTCAACAAGTTTTCTTTTAATAAGGTTGGCAATAATTCTTCCTTAAATGCCTAATAGAATTCACCAGAGAAGCCATCTGGATCAGGAATTTTTTTAGGTACAAATAATTTTTATTATAAATTTAATTATTTTTCTAATATAGAATATTCTAAATTAATATTTCTCTGTCAATTGTAGGTTTTATTTTTCAAGAAATGAGTATTTCATTTACACTATTGGAGTTACTAATGCGAAGTTATTTTTAAGATCACCTTATTGTGTTTTTAGTGACTAAAGAACATGTAGTGATATATCCACTATTATTCGTTTGAACCATTGGTTGTTTAGCAGTGTGATGTTTAATTTCCATATATTTATGAATCTTGAAATTTTCCTTGTTATTTAATTTCTAATTTAATTTCATTGTGTTCAGAAAGTATACTTTGAACATTTCATTTATTTTAACTTTATTGAAGTTGTTTTATGGCCAAAATATGATTTAGACTGGAGAATGTCCAATGTGCACTTGAATAGAATGTGTATTTGCTGTTGTGGGTGGAATATTCTACAGATGACTGATGATGTTTTAATCCATTTTCCCATGTGTACATTTTGTTTGGGATATTTAATCCATTTATACTTACATGTTAGGATTTATGTTTACCATATTCCTATTTGATTTCTATTATGTCCTAAGTAATTTTTTTGTTAAACAGATATATTATACAAAAACATTTTAACTCGCTTGTTATTTTTTAATAATTTTTTTGTTTTCTTCTTAACATTTTAAGTTGTCCTAAAAATTAACTTTTTTATTTATAAAGTTAAGCTTTAATTAATACCAAATACTATTAATAATACACAAAATTGTTACTACATATCTTCATTTATTGTCCCTTCTATGTAATATTGACAAATTACATCTTTATTCATTACATATCCATCAACACATAACCCTAATTACTTATTTGTATAGTTGTTTCTTAAATCACATAGAAAAAATGAGAAAAAAATTATATTTTTATATTAACCTATGTAGTTATCATTATTGCTGCCCTTTATATATTTATATTAACTTGAGTTAATTGTAATGTGCTTTAATTTCAGCCTGTATTATTCTCCTAGGTATTTCTTGTAGGAAAGGTTTGTTAATAACAATTTCTCTCAATTTTTGTTTATCTGGGAAGGTCTGAATGTTTCCCGAATTTTGAAGGACAGTTTTGGTGGATATATTGGGTCTTTGAAAAAGTCATGACATATTTTGTCTATGTTTTTCAAAGGCCATTTATTTACCATATTTCCCCATGTATAAGACGCACCCTTTTTCGAACAATTTGGGGTCTAAAAACTGGGTGCATCTTATACAGTGGTTGTATGAGCGCAAAAACAAGTGCGAAAAAAGCAGGAAATGCAAGTAAAAAAAACTACAACCACTGTATAAGACGCATCCAGTTTTTAGACCCCAGATTTTTGAGAAAGGGTGTGTCTTACATGGGGAAATACGGTATAAAAAGAACAAAGATCAATATGTGATATATTGCCATTTTGTTTGATAACATTTTGCCATCTTTCAGTGAGCTTCATAATTCCTCGTTCATAGAAGGGCCTGTCTTTATTTGTGAAAAACTGAACAAGGTGCTGACTTACAGCCTCATCTGAATTGAATGTTATACCACGCAAGGAGTTTTGAAGAGAGTGAAACAAGTGGAAGTCTGACAGCACAAGGTCAGCCGAGTGTGGTGGCTGTGGCAACATGTCCCATCCAAGTTCCAATAATTTTTGACGAGTGATCAAACTTGTGTGTGATCTCGTGTTGTCGCAAAGGAACACAACTCCTTTACAATTTACAAGCTCTGGACGTTTCTGGATGATAGATTCATTCAAACTATCCAATTGCCGACAGTACACATTCTAACTGATTGTTTGGTTCCATGGTAGGAGCTCAAAAAACACGACACCTTTAAAATCCCACCACACTGAGAGCATAACCTTCCTCTGATGAGGTCTGCTTTCGATGTCATTTGAGGCAAATCATCACGTTGGGACTAAGACCATTTGAATACCACATTGTTGTAAACAATCCACTTCTCATCATCAGTTATCAGTCACTTCAAAAAAGGATTGTTTTCCTCATGTTTAATGAGCATATTGCAGATGTTTAAATATGCTGTCAAATGAACTTCTTTGAGTTCATGCGGAACCCAAATATCGAGATTGCTTACATATCCCAGCTTCTTCAGGTGGTCATGAACACTTCAATGATGGATATTCAATGCTCCTGCAATCTCTCGTGTCGTGTAATATGAGTTTGACTTGATCAATGTCTTTATTTTGTTGTCATCAACGTTGGTGGGCCTCCCTGACCAAGGAGCATCATTGAGATCAAAATCACCAGCATGGAATGTCATGAACCATCGTTGGCACTGACTTTCTTGTAGAGCATTGTCACCATAAACTTTATGCAAGTTTTCATAAGTTTGATGTGAGCTCTTCCCTTTATGGAAGTAAAACAGTAAAATATGGCAAAAATGCACAGTTTGGTCTTCCATCTTCAACCTGTAAAATCTCCAAAACTCAACCAAATCACTCAATTTTATTTTAGAATGAAGCTAGAACTGTCAGCTGTCAAATGACATAGCAATAACATAAATGCAAATGACTTTAGTACTTCCAAAAATGAACTAGTGTCATCTGTTGCAAACATGCATCATGACTTTTCCAAAGACCCAATATAATCATTGGTTGACAGTCTTTTATTTTCAATCCTTTGAATATGTCACCCTACAGGCTTCCAATTTTTATGGTTTCTGAATAGAAATTAACTGTTAATCTTATTAAAGGTTACTGTATATAACACCCCCTTTTTTCTTTTGTTGTAAGATTCCTTCTGTATTCCTCTATCAACAGTTGATTGTGACATAACTAGGTATGGATTTCCTTGGGTTTATTCTACTTGAACTTAATTAAACTTTTGGGATACCTTCATAAACATTTCTTTAAATTTAGAAAATTTGAGCCATAACAGACATACTTTGGAGATATTGTGGGGTCTCTTCCAGACCACCTCAATAGAGCAAATATCTCAATAAAGTGAGTCACATGAATTATTTGGTTTCCCAGTGCATACAAGAGTTATGTTTACATTATATTGTAGTCTACTGAGTGTGTAATAGTATTATGTCTAAAAGACAATGTACATACCCTAATTTAAAAATAATTTATTGATACAAATGCTAACCATCTTCTGAACCATTAGTGAGTCATATCCTTTTTGCTGGTGGAGGGTCTTGCCTTAATGTTGGTGGCTGTTGACTGATCTGGATGATGGTTTGTGAACATCAGGCTGGCAATGGCAATTTCTTAAAATAAGAAAACCATGAAGTTTACCACATTCATTGACTCTTCCTATCACAAATGATTTCTCTGTAGCATGAGATGCTATTTGATAGCATTATCCTCAGCACAACTTTTTTCAAAATTGAGTCAATCATTCCAAACTGTGCTGCTGTTTTATCAGCTAAATTTATGTACTATCCTAAATTCTTTGTTGTCATTTCAACCATCTTTGCATTGTCTTCACTAGGAGAGATTCTATCTCAAGAAACCACTTTCTTTGTTTATCCCTAAAATGCAGGTCTTCACCTGTTAAAGTTTTATCATGAAATTACAGCAACTCAGTCATATCTTCAGGCTCCACTTCTAATGCTAGTTCTCCTGCTCCATCACATTTGCAGTTACTTCCTCCACTGAAGTCCTGAGCCCCTCAAAGACAACCATGAGTGTTGGACCCAACTTCTTCCAAATTCCTATTAATGTTGATATGTTTTCAATCCATTACAATGGTATACGAGCTCTGACAATTAAGTTAAGGAACTCATCCTAGAAAAAATGCTACATGCCTCACTGCTAAATATCACGATGGTCACTTTCTAAGTACTCCCCTTATGAAGCTGTGCTCTGACACCAGTGCCTACTCCACCCTTCAAAGCAATTTTGGAACTCTTTATCTGGAATGGCCATCAAAGATGTCGTCGTATTACCCTTGATATTCTCATGTAATCAATATGTCTTCCTTTCAATATTTACTTTATTTTTAGGTAAAAAAAGAAGTCACTGGGGGCCAGATCAGGTGAGCATGGAGGGTGTTCCAATACAGTAATTTCTTTACTACCTAAAAATTCCCTCACAGACAGTGCTGTGTGAGCTGGTGCATTGTCATGACACAAGAGCCATGGATTTTGGCAAAAAGTTCAGGTCGTCTAACTTTTTCACACAGCCTTTCCAGCACTTCCAAATAGTAAATGTGGTTAACTCTTTGTCCATTTGGTACAAATTCATAATGAATAACCCCTCTGGTATCAAAAAAGGTTAGCAACATCATTGTAACAAGTTCGTGATCTTAATTATCTAAACTCATATTAAGTTCGTCTGCTTGAACGTGTCTTTTGAGGCCATGATTCCTTATTATTTTCTGTCTTGATGATCTAGCCACTGATGGAAGTAAGGTATTAATGTTCCTACTTTTACTGTTGCTTTTAAGATTCTCTATCCTCCACTTATACCATTTTGATTATAAGTTGTCTTTATGTCTTTCTCTTTGGGTTCATCTTAGTTTAATCCCTCTGGGCTTCATAGACATGAATGTTTGTTTCTGTCCCAGATTAGGGAAGTTTTCAGCCATTATTTATTCAAATTGTTATGACCTTTGATTTGGAACATATCCCTTTGTCTGCTCGTGTTGGTTGTCTGTGTTTGTCTTAGGGAAAACCTTTACCGCCTCCAGACTTGGAGTGGTCTTATGTAGATGTTCCATGTGGCTTAGAAACACAATTTCCTTTCCATTCCAGAGCCAAGAGTCTATCATTCTGAGTATTATTTCTGTTATTTTCTCTCTTCTCTCCTTCCAGCGCCCCTATTATGTGTATGTTGGTATACTTAATAATGTCCCACGTTTCTCTTACAATGTGTTCTCTTTTTTTCATTCTCTTTCCTATGTTATTTAAAATACATAATGTCTATTATAAAGTCTATCTTCAAGCCTGTCTTCAAGTTTCCTAATTCTTTGTTCGGCAGTTTAAATTTACTGTGTGACCACCCTACTGACTATTTCATTCTAGTTATTTTACATTTCATCTATATGTTTATATTTAATTAATTTTAAAAATAATTTATATCTCTTTATTATCATTATTTGCTTGATGAAATATTATCCTCATACTTTTTTAGTTCTTTAGCCTTTGATACTTTCCTATTTCTCCGTAGTCAGTGGCAGTGTCCCTTAAATCGCACAGACACTTAAAACTGTGTGAAATAAAGATACAGTTGAAGTAAAAATGGTGTTTTATTTCTGCCCATATGCTTCCTTCCTATACGTAAATGTTGGAACTAGATTCTCACCACTCCACGATTACAACATATTAGCTTTGAGCTTTTAGGAAATGCAGTCATGTGTATCTACTTCATTGTGTTTTGAATTGAAACATTCTGTACACTACTAAATCAATGTTTACTGTATATGGGAAGATAAATACACTATCTGAAGTATCCAATGCTCAAATCAGGATTGGAAGCTCAAGAGAATGCTATCACACACCGGGATGTGAGAGAGTTGATACTCTTCGCTGCATCTAGTATTATTGAACAACAGCCTCTGCATGTGAACTGTACTGACTGTCCACTAAAGGTATGAAAATCCCTTCCTTCTTTTTGACATCAGATAGAGCCATATGCTAAGTATATCTGCAAGTTCATCAATTATATCTAATTAGGTACAACACAATTATCCAAAATGAAACTACACATCATTTTTTAAAGAAGATAACTGAATACTGATAAGTATTATGAAAATTAACAAGAGTTCATAAAAGAACTTTTATTAATAACTTTAATAACCATTGTCATCCCAATAAATATTAATTAAACAAAAAAGAAATTTCACTTTCTTAAATATATTTTCAGATGACATATAAGATTATTTGATCATGGAGAGCTCTATTTTTACATTATTCTAGTTTATGAATGCTGTTAAAAAATGTGCCAAAATTAAACTATATCCATAATGTTACTGTGAGTCTGCAATTTACATCCATTACTGGGAAATTCTGTTGAGTTAGTACAGCTCCACTTGACAAAGTAATTTTTATTAGAATATTGTTTCCTTTCATTATTTCCCTCTTCATATTTTAGTTATACTTTCAGAATTGTAGTATAAGAAATTAATGAAACCACATAAAAAATATATTATCTTTTGGAAATATCTATTTGAATGCCTCAAAAACAACTTGATCTAATATATTTCTCAGTACAATTTTCAACTCAATTTTGCATGCCTCAGAGATGCAAATTTTACACATAACTTGTTCAGATCACAAATTGGGAACTATGATTGATTTTCTTTTTCCTTCATCTTTTTAATCTAATTTTCTGTCATCTTATTTTAGAACTTACATAACTCTCTATATTGATATTTCTATTACCACTGCTATCAAACCAGTCAAATCACAAACAACTTGACCCCCACTATTTTAATAACACTGCAATATTTCACTCCTACATTTATATTCTCCTGACATGTTTTGAATACTACAGCAAGATTTTCCTAAAACAAAAACCCAATAATGCTATAGCCCTTAAAACATATCAATAGACAAATCTATTGTCTTAATTCATTATCTGTATTCTAATAAATGGTTTGAATGGTTTGAAATATACGATCTCTCAGTTTTAATATCATTCCATACATCTTACAGTTCTTTTCTCTCCAGACAGTCTCCATGTAATTTCTGGCAACTCTCATGAATGGAATGAAATTCAATGGAATAAAATGCAATTGAACATTTTCAGCCTAATGAACACTTACTATGCCCACCCTTTTCTCATAGTCTTTCCTTTCCTTTCATACAGGCATCAAGATTCAAATTACACTTTTTCAAAAAAAATAACCCCTGTCTTTTTAGATTATTTTAATTCCTCCATTGACATATCACTCTAACACTTCACATTTATTCCCATCTCCCCTAACCCAGAAGTATTTGTTTCATACCTCTTGACTTCCATAGTTTCTCAAATCCTTAGTGAAGAGTGTATTATTGGCCATTAATATATCACAAGAGCCGTTCACACAAGTTAGAACATAATGAGCATTTACAAAATATAAGGTACATTGCAACTTTTAAACATTTTGAAGCATACATCTCTCATTTTTCAAGCATAGATCATCAAAATGGCTTTTACTCACCTTATACTGAATGATTTCACAATCTGTATGTACAATTTTATGTTGTTTGTGACCTTTGATTTATCTCTTTTTCTCTTTTCAGTGGGATTTAGTATGTAAATCATGATCACTCAAATTAGGGTCACATTCTGTTTATATGACAGGACTCCTGATTGGATCTCCTGTAGGTGGCTATATTGCTGACAAGTAAGTCTCATGTTTGGATTCTTAAATGACCTCAAATATATAATACATATGTTCTCTGAGAGCACTGCACTTAAGTCTGCAGACATAGAAAGAGGCAAAAGCAGCCTTATTAAGAAAGTAGCTGTTCTACATAGTTGCAGCCTTGATGGAATGTACATGCCAAGCAGTGCTCCATGAGCAGGGCTGCGTCATTGGAAAGGGAAGGCTTTGGATTTAGTTTGCATTGCTCTTGAAAGGGAAGTGGGGCGGGGAAGGAAACCGATATAAGGTATATTAATAAGTAGGGGACCATATGGGAACATAAGGATCAAACCTGTGGTCTTCCTGGAGGCTGGGTTAGCAGGCCTCAGAGTAGTGCCGCCTGAGAAGTAAAGAAAATGGTGAATGGCTCCTCCTTACAATCTTCCCTGTGCCCAAACTGCTTTGCTACTGTGGTCAGAAGAAGCCCTTTGGCAGAGGATACGGGAGCTTGGCCTTAGCAGCCATTCCCAGGTATGAGAATCTTGAGTAATGAGGTGATTGGCAAGGCACCAGTATCATCTGCTACAATGTTGCATAAAATATGAGAGTTATCTGATGCACATAAATGGCTAATAATTCAGGAAGTAAAATTCATGGTGTAGCAGTTAAAATAGAAATGAATATCTACAGGTAGATCCACTAAAAGTAAAGTAGAAAAATAATTAGCTGGATAAAGTGCTAAGAGCAAAATTTCACATAAAATCATAAGGATTTAAATTCCAGGCTAAGGAATTTGGATAGTATCCTTTATACAACAAGCATAACTGAATTCTCAATAGTTTTGGGTATAACTAAAATATTTATTTAGGAAAATAATCTGTGAGGGGTAAGAAAAGGAGACTGGAGGAGAAATGTACAATAACGCAGTGCAAACAAATTAACCGGTTAGTCAAACGTTTTCAAAATGGGAAAAGTATGAGGTTGTAAATGCCTTGGAAGATTTTATTGAACAGAATAAATGAACAAACGATATCTACAAATCAGCCTTAGCATTATTCAATGGTAACTGACAAAAATATTTCCCTTGAAAGGAAGATGGAAGAAGTGTTGATTGCCAGAACAATTGTATTTCACAGCTTTTCCAGTTAACTTAGAGCACTCAATATTGAAATGCATACGGAATTATGCATGGGCCCTTAATCACACACATGGGGCTGGCTACCAACTTTGACACAGCACTATTCACCGTGTGATCAAATGTTAGTTTTTAAAAACACACGTAAGTTGTTCCTTAACAGCTGATGCTGTATAAGACAATCCAAAATGCAAAATTAGGCTTTGGTGGACAGTTTTTCAAACATATGCAACAAACATGAGATGTAATATGGATGGCCACTCCTGAGGCATTCAGACACCTTTGAACACATAACAGTTTCTTGGACAATGACTTTTGTAAGGATTGGTACTCTATACCATTCCTTATGGCATACACTGTCAGTCACTAAGCCTTGGGTCTTGCTGCATTGTCACCTAAATTGCTACAGGTATTGATGAAAATCTATAATGTATAATCATAACACTCTTGGCCATTTGCAACCTGAAGGTTTTAAAAAGATAAACATATCAAATGCCTGCTTGATCACCTTTTTTTTTTCTTTTTTTTTTTCAGATTTTATTGGGAAGTTGGGGGATGGGAACAGCACTGGGGAATTGGGAGAAGGGGAAGTTGCTGTCGTTTTGTTCTTCAGTCTAGTTGTGGAGGACGTTGCTTCACTGGCCCAAGTTGGCACCATCATTGCGCTCTTCCCGGGTAAGGCAGATCAGTCGCCGGCTTCTGGACGGCCGCTCACTGCGGCTGCTGGCCGCTCACGCTGGCTGCTAGCCGCTCATGCTGGCTGCTGGCTACACACGATAGCTCATGGCAACCCACTGCCACAGGGGCTGCAGCCTATGCCGTCGCCCGCGACTCACGGCAGCCCAGCTCCAGGTTGAGCTGTTGTTCAGCATCTTAGCTGTGGAGGGCAGTGTCACTGGCCCTCATATGTGGGATCCGAACCCGGGCCCTCTGGCGTCCCAAGCCAGCTCTTAACCATCTCGCCACTCGGCCGGCCCTTGATCACCTTTTTAAATTGCTATCTTTTGAAAAGCGCCAGTACTATGTGTTTTTGCTGGATTTCTCTATTTTGGGGAAATTACAGTTAGTAGTTACAGTTCTGATGGTATATGCAAAACAAATAAAACATGCTTATAAAAATGTCTTATAGATGAGGGAAAAGTAGAGTAAAGCTTGATTATGGGGGATGATGACAGAGAGGTTATGATGGCCTGATGAGGTTATGCAGAAGCCAGGGACAGAGTTGGGAGATTTTATGAATTAAGATTGGTTTGAGAAGAGTCAGTCCAATGAATCATCACTTAAAGCTATTATTTTCCACACATAACTAGATACATTGATGTTTCTCTGATGAATACAAACTATTCTGATCACTCAAAACTTACATTCTTTTGGGAGGGTTATATATTTATTACTTCCAAGCTGGAAGTTCTCAGAATCATTACTGGAAGTTTACAATGGCATATTCTGTTTATTCTGTTTAGAGTGTTTGCTCACTAAATTGATTTTCTCCTAGATTTGGCTGGAAACCTGTGTTGCTGGCTTTTCCCCTGTCATGTGGATGCAATATCCCTGGTAAGAGGTGACACCCTCCTCACCCTGAGTGGAGGGGACAGGTATGGTTTCCTTACCTAATAACAAAGGAAAAGGGCTACAGGAGAATCACTCCTAAATATCGAGAATGCCAGGAAGAAGGAAGCACTGAAATCTCTTTCCCATTTGGACATCTGCTTCGATCTTGCTGATCTGCATCTGGGACTCAATGACCAGAAATAAAATGAATAGGAAATGGATGTAAAAGCAGAAAGAGGGTGGAGAAGAGGGAAAGAGGGAGAAAGGGTCTTCCCTCTCTCTGTTTTTGCTGTGCTTTGCTTTCTTCATACACCTTGACCCTGGAATGGCTTGGGCAACATCCAGTGAAGTTCACTTTCAGTGAGTTTTAGCAGCCCTCACACAGGTAGCCTGGCAGGAAGTTCTATAGTTTCCGCAGCTGGCTTTTCTTGTGAGGAAGACGCCTGCTTGTCTACATTTCCTGTGTGTGTTCTGCCGGGAAGTTACTGCCAACACAGAGAGATTCTTGAAAATGAATTCAGTGACATACCCCATGAGTGCATTTTCTGTAAGTTCCATGGTCAACACTGCTAGTTCCATGGGGAATTCAGCAGCATACAGCCACAGGTTACACTTGCATGCGTTCTGCTTGTTCATCTGTCTTCCTGGTAAGTTGAGCTGCACAAACTACACTTAGCTTCTTGGTGAATCTGTGGGTACCTCATCTGGCATCCTATAAAGTGAAACCACACCAGGCGAGGGCCTCCTGCCAGCCAGTGAGAAAATTTTTGCCTGCCAATCCTGGTTCAAGATTCTCTACCCACCATCATGATCTACCAACATTGTACCAGCAGCGGCCTAAAACCTTCTAGTGAACTTCTCTGCTACCCAGTGGGCTAAAGACACATCCTCTCCAATAAGGTCTGAATCCCAACATGGGGAAGGGTGTCCTATATTAACTTGTTCTTTCTTCAGAATCCTCCTGAGCCTTATAATATGCTTTAGAGTCTCATTTTTTTCACTTTTAATTTATAAATCTCTGTAGACAGCTAATAATTCTTTACATCATAGCTTCCCTGTTCAAATTACTGTGTAGTTTGTATTTCCTGATTGGATCTTGACTGATAGAGAATTGGTACAATAAATAGTCCCACAAGAGATTCCTGAAAACACTGGGTTGGAGATAATTCAGTGATGCTCTTAGGCCAAGCTATTTGCCAGTGGGAAACGGAATGGTGATAATTTATAGCATGCAGTGGTATCAATGAATTAGGCTTTCACCTTTCCTGATTGTGATAGTGTCAACTGAAGCAAGTGTCCTAGGAGTCTTAGTGGCTGCTTAGCTTGATCATAATGGCAATAATGATGACTGCAAAGACTCCAGTGTGAGATGGGTTTTGATGAATATGCTGCAGTACTTTCATAGAAAATGAAAGCTCAGGCCCAGTAACTCACAGCACGAGTCACAATTTATAAACCAGAAATCCTCCTTGACAATCCTAAAAGAATCTCTTATTGCCAATAAAACAGGAAAAACTGTATGAAAATTGTAATAATGCATACCGATAACAAAAGACGAATACACGTCATATATGACTTCTGCAATTACAAGAGGTGCTCAAAGTGGTTAGCATCAGTGTAATTTTAATAGAGTTTTTTCCTTTCTTAAAATATGTATACAGTTATTTGGCACTCTATGCGGGGAGTGAGAGAGAGGGAGAGAGAGAGAGAGACCTGACAATTTCACTAACTTGTTGCAACGATCTTGCTAACCTTTTTTGATATCAGAAGGATTATTCATTATGAATTTGTACCAAATGGACAAAGAGTTAAGCAATTGTGGGACTGTTTCTGGAATGGCCATCAGAGCTGACATATTACACTTGATGTCCTGAATGTCACCAAAATGTCTTCCTTTCAATATTTCCATTATCTTTGGGTAAAGAAAGAAGTCATTGGGGTCCAGATCAGGTGAGTAGGGAGGGTGTTCCAATACAGTTATTTGTTTACTGCCTAAAAACTCCCTCACAGACAGTCGTGTGTGAGCTGGGGTACTGTCGTGATGCAAGAGCCATGAATTGTTGGCAAAAGTTCAGATCATCTAAATTTTTCCCGCAGCCTTTTCAGCACTTCCAAATAG
>NW_017731805.1:37448-39766 GCF_001890085.2 Hipposideros armiger | reverse complement strand
TGATATCAATAAAAGTTAGCAACAAGTTCATGAACTTAATTGTCCAATCTTGTATTAAGTTCATCTGCTTGAATGTGTCATTTGAGGCCATAATTCCTTATTATTTTCTGCTTGATGATCTAGCCACTGATGGAAGTAAGGTATTAATGTCCCTACTATTATTGTTGCTTTTAATATTCTCTATCCTCCACTTTTACCATTTTGATTATAAGTTGTCTTCATGTCTTTCTCTTTGGGTTCATCTTACTTGAATCTCTCTGTGCTTCATAGACCTGAATGTTTGTTTCCTTCCCAGATTAGGGAAGTTTTCAGCCATTATTTATTCAAATTGTTGCTATATCATTTGATTTGAAACATATCCCTTTGTCTTGTGTTGGTTGTCTCTATGTTTGTCTATACATATTATGGAAAACCTTTACCGCCTCCAGACTTGAAGGAGTGGTCTTATGTAGATGTTCCATGTGGCTTAGAAACACAATTTCCTTTCCATTCCAGAGCCAGGAGTCTATCGTTCTGAATATTATTTCTGTTCCTTTCTCTCTCCTCTCCTTCCAGTGCCCCCATTATGTGTATGTTTGTATACTTAATAATGTCCCACATTTCTCTTACAATGTGTTCATTTTTTTTTCAGTCTCTTTCCTATGTTATTTGGAATACATAATATCTATTATAAAGTCTATCTTCAAGCCTGTCTTCAAGTTTCCTAATGCTTTGTTTGGCAGTTTAAATTTACTGTGTGACCACCCTACTGACTATTTCATTTTAGCTATGGTACATGTCATCTACATATTTACATTTAATTAATTTTTATATAATTTATACCTCTTTATTATAATTCTTTGCTTGATGAAATATTTTCCTCATACTTTCCTTCACTTGTTAGGCATTTTGATAGTTTTCTATTTCTCTGTAGTCAGTGGCAGTATCCCTTAAATCTCACGGACACTTAAAGCTGTGTGAAATAAAGATACAGTTGAAGTAAAAACAGTGTTTTATTTCTGGTTATATGCTTCCTTTCTATACTTAAACATTGGAACTAGATTCTCACCACTCTACCATTACAATGTATTAGCTTTGAAATTGTAGGATATGGAATGTCATGTGTATCTACTTCATTGTGTTTACTTGGCCTTTGAGTTAAAATATTCTGTACACTATGGAATCAATGTTTACAATGTATGGGAAGATAAATACACTTAAGGGTACTATCGAAGTATTCCATGCTCAAATCAGGATTGGAAGCTCAAGTGAATGATATCACAAACTGGAATGTGAGGAAGTTGCTACTCTCTGCTGAATCGAGTGCTACTGAACAATAGCCTCTGCATGTGAACTGTACTGACGGTCCAGTAAAGGTATGGAAAGCCCTTTCTTCTTTTTGAGTCAGATAGAGCCATATGCTAAGTATATGTGAGACTGAATTCAACTATCTAACATAATATCAGGGCTATTCTAATTCATCTCTCACAGCTAAAGCGTTTAAGAGCTTTGATGATGGAATATGACTGTCTGGGTTCAAATACCTCTTGGTTCCTAATTATGTTACATTTATGTATGATGGAAGGCAATCACACAATTTTATTTTTTTCCATGTAGATATTAATTTTCCTCTGATTTGTTACTTATAAGAATGATGGCCACTTCCCTACTAGTGTCTGATGCTACCAACAATGTGATGGTTATGATAAAGATATCTTTCTTGAAAAATGATTTTTCTTTCTAATTATAATGTGTAGAAAAGTTCCTATTGTGAAATCATAATTCAACTTTTATACTTGAGATACTATGATTAAGGTGTTTGAAACATGTGATAATTACAACACAGGACTAAGTGACTTTGAGTTACCTCTTGCTCTATAAGCAGTAATTATTTTTACAGCTCTTGTTATTGTGGAGAGGGCCTTATTTTATTTTTTATTTTTTTATTTTTTATTTATTTATTTATTTTTTTTTGGTAGCTGAGCCATCCTGCTACCTGTTGGCAGCTCAGTGGCTGCTCAGCTCGGGCTGGACGCGAACCTCTGTTGCTCAGAGCTCAAACTCTTGAGCGAGCTCTTAACCAACTGAGCCACTCGGCTGGCCCTAGAGGGCCTTATTTTAGAACATATTGTTTTGATTCTGATCTTTATTTTCCCCCTTCCCCTGGCCTGTAAATGTGTTTAAACAATTTCATGTTTCTTACATCAACATGCCCACAAAATAAATGTAATTTTGAAGTGCATTTACCTCATGAAATATTCCTTTGCCTTAACTTTTGCCCTAATAATGTCTCTAAACCTTGTTTGTCTTTCAAAGCTTTTAGATCTGTACCTCAATCT
>NW_017731805.1:35482-36003 GCF_001890085.2 Hipposideros armiger | reverse complement strand
AGATGACATAGATTATTTGTTCATGATGAGCTCTATTTTTACATTATTCTAGTTTATGAATGCTATTGTTAAAATATGCTGCCAAAACTAAACTATATCCATAATGTTACTGTCAGTCTGCAATTTACCTCCATTATTGGGAAATTGTGTTAATTTATTTAGGGCAGCTCCACTTGACAAAGTAATTTTTATTAGAATATTGTTTCCATTCATTATTTATTTCCTCATATTTTAGTTATACTTTCAGAATTGTAGTAATTAGAAATTAGTGAAACCACATGAAAACTATATTATCTTTTGGAAATATCCATTTGAATACCTCAAAAACAACTTGATCTAATGTATTTTCTCAGTACAATTTGCAATTCAATGTTGCACATCTCAGAGATGCAAATTTTACACATAACTTGTTCAGATCACAAATTGGGAACTATGATTGATTTTCTTTTTCCTTCATCTTTTTAATCTAATTTTCTGTCATCTTATTTTAGAACTTACATAACTCTCTATATTGATATTTC
>NW_017731805.1:6194-32066 GCF_001890085.2 Hipposideros armiger | reverse complement strand
ATTTATTACTTCCAAGCTGGAAGTTCTCAGAATCATTACTGGAAGTTTACAATGGCATATTCTGTTTATTTTGTTTAGAGTGTTTGCTCACTCAATTGATTTTCTCCTAGATTTGGCCGGAAACCTGTATTGTTGGCTTTTCCCCTGTTATTTGCTCTACTGGGCACTTGTTCAATTTTTGCTCCAACCTTCGCAATTTATGGTACATTTCGATTTCTTATGGCAATGTCAATGGGGGCAATATACAACAATTCTCTTATACTCGGTAAGTTTCACTTAGTTCTTGTCTTCTCTCATCTAATTTTGTCAAGTTTTTAGCACACTTTTATATGATTAGTAGCTGATACTTTTCCTTTCAGTTATAGAATGGCTGCCAACCAATGCCACACCCCTGATCACAACTGTGAGGTCTCTGATTATGAGCACTGGACAGGTGTTACTGGCTGGGCTGGCTTATGTCTTCCGAGACTGGCGCATGCTACAACTGTCGATCTGTGTGCCTTACTTTGTCTTTTTCCTGTCTCTATGGTATGTAGATGCTTTTGTTTGATTTCCTTGTGAAGATTGGGCACTGAAACTTTCAATAAATATGGACTGTTGGTTACTGTGCATCTCCTTATTGGAATAAGAAAAAAGTACAGAAAAGGACTCAATGGATAAATCTTAAAGTTCAAGGATACACTGAATTCAATATTAAATTAATTAATGTAAGCAATTTAAAATGAATTTAGCTTGAGTTCACACAGACACACAAATTACTATAACTGTCAAAAAATAATAGGGAGTATGTTTATTAGAGAAAAAGAAAACTTGAATTAATTAATGACATAATATGGAGAAATTGAAGCATGCAAAAACATGATAGAACTTCACCTGGGTTGAGATGGGGGATCTTTAGCATATGAAAATGGCAGTCGTTTCTAATATGTCGGGAAAAAAATGGGACAATAGTTATTTGGCATCAGTGACTTCTTTTTCTCTCTTAAAAATTAAAAAGTTCAAAGTCAGAAATGCTGTTTTTAAATCTAAAAATAATATAAGTATAAAATATCAACCGTAATTTTAAAAAATATCAGTAAACTAAACGTTAGGGAAGGAAATGACCCAAGTTCCTTGCAAACTGGAGAGGCCATCATATTCTGGGGGAGCCCCGCCACAACTGAATGGAATCAAGTCCTCCCTGAATTCTGACCCTGTTTTGGATTAGCTTCCTGTCCCATTTCAATGTATCTGTCTCACTTCATGAAGGTGGTCACCAGAGTCTGCCCGTTGGCTGATTGTATCTGGCAAGTTGGATAAAGCACTCAAAGTATTGAAGAAAGCAGCCCATACAAATGGAAGAAAAGGTGTTGAAGAGAATCTGAACATTCAGGTAAGGAAAACAGTAAAGCCTTGAAGTTCAAGAAAAACTCAGTATAAAGAAACTGTACCACCACAGTGCAAGGGGATAAAAACAACACAGTAACCAAAAATGAACAAAATTATACATAATGATATTGAGCTTTTTGACCAAGCAATGAATTCTATCAGAGAAGAATGAAAGAAATGCCAGCGCCGGAGACAGCCTGGCGGATAGGGTACTGTATGTGACAAGAACATCACATGATATAGTCTTATGGAAAATTAACGTATGGAAGTTACTCACCAGGTCAGGAAAGCACCCTTAGAAATTAGATTAGGGGGATGATATTAACCCCAATATCTCTCATAATTTCCTGTTACAGTTCATAGGGCCTTTCCTCCGAAATGTGTTTTTGTTCCACGGTTTTGATTTAAGGAGACAAATTAGAAAAACCCAGCCTATATTACTGACTGGCAAAGGTCCTAAGAGAGGAATCTCTACTGAAGGGAAAGGTAGATCTGATAACCGTGTTTCACCATAGATTGATGACTGAATAACTGTGATTACAGAGTAGCAGCCTATGATGATTTAATAATATGATTCCAAACAGTAATAGCCTACATTTCAATTGAACTCGTAGTGCGTACATTAACTGTACAGTGCAAATCAAATTTGTCAGCCATAGGCAATCTCCACAGTAAAGATTATGTTGTTGCTTTCACATCACAGTTGGGCTTGGTTCCATCACATAAAGTTATTGCAGCTCAAAAAGTGAAAACTCAAAGACCATAGTGCTTTCTACTACCAGTAGTTTTGGGGTATGGTACTTTCTGGATATCTTGGGGGAAAATAGGTTACAACTGCATCAATAAGCTAAGAATTTGAAGTATTCCTGATTCATAAAGAAATAGTCCTGGAGTATAAACTTTATGCAATGTACCAAGCAGAAAATGATGATTAATTCTGTTAAAAAAAACTCACATACACGTGAAACGATCTAACACACAGTGATACAATGAAGGTATTAACAAGGAGCCATGTGAATATATAGAGAAAACGACTTCTTTGACAAACTTAAGGTTGGTGTTATATAAGGTTAATTTGTTGTTATTTAACCTCATTTAGTCTTACACCCTTTCCCCACCCATAAAGTGGGAGTAATATTAATCACTGCCTTTCACACAAGTTTTACACATAATACAAGTAAGATGAAAGTTCAAAATCCTTTACAATGTATAAATGAGCAAGGCACATTTTAAAGTATAAGAACACATTTCTTTAGCAAGAAATTATATTTATTTTGATCTTGAGTGGATTATAAAATGATGTGGAGGACAACATAATATAATTCTGGGGAAATAATTTTATGAACACCGGTTACAATTTTTTTGTTTTTTTTCCATTCATGTTTTTCAACATATATATTTCACTTTGAAGGTTTTGCAATCCACAATGAAAGAAGAACTCACTTTTCTCAAACATCGTTCCAAGAAAATCAAGGTCATGGCAAGACCCATCATGTGCAAGATCATTTTTCTCCTGTGTTTCCTAAGGTTCATCTTCTCTCTTCTTTAACTTTCAGATAACATCAGCCAGAACCATGCCTACCACATAATGCATGACCATTCAATAAACTTAAAGCTTGACTGAGGAAGGGAAACAGAAATATATATAATTTAAAACATAAAAATAAAATCTAGGCCTAGTGTTTGACAGTATGTATGTTTGGTAGAGATATGTGGGAAGATGAATGACCAGAAACCTTGGTGTTTCATAGATGACTATTAGATTCTTTCTACTAGAATAGAGTAGTTAATACACAACCCTGGATGGAAGACCAACTCCCTTTACATTAGGAAGCAATATTCCATTCCATGGTGGATAATAGTACCATGTTTTGAATCACAGGACTGTGCTCAACTTCTTGCTACAATACTAACTAGCTAGCTATGTGACCCTGGGTTAATTGCTTCCCCTCATTAAATATGAAATTATACTAATATAGAAATAGCTTGGTTTGCAAACATAATTTGTTCCAGAAACAACCTACTTGTATTGCAAGACATCGCTCGTTCACCAAGATAAAATGTATTAGAAATATTTGCTTGTCTTGCAGAACACTTGCAAACCAAGTTACTTGCAATCCAATGTTTTACCATACTTTAAATGTTACGTGGTTTAAACTTAGAATATTTAGCAAATATTTATGTAACCCTTATTTGTCCATTATTCTTCTAGATACTGTATATCCAGCAGTGACTGCTGTCAAATATGCTTTCTAGAAGGGGAAAATTTAGTAAGCAAACAAATACTTACATAATATGGGAAGGTGGGGCAAACACCATAATTAAAAATAAAGCCTAACAGAGCTATAGAAATGAAAAAACAGATCAGTGGCTGTCAGGAATTTGAAGAGAAGGGAGGATTCACTAGGCAAAAAATTAGATTTTTTTAGGGCCATGAAATTGTTCTCCATGACACTGTGCATTTTTTAATACCAGTTTTATAACTTTACAGCACATACATAATCTTAATTAACATATGCAAACTTTTGAGAAGTATTTTAGGAAGTTTGAAAACTTAGGATGGACTGCAGACTGTGTTGAAGAATCAACCTGTATTATAACTCTATGACACAACCTCCTGAAGAGGATGGGGAAAAAAAGATGCTGAGCTAATTTAAAAAATGAGTGGAAATGGTAAGAGTAAGGACAAAAGGAACTGCACACAGGCTCTGTACTCCAGTTATAAAGTTGTTTCTCATAGGACTACAGGTTTCTAACGTCATTCTCCAATAAATTAAAACAAAACAAACAAACAAATAAACAAACAAACAAAAACAGGGCTTTGAAGAAATGGCGGATTCTAGGGCTGGAGCACAGAAAAATACATGAACCTATAGCACCTTGTAGCATCAGAAAAAGGAAGTACTGGAGAAAAAGGAATTAGGTATCTCATGTGAAAGGGACCCAGGGGCCATCTGAAAGTGTCTAATGGCCAAAGCTGAAATAATCTGAGCAACAAAATAATGTAGCATTGGTTTAACCCCCCCCCCCAAAATGATTATCTGTGTGTGCACTCTGATATAAATGAATGATTGGGTAAATGTATTCATGGAGAAGAAAATAAAAATCTCCCATACAAAAAATGATTTTCTTTTCTTCCAATTCCCCTTTTTCCTTTGGGCTAATTTCATTTCTTCCATTTATGAATGATTATCTGTGTGTGCACTCTGATATAAATGAATGATTGGGTAAATGTATTCATGGAGAAGAAAATAAAAATCTCCCATACAAAAAAAAACCAATTCTCAGTAAATTATGTCTATACTCCCCTTTTAAGAGAGGAGCTTAACCTCTGTGGTCTTCTGTGGCATCAACATGCTGAACATTTAATTATCATTATGGTTATTTTTTTATGCAGTCAAAAGAGATTTATTTTAATTAATGTCATTTTAACCATGTTAAATTTAAATACTTGTAAGTTCTCCAAGTTAAAAATTGTTTTGTTTAAACTAAATTTCTTAATCATGAAAGACAATTGTTATCAACCCAGCAAAGACCAAAACACACAACTATCATTCTTCTATTTTATGTTATGTTTCTGATTCAGTTATTACTACTTTCTGCTACATTTTTTTCCTTCTTCACTTGGTGCTCCTTATTATTTTACTTCCTGTCAAAGATGTTGAAATCATTAGTTTGATGCCTTTTATTCTAAGAATTGAAATCTTCCATCTAAATACTGCTTTATCTGAGTCAAACATGTTATGTGGTGTTTTCTTGCTTAGTTCAAGATAAGTGCTAAATTATATTATGATTTCTTCATTGACATATGGATTATTAATTTTATTTTCAAAAATTGAATTTTTCTTGTTATACTTTTATAATTGACCTCTTCTATCTTAATTGCATTGCCATCAGAGATTGTGAATAAGACATTCATGTGAACTTTTTTTAGATGCTACATCTATACCTGAAAACAATGTGTTTTATAATTATTGTTTTCCACATTATGTCAGTATGTGTACATCTATATACTGTTCAAATTTTTACATTATGTAATACTTTTCCAACTGCAAGAACATTTTTTTAAAAAACTATCTTCACAGAAAGGGATAACAAGATTTCCTTTTCTCAGTATAATGCTTTTAAATAAATACTCGATAATATTTATTTACATTATTTATGGGCTTTGTGACATGAATCATTTAAGAACAATCCTGTAACATAAATCCTGAAGAAAATACTTAAGAGATCATTTGAAAAATGCAGAAACTGAGGAACAGAGGTACAACAGAAGCCACTAATCTAAGTCAATTGGCATCTTTTCAGAGAAGATTTACAACATGTGTCCATTTAAGATACAAACCATGTTGAGCAAGTCAGTGTCATCAGGTAAAAGAGCACTTAAGCCTCTATTTTCCCAACCATAGTGAGACCACCTCTTGGAAGTGAAAAATCCCAGAGATAATTTCCTTCTTTAATAACAAACAGATTGTTTGGCACAAACATCTCTTCTCTGTCTTTCTCACTTCATTTGGTCTTTGTGCTTTTGTAGAAGAGGTGGATAATACCACTGTATCTTTGTCTTTGATAGTATCTAATTTTCATAAGTGTAGTATATCCACAAGAAAAAATATAATATTCAAAATGTAAAAAAATAACAAAAGGTATTTTTAAAATATTTGTTCATTCTCTATTCTCTTTTACAGATTTACTGCAATTTTCTTCATTTATGGACTGTTGTTGGATTTACAAAATTTAGGAAGTAATATGTTCTTGTCTCAGGCTCTGCTTGGATCTGTGGATTTGCCATCCAAATGTCTTTCTTATTTTGTAATCAAGTTCTTTAAACGCCGGCCTTCAATAGCTTTTGTCCTTTTCTTAGCTGGATGTTGTACCTTAATCAATATATTTATGCCCAAAGGTGAGAATGGCAGTTTTCAGGAAAAAAGCTAGAGGATGTTAATAGCATTATCTAAAAAGTTTGTTAGTTCATATGTGTGGACAATAACTTCACTGAAGCATGGTGTCAGGATCTAGGTATTTTAATATTAAATGTTAATGAAACAGTAGAGTTTAACATATATTTATATTAAGTAATTATCTGTATATAAATATTATTTGATAATATATAAACATTGTATAATACACACTAAAATAATGAATAAATTAGATTATATAATATAGTTGATATATTATAAAGTATAATTGACTTCTTTGTAAAAGCTGATGTACTATAAACTATAATATAATTATATATTGAATTGCTTTATTTATAATTAATATTAATGTAATATATCTGTTATGCATATTAAACTTAAAACATATTTATTTCTCTTAAAGAAATATTTCCTCATTATTCACAACATCACAGATTTTCTGATAGGGCTGTGCTTCTGATAAAAATGATGAATGAGTATGTTTTCTGTTATAGAAGACCTTACTTTGTAGAACTGCGTAAAAATATCATTAAAAGTAATTGGCAATTGCTAAAACAAGATTTTTTTTCCCTGGGTTCTTTGGGAATATATAGAGTGGTCTTGTTTACCTCCCAGTGATATAATAAAGATCCCAAATGGAAAAGAGAAGACAAAATCAGGAAAAGAAATGGAACGGTCAGCTCTATAAGGAAATGTGAGGACTAGCCAAGCATAAGCCCTAGGCTTCCCACTTGGTAGAGGTAGATTCTAATCCCTGAAATGGGAAGACAAAGGAGAGAGGCTGGGAGAATGGATGGTGGTCTCAGTTCGGGTATCCTGAATTCCAGATGCCTTTGGGTTGGGTGTCTATATAATTTATCATCCCAACTGGAACACACTTGAGAGTAAAAGGGAAATGCAATTAATAATGATGGAAATTCAAAAGTAAATTGGAACTTTCCTGGTCAAATGAATCTGTGTGAAGCATCAGAAAGAACTCCATCAACAGTTGGAAGCAGCAGTGAAATAGGTACTTAGGTTTACAAATAATTTGGAGTACATATTTGGTTTTCCTGACAGTACAAGAAAATATCAATAAAAATTATTTTGAAAATTAATATCAGAATTCAAGTTCAAGATGTTGTGCACGCATGTGTGTGTAGGTAACTGCTTGTCTTTAAATCTGGGAAATATATATATATATATTTGTATACATATTATATATATTACTTATGTATAATATATAGGTATATATTTTTTACTACAGAATGAGGAATTTACCAGTTTAGAAAACAAAGAGACATAATAAACAATATCAAATTCTTTAATAACTCAAGAAGGGGTAAAATCAGGAGCACATGAGAGCTGGTATTGAAGGTTAAGGATAATAGTGGCAGAAAGTATTTCCTCAATGTTTTCCTGATAAACAAAGCTGAATTATATACCTGGTATAAGGGAAATTGGTGTGTCTTTTGGAGTTTAAAGGATATGATAAGAACTTGATTTTTAACTGACATAAATGGGTACTGGAGGTCTCAGGATATTGAGAGGAAATATTTAAATACTTTGGCTGCTACACAAAGATTTATTGAAAGAGACTATCTTTGAGTTTTAAGGAGTCTCTATTACATTTTTGTCTCATTCCGGAAAACCCTCAGTCAATGGACTTTTTTCAGATCTAACCTAATCTTCTCAATGGTTTCAGAAAATGAATATATTATCAATATGTATTAGAACTTCCCACCTCTTTGCTCATTCTTTTTGCAAATACCAATGACACTAAAGGACATTTCTAACATATGGCAATTTTAGAAGTATTGACATTTAACTGAGGTTCTCTAAGAGAACAGTCCTAGATGCCTTAAGGCATGTTGCAAAAATTCTTGGTATATCCATGGTCAGAATTTTCATTACTCAGAAGACCTTCAATTACATTCAATTTACATGCAAATTCATTAACTATTCATAGTAGCAGTTTACCTGGAGTTTGAGAGAGAACTTAAAATGGCTTCAATTTCACACTCCAGGAATATGATATTGAAAAATGAACTTTGCTAAACAATATCAGAATATGGGAGTAATTATAACTTCATAGTTGTGGGACAGACTAAAAGAGATCACATATTTCCTTTCCCACATATATCATTATTATCTTTATCATCGTTATTGTGATCATCATTCTGAATTACATAAAATAACTATGTGGACTGGTTGAACAGTGGTAGTGGTGTAAGGTACATATTTGACTCTTACTAAAAAAAAACAATTTAAAATATTATTAATGCTGTATATACTCATTAAAAGGGGCTCATTACAAATAATCAAGGTTATTTTATAAATAATCTTATTTATAAATAAATAAGGTTATTAAATAAGACAAAGTTATTCAGATTACATGATTTACATGTTTCATTATATTGATCTAGCCATACTAATGACTTTCACTTAAACTTTTAGACATACCTTTTATACGCCTTGGACTTGCTATGCTGGGAAAAGGATTGTTAGCAATGTACTTGACCATTAGTTTAACCTACAACCATGAACTCATACCTACAGTGATCAGGTAAGCCACTGAGCCCTCCCTACTGAGACCACAACTGAGAGCTTCCTAAAATTTGCTAGAGATTTAAATTAGTCTAAATGAAGTTTCTATTCAAAGAAACTTCAACTAATTACCATGGTGATTTCAAAAACAGCCCTTGGCAAGTGTTTTGATTATCTACAGTTGGTCTACAATATTTTCTCAAATTTCTGATATTTTTACAACTAGCTATCCCCAGAGATTTTCTCCTTAATCCCTCTCACCTCCATAAGAACATTCACCAACAACCTTTCTTGCCAAGATATGATTTTATTCACTAGATGTTTTCAATCCCACCCTGCCTTTGTCCTACATATCTAAGTTTTTCCATAAAGGCTCAGTTTTGTAGACACTACTGAATACTATTTTTATATCAGAATTTAATGTACTACATAATTTAATCTGAATCATTCCTAGAAACTATCTTATCATTTTAACATACTAATCACTAAAAAAAACCAAAGTTTCACTATACAGCATAATCTAAAGGAATGAAACTTTTATGAGATTTCAGGCTTAATGTCAAAGTCAATAACCATGTAAAAAGTCCATCCATTTTTTGTTGTTAGAGATCCATCTAATGTTTCTTTTAATTTTTCAATGTGAATACACTAAATATTCAATGGACTTTGTATGGAAATCATGACAATCTCTTTCCACAATTGAGAATACTCTCACAGATGAAGGAATAATTTTCCTTTGATGTGACAAGTATTCAAGGATACCAGCATGTCAAAATCACTGAGAAATGCAGGCATCCAAAATGATTTATTTGTATCTGCAAAGGGCACATAATACAGGGTATATAATGTGATATGTTAGTGCACATACATTCAAAGGAGTGTGGTACTAATTTTAACACAAGAAGAAGAGGATGAGGAAGAAGGAAAACAAAGGAAAAAGGGAGGAGGAAGAGAGAACAAGAGAAGGAAGGAAAATGAAAAGGAGAATAATAAGATTTTACAAATTTCTATGAGCTAGACATAGACATAGGCTCCGACTACTGTGAACACAAAAGACAGTACTTTCCTTCATAGACCTATTTCATTGGTAGTCAATGACAATAAATGGGAAAACATGAATAACAAAGAAATTCCACCTTTATATTCATGGTCTAAAGGAAATAAACTTTTTTGTAGAACCAAAAATGAGGGGTGTGTGAAGCAGCAAGGGGGATAGGTCTCATTTTTTCTGGATAAACATTTAAATTGAAATCCAAAATCCAGTATATGAAGGGAGCTAGAGTAAAAAGAGTTCTAACCACAATGTTGTCTACCAACTCAGAAGGCCAGTGTGATTGGAATTTAACATATAAGGGGGGGAAATCTACCGTGAGCTAATGCTGGCAACATAGTAATGACTGGAGTTAAGGCACTTAGATTTCATTTTCTGCACAGGGAGAATCACTGAAGCACTATAAAGTAAAGAAACAAATACAATTGCAAATTATAGTTATTACACCTGGATTTTACTTACAAAAAACCATATAAATATTTCATTCTAAGAAAAATCCAATGATAAAAAGATGACCTTGTGTTGAGGTTGTCAAGAAAGGCTGTAGAGCTAAGAGTCATGATAGAAGACTAAGAGTTAGTTAATCAATGTTTTCTTCTTCTTAAGGTCCAGGGTACAGGGTCTGATTGCACTAACCAGTGGTCTGGCCTCAGCACTCGGCAGCCTAGTATTGCTCACCAAACAGTATTTTGAACCCTTGCCAATGATTCTGTGTGGCACTATGCCCATTGTGGCCTCCATCTGTGTCTACTTCCTACCAGAGACTTGGAATCTTCCGCTCCCAGACACCATACAGGAGGTAGAGAGAAGGTGAGAAAGAAGGTGTTTTGGGTTTGTCTTTCTTTGAGAAATTAGTTTTTGTAATCATGTGATGAACTGGAGGGAAAAAAAAAATGTTTCCCAACATGGTTGAAAATCCCAATATAATTGCTGGCATGGTGAATATTGACTTTAGTAGTCAAATATTTGATATAATATGTATATATGCACTTAGGATTTTGCATGTGAATAATTGCTGACAACATTTCACACTTCACAATTTTGAAATTACATTTTTATGAAGATGGAACTTAAGAAATATCAAGACCTGTCTAATAAGAAGAAATTATATTATTGCAATACTGATAGCTTCCTTTTTTTAGGATTTTAAATCAACTTCATTTATAATAATATACATTCAATGTAGACTGATTTTAAGTGAGCAACTTGATGACCTCTAAAAACTATATGTAATTCACCCTAGTCAAGATTTGAAATATATAGAAAAAGGTAACCAATGTTCCAATCACCCCACAGTTTTCATGTGTCCCTATGCTGTCAACCTCCCTGCCTCCCTGTAAACCACTGACTGCATTTTTATCACCCTAATTTTTTCCTTGTAGATCCTAATATATAATACATGTACATACAGTATGCATTATTTTGTGTTTCCCATCTTTTGCTCAACAAAATCTTTTGAGATTGATCCACATTCTTTGTGTGTATTATTTATAGGCCGCTTTTTGTTTTTACTTAATGGATTTACATGTTCTGAGTAAACCACAGTCAGTGTATTCATTCACTACTTGATGAAGATTGAATTTTTCCAGGTTTTGACTATTATTAATAAAAGTACTATAAATAATTTCAGGGTGAGGGTTAGGGACAGGGACAGAAACAGGGTTAGGGTTATGTTTAGGGACAGAGACAGTGGCAGGCACCAGGACAATGTTAGGGTTAGGTTTAGGGACAGGGTTAGGGTTAGGTTTAGGGTTAGGATCACGACAGGGTTAGGGACAGGAACAGGGAGCAGTTTTGGGTTAGGTTTTAGGGGTAAGGGTTTAGGTGTTAGGGTAAGGGACAAAAGTTAGTAACAGTGTTAGGGACAGAGTTAGGGACATGATTAGGGACATGATAAGGGTTAGGGTTTAGGGTTATAGGTAGGGGTTGGGGTAGGTTTAGGGCTAGGGTTAGGGTTAGCAATAGGGTTAGGATTAGATTTTATGATTTCATGTTAGGGTTAGGGTTAGAGTTGGGTTGGGTTGCTTTACGGTATGGTTAGAGACAAGGACAGGGAGAGAGTTTGGGAAAGGGACAGGGACAGATACAATGTCAGAGTTAGAGTTTGGTTTAGGTTTAGGGACAGGGACGGGGTTAAGGTTAGGGATTAGGGTTACGATTAGGGTAGAGACAGGGTTGGGGACAAGGATAGGGACAGGGAGAGAGATCTCTTACTCATTCTTTTGAGACAGGACTGCTCAAGTCTGTTTTCCACATTTGGTTGTGTGGCTTCTAGTTTCTAAAAATGTTTCCTAATGAAACACTCCTCGTAGTATAAATGTCCTTGATAATCCCCTCCCATATTGAATCCTGGATGCCCAGTGACTCATCGTAACCATTTGAATGTGCTAGAATAATGTTGTACTAACAACTCAAGACCTAACGATGAAAGCTGAATTTTTACTCAAGAATTTCTAGAATTTTAACCTGGGGATTTTGGCCTCAGAGTCTCTTCTGGTAACTGCATGACTTTTATTCCTCCAAAAATAGAACCTCAAGGGAAGAAATTATCATACTATTCTGGATGTAAACAAGTAGCTTCATACCTCTGTGCAATTTACTTAGATTTTTCAGCTTCTATGGCCTTATTTGTAATGAGAATAATCAATATGGCAAGCCACTGCAACATATTGCTATGAGAAGATAACATACCTAGGGATGATTTATAACCGTCTAATAAAGTACATATAAATTGCATTATTTGCCATCATACCTAACACTTACAATGACCTCTGCCATCTCTGTTTATTTCATTTCAGATACAAAATCTATAAGAAAACAAGTACCAAAGAAGAAGAGATCAGTAACCTCCAAGATACCACAGAGTGTTAACTTTGTCCTGGGACAGCTTCCGCGAAATAAAAAGTTTGTTCACGTTCGTCCTCTTTAGAGCAAAACCTGAGATAGGTCCTTCTTATGTCAATTCATGGCCCACTTTTTATGGGTTGGAAGAGTATTTAGAATGTCCTCAGATATACATGAGGAAAAGCTCTGGGCATAATACCAGGAAACACTGGTTCAAAGTCCTGGTCAGTACTTTACTAATCATTAGACATTGAACAAGCTCTGTGTCTCCTCAAGGCTTGTTTCTTCCTTTGAAGTGAGATATTGGTATCTGCCCTTCTTACCTTACAGAGTCATTGTGAGGACACTGTGAATAATGTATATGAAAATAATTTTGAAATATAAAAATAAGAAAACATATTACTGTAAAGGATAAAATGTATCAATCATCTCAAATTTTTTTTTGACATTTGGTTTCAGAAATTTTATATAGAGCCCTCTACTGTTGGTCATGCAGACCAAATTTTACATCTTGGCTACATTTATGTGTCTACAAAGCAAGTAAACCATATCTAAAGGTACTTACTGAACACCATTTATGTGCAAATAACTGCCTGACACAAAGAAATATAATAAGCGCAACATGCCTCCCCTCAATTTACATTCAGTATTTCTTATATAAAATAAATTCTGAATAATTTATGAAGAAAGCATTTGAAAATTTTGGTTGCATTGAGGACTATGCAGTTCTTTATGAGTAACCAAAAATACTAATAAAACACAGTTATTGAAAGTTTGCTATATACATATATACTACTACACTTTGAAGCTTGCTTATATAAAAATATAATAGGTTCAAAGTCAGTGGAAGAAAAGTAACAGAAAATGTGATAAAAGAGCAGAAGAAGTGCATGAGAAAGGCTAAAAATTACGTAAATATAAAATAATGTTTTTTTTCATTTTTAAAATTTCATTGAAATATAATTGACTGTTTAGAACCAAAATAGTAACAATTTGATTTTGGTATTTATAATAAGTATATAGAGAATTAAATTATATGCAACAATAGCAAAAATGGACACACAGAAAGAAAAATATAGTAATAAAAAATTCTGATATGTCATACACGTGGTATAATATTATTTGAAAGTTAAGTGTGAATGTTTAAATGGCATACTTTAAATTATTAAGAAGACATGAAAATAACAAAAATATGTAGAGAATAACTGTGGCGGAGATAAATAAAGGAATTGTAAAATAAATATCAAAACAATAAAAAAGACCACAGGAAATATCAAGAGAAAAAAGGTAACAAAAAAACAAATTAAACAAATTAAAAATAGAAATATGGGAGTTAAAAATGACTCACCATTAAATTAAATATAAATGATATAAATACTCAAATTATACAACAGAAAATTTCATGCTCAATAAAAAAGATATATGTATATATAGTGTGCAAACATATATAATAAAAAAACTAATAAAAATATTAAAATGTCAATATTAGTATAACAAAAGTAGACTTCAGATAAATTATAACAGAGATAAAAAGATAACTTCACTCTAATAAAGAAATCAATTCATCAAAAAGCATAACAACCCTAACTATAATAAGAGATTACCTAATTTAAAAGTATAAAACTGATAGAAAAGATAAATACAGTTACTTTATACTTGTGTTTCATATTTTACCCTCTTTAAGTAACAAAGAGAAAGAATATCAGTACCATTAAAGACTTGATGTGTCCTACCAACCAACTTAACCCAATTAAGTTTTATAGACCACTCCACTCAACAACAGTACAATAAACAATTTTACAAGGACACCTTAATATTCACCAAATTGACCATATTCTAGGACATAAACAAGCACCACTAAATTAAAAGCATACTAAACTCATACTGATGAAGTTCTATGACCACAATGCAATTACACTGAAGAAACAAAAACTAGTAATAATAACAGAAGCATATCTGAAATGTCCCTAAATACCTGCACATTGATTTAAAATATTCCAAATAACCTGAGCAAGAGCAATACAACAGGTATTTTAAAGTGTAATGAACTGAATGGTAATAAAAACAGAACATAAATTTATGGAATTCCACTGAAGTAAGCTTAAAGGGAAATATATAGCTTTAAAAGGTTTTAATATTTACAATAGAAAGAAGAATTATATATAATCAAAGGTAAATTTTCAATTTGCTGCACTTGAAAAAGTGCAAATAAAACCAAAGCGAGTAGGAATGAAGGAAAAAATAAAGAGAAGCAATCAATTAAATAGAAAATTAATAAATAATAGGTAATGATTTAAATTCAGTTACCTAATCTTTAGCCCTAAGAAGCTAGAAAAGAACAAATAAACCCAACGTAATAAAGAAGACAATGATAAGTTTATAAAATAATGAAATAGAAAAACAATCAATATGTGTTCCATAAAAATAAATTCTACATAAGTTCCTGGATTTCCATTGATGCACACATATGAGAAAACAAAAACCCAGAAAAATATACAATATCTGGATTGAAAGTAGAGGCTCTTGCTCGAGACAGAGTTTGCTTATTAAATTTAAACAATCCAGATTTTATACTTATTAAAAAGAGCAGTGTCTAGCATACAATACAAAACTACTGACCATATTAAGAATGCTTCAATCTCCAATTATATGAACAATTTTCAAGAAAAACAACAAGCACCAGATGAAAAGTACAGGGTAACTTAGATGTTGGAACTAGCAGACATGGAGTTTTCTTAATCTCATTCTCAAGTTATTCTTAATAGAATTTTCTTAGATATTGCCAGTGACATAAAGTAAAATGCATTTGCAATAAGCAAAAGAAATATGATACTTTTTCAAGCAAATGGAAATAAAAAATAAACACACAAATTAAAAATCAATTAGTTTTGTTTAACCAAAGAATAGAAATGACAGAAAAAAGGGCCAATGAATTTGGAAGATAATTCAGTGAAACTTTACAATTTGAAGAACGGAAGAAAAAATGGGAAACAAATGAACATAGCCTAGGGCTCTGGAACACTACTAAAGGTCTAACATGTCTGTTATTTGGATTATGTAAGAAGATGTGAGTAAACGGGGCAGAAATAAAGGACATGAATTTTTCAAACCTGGGAACATTTAGGAATTTGCAAACCTCTGTGTATTACAAACAGTTACAGTATAAAAAAAAAAGAAAGAAAAAGAAAGAAAGGATGCTACTGAAAAAATACACATAAAGATAAAATACTAAAAACAATATTGAAAACAATTTTACATGGAAATAAGAATTTGCTTAAGTACTATCTTCTCACCAGAAAGCCAAAGACAGTGGAATAATATATTTACAATGCTAGAACAGGAAATGAATTGTAAATCCCAAATTCCATGTCCAGGGAAAATATCCTTCAAAAATAAAGACCACTGAAATATGTTATCTCAGCACATATAAATCATAAAAATAAGGGCTAAAAAGGCAGAAAATAAGTTTTAATAACACCAATGTAGAAAAGGGTAGCAAACTTTTTCCAAGATAGTAAATAGTTTAAGTTTCATGGGCCATACAGCCTCTGTTTCAACTAATTATTTATGCCATTGCAGAATGAGAGCAACCATAGTCAATAAGTGAGTGGGGTGATTATGTTCCAATTAAACATTATTTATAAAAACCGAGGGCAAGCCATATTTGTCTCATGGGTGATAATTTTCTACCTCTAACCTGGAGGGAATCTATGGGGCAATAATAACATTCTAGAAACATACAGTTAGTAAATAGAGTAATAGATTGGATAATGTTACAAGCTAGAACCACAAACATATATAAAATCAAGCTATGAAGAAGTCCAGAATATGGAAATGGATAATTATAGCCATCAGACAACCTATCTGAAATAATTCAAATGGATCAGAGAAGTGACATCATTATAAATACTACCTATATGAAAAGGATAAAACAAAAACATTATTTTTCTTGAAAATGAAATTTATTTCAAGAAATACAGTTTTGTCATTACTGGTAGGATCATTTAGTCAGGCAGGATAGCCTTACACATGACATGACACACAAAATTCATAAAAAGGAAAGTTCTACAGTTAGCTAATGTAAAAGCCCAGCATGAACACTTAATTCAAGATTAAAATGTATCTTCAAATTGAGTTTTCAATAAACATGTAAAGACTCTCTGAATGTAAAAATTGCACTTAGTCACTTGTGACTAAGAATGTTGTCAAAAAATTGATAGTAATGGAATGGTGAACAATAATTTAATTTGTAATTCTAAAGACTTGGGTAAAAAAACACATAAAATTTGGGTTCAAAGTTTTATTTTTTTCCTTTACATGTATTTGTTTGTTTATTTCCATATAACATTTTTTCTGTTTATAAATTTAACTTAAGTCTAAATGAAAAATATTTCAAAGACACAAACTATTAAAGTTAACACAAAAAAAGAAAGATAATTAGAATATAATCCTATACTTATTAATGGAATTGTATTTTTAATGAAAAGTTTCACACAGAAATATCCAAGAAAAGACTAAATGGCTTTGATGAAGAAATCTGAAGAAAATACAACCAAAACAATAAAAATCTGATAATACTAATTCTAAACAAATTCTTTCAGGAAAACTGAAGAGGAGGGAATATTTCCAAACCCATACTATGAGGCTATGATCAACCTCATACCAAAACTACATGAAGACATTAAAGAAGAAAATATACACTTATATGCCTTATAAATACAGATACCAAAATTCTTAGAAAATATTAGCAAATTTAATCCTATAACATATAAAAATGTACAACACAACATGGCCAAATATGGTTCATTTCAAAATCAATGTTAACAGACTATAAAATAAATCCTATAGATCATCTCAATAAATACAGAAAAACCATTTGAAAAAAATCTAGCATCTGCTCATGACTTAAAAAAAAAAACCCAAAACTGCAAACTATAAAGAGAAGAAAGCTTTCTCAAACTGATGAAACCTACAAAACACCTATAGCTAACATCAAACATAATGATTAGAAACTGAATGGTTTCCTACGAACTTGAAGAATGAGACAAAGGGTTCAGGCCTCATCACTTCCATTCATTGTTTTACCAAAGGCACAAGCTAGTAAAATTACACATAAGGAGTTAATATCCAAAATATATAAGGGACTCATACAACTCAACAACAGCAAAAAACAAGCAATCCAATTAAAAAGTGGACAGAGACCCTAAATAGACATTGCTCCAAAGAGGACATACAGATTGCCAACAGACCTATGAAAAGATGCTCAATTTCACTAATCATCAGAAAAATGCAAATAAAAACTGCAATGAGATATCACCTCACACCTGTTAGAATGGCTATCATAAACAGAATAAGTGGGGAGAGGCTGTGGAGAAAACGGAACCCTCATACACTGTTGGTGGGAATGCAGATTGGTGCAGCCACTATGGAAGGCAGTGTGGAGGTTCCTCAAAAAGTTAAGAATAGAATTACCATATGACCCAGCAATCCTTCTCCTAGGTATATACCCTAAAAATCTGAAAACTTTTATCTGTAAAGATTATGTGCTCTGATGTTCTATGCAGCTTTATTTACAGTAGCAAAGACATTGAAACAACCAAAGTGTCCTTCAATAGATGATTGGATAAAGAAAATGTGGTATATATACACAATTAAATAGTACTCTGCCATAAGAAAAGAAGAAATAGTGCCATTTGCGACAACATGGATGGATCTTGAGATTATTATGCTAAGTGAAATAAATCACACAGAAAAAGTAGAGAACCATATGACTTCACTGATGTGTGGGATATAAAACTGAAAGCAACAAAGGAACTAGACAAACAAATAAACAAACAAAAACTCATAGACACAGACAATAGTTCAGTAGTTACCAGAGCATAAGGGGGGACGGGAATGGTAGAAGAGGGTAAAGGGGTCAAATATATGGTGATGGAAGGATAACTGACTGTGGGTGGTGAGCACACAATATGATACATAGATGATGTGTTACATACAGAATGGTACACTTGAAACCTATGTAATTTTACTCACCATTGTTACCTCAATAAATTTTAATTAAAAAAATAGACAAGAAAAATAAATCAAAGTTATACACACTACCAAGGAAGAAGTAAAACTGCCTTTATACACAGAAAATATAATTTTCCATGCAGAAATTCTGATAGAACCTTAAGAGAAATTCTACTAGCATTAAGTGTGTTTAGCAAGATTTGTGAGATTCATAATCAGTATAAAAATAAATTTTTAAAGCTAGCAAGCAATAAATAACTAGAAATTTAAAAACACAATATCTTTCAATATCATGCAAAGATGACATAGACAGATATAAATCTGAAAAAAAGGCAGAAAGACATCTATACTGAAAAGAAAAACATGAGAAATTAAAGATCAAAATGAATTGAGAGATAATGAAATTCGTGGATCAGAAGACTCAATGCTGTTATTAATTCCCCCAAAATTCACAGGTTCAATGCAGTAACAATAAAAATCCCAACTTTTTAAAAGCAAATGGACTATCAGATTTTCTTGTTCAACTTTCCCCGGTCTTACGTATATTCATTTATCTGTGTGTATGCATTTAGTTTATACACTTTTATAACCTGTGTGGATATAGAGCATCACAGTCAAGATGTAGAACTCTTCCATCACCATAAGAATCACATTCAACTCATTCCTGTCCTCCCTCCAAGGAAATCCCTAGGTCCCAACAACCCTAATAGTTTTCATTTCTAATTTTTTAAATTCAAAAAATACTGTATTTCCCCATGTAGAAGACACACCCTATTTCAAAACATTTGGGGTCTAAAAACTGGGTGCTACTTATACAGTGGTTGTATGAGTGCAAAAAAACAAGCACAAGAAAAGTGGGGAATGCAAGTAAAAAAAATCTACAACCACTGTATAAGACACACCCAGTTTTTAGACCCCAAATATTTTGAAAAAGGGTGTGTCTTATACATGGGGAAATACAACATTATATAAACAGGATCATGCATGATTTCAACGATTGGGGTTACTTTTTTCGATCACTATAATTCCAAGTACATTCATCCATGTTTCATTGTCATAGCTGAGGAGTTTCAGCAGCAAAAGGAGTTTGAAAGTCTTTTCAGTATCTCAGCGTATGTCACTTCTAATATTCCCTTGGATGATGGGCAGATACAGAAACAAGAAGCAGAGAAATAGTCTTAGCCTTAAACTCTGTACTGAGAAAAGCTCCCAATTTACCTGGAAGGACTATAAATGCGGGGAGGGGTGGTGACTCAGAGCTGTTAATGATTCAGGGCAATTATTGTACATTTAATTCAATATAATTCTAAATCTGAATCATCCCATCTTCTCATATCATTTCAGCTCATAATTCTTCACTTCTCATCACATGATGCAACTCCTCATTTTTAGCCATTCTGCATTTTCATGTATAACGGGATGAGGTAAGAAATTTTTCTTTCCCAAGAAAAGAATGAATAAGATCCTACATTGTGAATGAAAAGGTGTCAGAAAACCTAAATGGGATAAACACCTTTTTGGTATACTGAGAGATTATCCATGCTGGGCTGTTATCCCTATAGTAAGTTCCCAATTTACAAACAAACATTCGAGTTGCGAACTTTCACAGATACAACGGACCTCACCTTACAAACATTCGTAGGTGCGAACAAATCGCAGAAGTAGCTCACGTGTCTACCGGACGTTGTCACAGTTGTGCTGCTGTGTGCTTACTGTACAGTGCGATAATGTACAGTAGTCCAGTGCTCAATCTGAGCCCAGGATGTCTGAAAGCAAGAGGAAAAGCAGTGGTGATGTGGAGGGGACTGCTAGGAAGCGCAAAGCAATAACCATGGAAACAAAGATGAATATCATTGAGAGATTGGACAGAAGAAAAAAAGATGGTAGATGTCGCTCGTTCTTATAACATGAATCGCTCAGCCATTGGCACATTTTGTGTGTGTGTTTAGCTTTTTTATGCTTTACATTGTATATTTGGGTCAAAGGTGTATAAGACTCACTTTGTCAGACATATGAACAAATCCGACTTAGAAACGTTCTCCCAGAATGGAACTCGTTTGTAAGTCGGGGACTTACTGTATTATCATTCTACTCTTGATGTCCAAATACTAAGCTAAATAAAAAGATTTGGAGTCATCAACTACTGTCATGTGGATGCAATATCCCTGGTAAGAGGTGACACCCTCCTCACCCTGAGTGGAGGGGATAGATATGGTTTCCTTACCTAATAACAAAGGAAAAGGGCTGCAGGAGAATCACTCCTAAATATCGAGAATGCCAGGAAGAAGGAAGCACTGAAATCTCTTTTCCATTTGGACATCTGCTTCGATCTTGCTGATCTGCATCTGGGACTCAATGATCAGAAATAAAATGAATAGGAAATGGATGTAAAAGTAGAAAGAGGGTGGAGAAGAGGGAAACAGGGAAACAGGTCTTCCCTCTCTCTGTTTCTGCTGTGCTTTTCTTTCTTCATACACTTTGGCCCTGGAATGGCTTGGGTGACATCCACGTGTTCCATGAGGCTCAGAAGCACAATTTCCTTTTCCTTCCAGAGCCAAGAGCCTATTATTCTGAATATTATTTCTATTCCTTTCTCTCTCCTCTCCTTCCAGCGCCCCCATATGTGTATGTTGGTATACTTAATAATGTCCCACATTTCTCTTACAATGTGTTCTCTTTTTTTCATTCTCTTTCCTATGTTATTTGGATTACAGAATGTCTATTATAAAGCCTATCTTCAAGCCTGTCTTCAAGTTTCCTAATTCTTTGATGCAGTTTAAATATACTGTTTGACCACCCTACTGACTACTTCATTTTAGCTATTGTACATTTCATCTACATGTTTAAATTTAGTTTTTAAATAATTTATACCTCTTTATTATAATCCTTTGCTTAATGAAATAGTATCCTCATACTTCCTTTTGTTCTTCAGACTTTTTGATATTTCTCTATTTTGCTGTAGTCAGAGGCAGCATCCCTTAAAGCTCACACATACATTTAAAGCTATACGAAATAAAGATACAGTTGAAGTAAAAATGGTATTTTATTTCTGGTCATATGCTTACACTCTATACTTAAAAGTTGCAACAAGATTCTCACCATTCAACCTTTACAATATATTAGCTTTAAAATTGTAGAATAGGCAATGTCATGTGTATCTACTTCATTGTGTTTACTTAGCCTTTGAGTTAAAATATTCTGTACACTATGGAATCAATGTTTACAGTGTATGGGAAGATAAATACACTTAAGGGTACTATTGAATATTCCAATGCTCAAATCAGGATTGGAAGCTCAAGAGATTGCTATCGCACGCTGGAATGTGAAGAAGTTGCTATTCTCTGCTGCATCGAGTGCTACTGAACAATAGCCTCTGCATGTGAACTGTACTGACTGTCCAGTAAAGGTATGAAAAGTCCTTCCTTCTTCTTGATGTCAGATAGAGCCATATGCTAAGTATATGTGAGCCTGAATTCACCTATCTAACATAATATCAGGGCTATTCTAATTCATCTCTCACAGCTAAAGCGTTTAAGAGCTTTGATGATGGAATATGACTGTCTGGGTTCAAATACCTCTTAGTTCCTAATTATGTTACATTTATGTATGATGGAAGGCAATGACACAATTTTATTTTTTTCCATGTGGATATTAATTTTCCTCTGATTTGTTACTTATAAGAATGATGGCCACTTCCCTACTAGTGTCTGATGCTACCAACAATGTGATGCTTATGATAGGGATGCCTTCCTGGAAATTATTATGTATAGAAAAGCTCTTATTGTGAAACCATAATTCAAGTTTATACTTGATACTATGAACAAGGTGTTTGAAACATGTGATAATTACAACACAGGACTAAGTGACTTTGAGTTAACTCTTGTTCTATAAGCAGTAATTATTTTTACAGTTCTTGTTATTGTGGAGAGGGCCTTATGTTAGACATTCACATTGTTGTGATTCTGAACTTCATTATTCCCCTTCCCTTGTCCTGTAAATGTATTTAAACAATTTCATTTTTCTTAAATCAGTATGCCCACAAAATAAATGTAACTTTGAACCTCACTTACCTCATCAATTTTCCTTTGCCTTAACTTTTGCCCTAATAATTTCTCAAAACCTCATTTGTTTTCTGAAGTTTTTAGATCTGTACTTAAATCTATTTGCATATCTATATCAATTTCATTATGTATAATTATTTCAGTTTTTCCAAATGATGATCTGTTTGTACAATGTGGCTCAGCATGATGAGAAGTGAAAGTCAATATGTCATACTTTATAATAAAGTAAGAAAAGCTAATGCTACTTTGTCTATTATAACTAAATAATTCTAGTCATATTTTTATAAATATATATTTGGAGGAATTTTTCTGTCAATAAATTAGGAATATATGTCAATATCAAGATGTTTTCAGAAAATTTTTATTCCTCAAACTGCTGCTTCCATCCCAGCACCATGGCCTTCTCAGAACTGCTTCAACATACAGGAAATTTTGGAAGATTCCAAATTACACTTGCCATTTCCACCATATCATTGATGATTCTTTTGCCCAATCACAACCTTGTGGAAAACTTTTCGGGGGCCATTCCTGCTCACCGTTGCTACACCCATCTCCTTGACAACATCACTTCTGAAAGCAAGCTTTCCAGGAACCTAACAGCTGAAGAACTCCTGAGAATTTCTATCCCGATGGGTGCAAACAACAAACAGGAGCAATGCCGTCGGTTCCGTCAAACCCAGTGGCAACTTTTAAACTCCAGCGACTTGGCCATAAATAACACTGAGCTGCAGACAGAGCCATGTTTGGACGGTTGGATCTATGATCGAAGCATATTTACCTCAACCATTGTAACTGAGGTATGAAATAATGTGAAAAATTAGCAATCAGTCATTTTCTATCTATAGCACTCTGTATTAAGTTTATTTAAGATGAATTTAGGCTTAGGATAGATCTCCCAGACAACAGCAACAAAAAATTAATATATGAAGGAAAGGGGAAAGGAAGCTTCTGCTGAACGACTACCACCCGGGGACTGTATTCATTTTCATTTTCTAGTCTATCGTAGCAGTAAAGAGTTTTTTGGGGAGGCAGGCAGACTAATGTTTGAGTACATGTTTGGGAACTACTTGCATATGATTTTAGACATATAAATTAACATTTCCAGAGCCAAACACAAAATATTAACTACTAGGGATGTTAAAATTATTAAACTTAAAAATGTGAAAAAGATTCTTTAGTTGGTAGCTCAATTTATTATTAAAAAGATCGATACACAAGAATATCTAGTAATTCTTACATTAACCCTTTGTGTTAGATATGTTTCATATTTTAGGAATAGGCAACTGAATCTCAGGTGGTACAAACTGGTTTAAAAATGGGAAGTGGCACACTTGCAATTTGCATCAATTATATCTAACTAGGTACAACATGCATGTCCAAAATTAAACTACACATCATTTTTTTAAAAGAAGATAACTGAATACTGACCAGTATTTTGAAAATTAATGAGTTAATAAAAGAAAATTATATGTAACTTTAACAACCATTGTTATCCCAATAAATATTAATAAAAAAAAAGAAATTTCACTTTCCTTAAAGATTTTCAGATGACATAGATTATTTGTTCATGATGTGCTCTATTTTTACTTTGTCTCATTTATCAATGCTATTGTTAAAATATACTGCCAAAATAAAACCTTATACACTAATGTTACTGTGAGTCTGCAATTATCTCCATTACTGGGAGATTCTGTTGATTTAGTACAGCTCCACTTGACAAATAATTTTTATTAGAATATTGTTTCCTTTCATTATTTCTTTCTTCATTTTTTATAATTCTACTATAAGAAACAAGTCAAACCACTTAAAATATAAAATTATCTATTGGAAATATCCATTTGAATGCCTCAAAAACAACTTGATCTAATATATTTTCTCAGTACAATTTGCAACTCAATGTTGCACGTCTCAGAGATGCAAATTTTATACATAACTTTTTTTAGATCACAAATCTGGGAACTATGATTAATTTTCTTTTTCCTTCACCTTTTTAATCTAATTTTCTGTCATCTTATTATAGAACTTATATAAGTGTCTATATTGATATTTTTACTTCCCCTGCTATCAAACCAGTCAAATGACAAACAACTTTACCCCCACTATTTTAATAACACCGCAATATTTCTCTCCATTTATATTCTCCTCTGATATGTTTTGTATACTACAGCAAGACTTATTTCCCTAAAACAAGAGTAGAATCATGCTACAGCTTTTAAAACATATCAATAGATTCTTTGTCTTAGTTCACTGTTTGTATTCCAATAAGTGATTTCAATGATCTGAAATATAAAATTTCTCAGTTTTAATATTATTCCATATACCTTACAGTTCTTGTCTCTCCAGACATCTTCATATATAATAATTTCTGGCAAGTCTCATGAGTGGAATAAAATTCAGTGGAATAAAATAGAATGGAGTACTTTCAGCCTAATGAACACTTTCTATACTCACCCTTTTCTCACAATCTTTCCTTTACTTTCATACAGGCATCAAGATTCAGATTAATCACACTTTTTCACAAAAATAATCCCTGTCCTCTTAGGTTATTTTAGTTCCTCCATTGACATATGACCTTAACACTTCACATTTATTCCCGTCTCCCCTAATCCCAGAAGCATTTGTTTCATATATTCTTGCCCTCCATAGTTTCTCAAATCCCTTGGCAAATATGTATTAATGGCCATTAATATATCACAAGAGGCTTTCACAGAACTTAGAACATAGAGGGCATTTACAAAATATAAAGTACTTTGCAACTTTTAAACAATTTGAAGCATACATCTCTCATTTTCAAACATAGATCATCAAAATGGTTTTGTTTCACTTCATATGTATGGTTTCCCAATCTGCATGTATAATTTCACATTGTTTGTGACTCTTGATCTATCTCATTTTCTATCTCCAGTGGGACTTAGTATGTAAATCACGGTCTCTCAAATCATGGTCACAGTCCATTTATCTCGCAGGAGCCATGATTGGATCTCCTGTAGGTGGCTATATTGCTGACAAGTAAGTCTCATATTTTGATTCTAAAATGACCTCAAATATATAATACATATGTTCTCTGAGAGCACTGCGCTTAAGTCTGCAG
>NW_017731805.1:3898-4434 GCF_001890085.2 Hipposideros armiger | reverse complement strand
TTAGAACATAATGAGCATTTATAAAATATAAGGTACATTGCAACTTTTAAACATTTTGAAGCATACATCTCTCATTTTTCAAGCATAGATCATCAAAATGGCTTTTTCTCACCTCATATGAATGATTTCACAATCTGCATGTACAATTTTATGTTATTTGTGACTTTTTTTTTTCATCTATCTCTTTTTCTCTTTTCAGTGGGACTTAGTATGTAAATCACAGTCACTCAAATTAGGGTCACATTCCATTTATATGACAGGACTCATGATTGGATCACCTGTAGGTGGCTATATTGCTGACAAGTAAGTCTCATATTTTGATTCTAAAATGACCTCAAATATATAATACATATGTTCTCTGAGAGCACTGCGCTTAAGTCTGCAGACATAGAAAGAAGCAAAAGCAGCCTTATTAAGAAAGTAGCTGTTCTACATAGTTGCAGCCTTGATGGAATGTACATGCCAAGCAGTGCTCCATGAGCAGGGCTGCGTCATTGGAAAGGGAAGGCTTTGGATTTAGTTTGCATTGCTCTTGA
>NW_017731805.1:0-1018 GCF_001890085.2 Hipposideros armiger | reverse complement strand
TTAAGAGTTGGCTTAAGAGCATGAGCTCTGAGCAACAGGGGCGCCAGCTGGATTCCCACATGGGTCAGTGATGCTGCGCCCAAGCTGAGCTGTCACTTAGTTGCCACCAGGTGGCAGGATGACTCAGCTGGTGTAACAACAAGATTGCCTGTTCTATGGAGGGCTGCGCCCACCCTCAACTAAGACTGAACTGGGCATCTTGAGCTGGGCTGCCGGCCAGATGGCTCAGTGGATAGAACATGCGCGCTTAACAACAAGGCTGCTGGGTTCAACTCCTACATGGGATGGTGGCTACGCCCACCCGTAACTAAGACTGAACTCGTCACCTTGAGCTTAAAGGCCAAAAGCTGCCACTGGGCAGCCAGATGGTGACTGGCGCCTCCACAATGAAGATTGAAGAATAATAACTTGGTTGGTCCCTTCCCCAATTCCCCTACACTGTTCCCCTCCCCCAATTCACCAATAAAAATCTAAAAAAAAAAAAAAAAAAAGTACTGAACTTTTCACCACCAATTCATGGCTCTTGCATCACAACAAAGTACCAGCTCACATGGCACTGTCTGTGAGGGAGTTTTTAGCCAGTAAACAAATAACTGTATTGAAACACCCTCCCTTCTCACCTGATCTGGCCCCCCAATGACTTCTTTCTTTACCTGAAGAGAAAGGAAATATTGAAAGGAAGACATTTTGATGACATTCAGGATATCAAGGGTAATGCGATGAAAGCTCTGCTGGCCATTCCAGAAAAAGAGTTCCAAAATTGCTTTGAAGGGTGGTCTAGGTACTTGTATCAGTACATAGCTTCCCAACAGCAGTACTTTGATGGTGATTGTAGTGATATTCAGCAATAAGGCATGCAGCAATTTTTCTAGGATGAGTTCGTGAACTTAATTGTCAGGCCTCATATATAAATATTAGAGATTTATGGAAAGATGAATAAGCAGAAACTTGGTGTTTCATAGATGACTAACTGTAAGATTTTTTCCTAATAGAATAAGAGTAGTTAGTAGCACAATCC
>NW_017735699.1:12311-13184 GCF_001890085.2 Hipposideros armiger | reverse complement strand
GGTATAGACCTATTTATGCTTATAAAAAGACTTGTAAAAGACTATGAATTTGGATTGAAGTAAAAAATTATTTGACTTCAAAGCATGAGGTATTCCATTTAGTCAATGTTATTTTCTTCTTAAAAATTTTACAACCATTCTAGTTCTCAAATTTTTGCACCCCAGGGATTAAGATACATGACTATAGGACATGATAAAATGGCTCCAGTTAACATTAGCGCTCAGTATCGTTATCAATGAAAAAGTGAGTGTCATCCAAAGTTTGATTTCTCTATTTCTTTTTGAAATACTGATTCCCCACTACTTAAAAGAGAGCTTGACACATACGAGGCACTCATGAAATACTTGGTGAATAAATGAATAGACACATATTGCTATCAAAATTTTCAAAATTAGTAGAAAGAGAGAAATTTATATCCAAATGCCATATCATCTTATGTATCAGTGTTTATAACCATTTTTGAGTCATAAAGTACCTTCCATATGCCCCAAAAATGAGCATGTAGAAAATATTTGTAATATAACCTTAGAAATTAAGGATTTAAAAAAAATAATATTGCCACACACTTCAGCTGTGAACATTTTTAGTATAAGAACACAGTTTTAAAATATGGAATAGGTATATGGTCATTTTCATGGCTTCCTCTTTTGTAATGGTAAGTTAAATTTGTTTTCCTTCATAGGCAGTGATATTTAAGTTTCTTTCAAAATAAATGTCTTAAGTTAAAAAAAAAAGATATGTTTGGTTAAAGAAAACTATTAGGGGAAGAATACTGCTGTCAGTACAAATTGATATCAAGACCAGGAAGAAGGGATAACATGAATAAAATTTTAGGGGAAAACAATACTAAAATACATTCTTCAGTTAGGCTC
>NW_017735699.1:0-5621 GCF_001890085.2 Hipposideros armiger | reverse complement strand
AAACACAAACAGATGCATTGTTGATATATTAACAAGTTTTGGATGGAATACAAAGTGTCAGCTTTTGAAGGGAGAGGTCATTATCTTGGCCTGCTGCCCACACTATTCAAAACAAGGCTGGGTAAGTATTATTTTGGTGGAGTCCAGGTTGACAAAAGTATATTCTGAGAGAGGATCTTGATTGTATAAGGTGAAGTTCATAGATTCTGAAAGGATAGTTGCACACTCCTAAATAGAAAGTTTCCATTTCTCAAATTAGACTGGATTAAGCTCTCTCTCTAAACACAACTGCTTAAGTTTATTCAATTGAAATGATTCATTTTAACAGGACCTCAGAGGTTACCTGGGCAAATCATTCTCATTGAAAGTTTGAGTGATGAAATGGATGATGTTATGGTTGTGATGATGAGAGCCACTCTGAACCAACTATTTGAGATGGTAGCGCTACATCCTGAAGAAGAGGTAGATAGGGTTACCTAGAGATACCCTGGTGAAGCCCACTCATGATGAACACAAGTAGCAATTTTAGTCAACATGTGAGTGTATGAATAAGAGGGTGAGGGATACATAACTCTTCTTCAAAGGGATCTAAATATAATATACCAGGGAGGCTAGATATACACTTGACAATAACCAAGTAAGAAAATACATGAATTATTATCCCGAAGACTAGAAAAAAAGGGGGAAAATAGGAAAATATTCCATTAGCTAAAAGGAGAAATGTAATGTGACTAACCAGCCACTAGACATTCTTCACATAAACAGGAGATGGGCAATAGTCATCGTGTGTCTTGGATGACTCGTTCCTTAAGATTGCCCATCTGAGGGTAAAGGGGATCAAACATATGGTGATGGATGGAGAACTGACTCTGGGTGGTGAGCACACAATGTGATATATACAATAGATGATGTATTATAGAGTTGTACACCTGAAACCTATGTAACTTTACTAACAATTGTCACCCCAATAAACTTTAATTAAAAAAAAAANCAGAGCCATTCTGAGTAGCATCAAAGCCAAAAATTCAACTCAGAGAACTTCCTATCGTCAAAAGGATGATTGTGCAGCCTTATTTAGTTCTCATCTTTTCCTACTTAATTATATAAAAGACGATATGAAATTCTTTAGGATTGGGAATAAGACCGAAATGTTGCCTCAAATGCAGACAACCTGACAATTTATCAAATTACATATTTATTCAGCACATGGGCCAAGCTTTTGACAATGAATTATGCAGGACACAAAGATGGCTCAGACTGAGATCTTGCCCTCAAGGGACTTTCAGACTAACCGAGGAGCCTCCATCTCATTTACACATCCAGAACTTTCTCTCAGCTGTACTGAACATGTTCCACAGCCATATCCAGAGTTTTGCATTGTGTAGTTAGATGAAACAGATTCTTTCAGGAAAATATTTTAAAAAACAGCAACATAAGAGAAAAACTTGATAGTTTTTAGAATTAAGTAAAAGCATAGGAATAGCTATGCCAACTATAATTCACTGTCTTCTGACACAAAGTGTTTAAGTTATGTCATGAGTTTAAAAGCATAGATAGTAAAACGTTTATGCTCTATTGTGAAAGTATCATGAACAAGTTGATTCTACATAGCTTCTTTCATAGCATTTTCTTGAATGTTTTCCCCATAGGTAATATACCCTATTAATAAAATCAACTATTTGTATCTATTAGAAAAACTTTGGGCCAGTTGCTGCCAGGTATTAAACTACTCAAAAAAACTTCCCCTGTAGTGTCTAATTTATTCCATTTTTGTAAAAATATATTTTTATTATTTCGTTTGGTAGTGGTTACAAATCAGCAGTCAGGGGGAAACATGCATGCAAACTACGACACTGCTAACATCATTCCTCCAGGATGTGTTTCATGACAGACGTCCTTAAGTCATAGCTTCATTCATATCCAATGAATGTACCATTTTCAGAAGGGAAATCAGAATAGAAAAAGGAACCATGTGTTCTGAATTGCAAAGCAGCTGCTCCTTTACTGTGACCCACTTCACTGGAAATTGAGTTATTAAAGCTAGAATTCCAATATATTTCCTCTTAATTAAACTAAACGTGGGAACTTCTATGAAAGTTGTTTCATTACTTTTTTAAAAGTATGTTGGGCAATGACAAATCGATTCATAAAGTAGGTATAGTATAAGCCTACGAAGTTTATGACCAGTTTTCCTTCTTGAGCTCTGAAAAGCTACGCTTTTCTTCTCCCTGGAAAACACTGCCATAAGGACTGTTAGATGAGNCTTGCAAAACTATAGTACAATATAAAAATCAGGATATTGACATTGATGTAGTCCAGGTACAGAAGATCTCCACCACCACAAAAATCCCTTGTTACCATCTATCTACCCACCTACCTACCCACTCTTACCTCAGGACACCTGTAATTTTGTCATTTCAAGAATGTTATAGGAATGGTATCATACAGTATGTAAACTTTTGGGATTGACTTTTTTTTCAATTCATATAATTCCTTGGAGATTCATCCAACCCACCATGTATATCTGTGGTACGTTCCTTTATATTGCTATATTCTGTGATACAAACATACCACAATTTGTTACTAAGGATTGCTTCAGTTTTTAGCTATTACACATAAAATTACTATAAACAAGTTTGCACAGGATTGTGGATACAAGTTTTTATTTCTCTTCAGTATGCCCAAGAGTTCAATTGCTGGGTTAAACGATAGTGGATTGTTGCATGATTAGTTTTTTCAAGAACTGCCAAACTGTTTTCCAGAGTGATTGTAGCATTTCACAGTCATACCAGCAATGTGCAAATGATCCAATTTTCCCACATCCTTGCCAGCATGTCATGTTGACACTCAATTTTATTTTGTCCATCCTGATAAGCATATAGTTATATTACATTGTGATTTTAGCTTGCAATTACTTGGTGAATAATGATGTTAAACATCTTTCATGTGTTTATTTGTCATCTGTATATTCTCATTGGTGAATTGTCTATTTACACCTTTGCATTTGTGTTTTATCACTGTTGAGTTTTGAACGTTCTTTATATATTTTGGTTACCAGTCCTTTATCAGATATGTGATTTACAAATATTTTCTCCTTGTCCATAGCTTGTGTGTTGTTGGTCTTCACAGGGTATTTTGCAGGTAAAACTTTTAAATTTTGATCAGTTGAATTTATCAATTTTTCCTTTTATGGATTGTGTTTTTGATGCCAAGTCTAAGTTTTTGCCTTGCCCTAGTGTTATTGCTGAATCCCACCTCAAATTTATGTAGTTAATTTTGATTATCATAAAAAATAGTCTTGCACAACTCATTATATTATTCACATTTAGGATGTTGAAAAAATCCTATTTACTGTGTTGTATATAACTATTTCTGGGAAGTCATGAAAGCAAGTTCTCCTGGTCTCACTGTCAGAGAAAAGTATGCCTTCCTGAAAAAAACACATATTTTTAAATTATGTAGTTAACTGTGAATTATATAATTTCAACAAACATCTGTATGTGTATGTGTATTCTGTCTACAAAACACTTAGCACCAGTTTTATGGCCAATTTCTATCAAGCCTTCTAGTTTGATCTTGTGTTTTTTTCCCATATTTTTGCATATTTTATCCATATTTTTCAGTTGTCTTCATTTGCTCATAAATTTAATTTTAATATTTTTAAAATTTATTTTGTGTTGTTTATCTTGCTAATTTTAGTCTTACATACATATCATTTTCTACACTCACAAGTATATCTATATATGAGTTGCCTTAAATCATAAGTAAAAGAAAAAATGAAAGTAGGTGATTTATTGAAAAGAGAATGAGAGTGTGGCTGAAGACTAAAGAAACTCACCATTAGCGTGCCTTCAAATTCTACATTTACTAATTCTGGAAACGACATCATCACAGCAACATGACAGGTCAGAGGAAACCTGAATTGGCAAGGCTTGTGTCACTTTGCAAGGTAATTATCCATTGAAGGTCTCATATAAAAACACTGAATAGTAACAGAAGGAAAGTTTAGCACAGAGGATTGAAGTCCTTTCAAGGACACATTTGTTTTTCCTGTTTCATGACCCCTGGCTATTGATAAGCCTTGTAAACTATAGACTTTCCAGAGTCAAATGTTCGTGATTCAATGATTTTGAGGCCATGATATGGAAACATCAGAAAAAGATGAAATGTTAACTTTGTCTGATCCTCTAAATAGATAGAGAACAGATTTAAATGATGCAATATTGAAGGCCAGAACTTTCATATTCTCCTCACTGACTGAACACATGGTCCCCATTCATTTTAATTTTTTAAAATGCTCTTCAATATTTCATAATGAAGTGAATCTATTTACTTAGTGGTAGCTGTATTCTTATTCACTTTCTACACAGATNGGAGGAAGGAAGGGAGGAGGGGAGGAAGGGAGGAGGAGAGGAAGGGAGGAAGGGAGGAAGGGAGGAGGGGAGGAAGGGAGGAAAGAAGGAAGGGAGGGAGGAAGGAAGGAAGGAAGGAAGGAGGAGAGGAAGGGAGGAAGGGAGGAAGGAAGGGTTTGTGCTGCATTTTGGGAAACACTGCAAGCCAATATTAAATTATTTTAAAACAAATGAAACAAAACGTCATAGACAGACAATAGTTTAGTGGTTTCCAGAGAGTCAGGGGGTAGGTGAGGATAAAAGGGATCAAATATATGTTGATGGAAGGAAAACGGACTCTGGGTGGTGAGCACACAATGTGATATGTATATATATAAAATGTATTACAGAATTGTACACCTGAAACCTCTGTAAGTTTACTAACAATTGTGACCCCAATAAACTTTAATTTAAAAAAAATCCTTAATTTCTAAGGTTATACTACAAATATTTTCTACATGCTAATCTTTTGGGGTATGGAAGTTACTCTATAAGTGAAAAATGACTGATACATAAGAAGGCATGGAAGGTATAGTATTTGGATATATACATTTTCCTGTGTCCCACTACTTTTGAGAATATTGGTAGTAAGAGTTGTATTATACTCATAGGTACCAGGGGTAACTATTATGTTTGGAGAAGCTCACAACTATGTGACAATGGCTTGGCACATCCATCATTATTAACCTCCCCAGAGAGGGCCAGGTACACCCACTTTTGATCAGACTATTCAAATCCATGGTTTTATGGTGATGAATAATATTAATACTCATATAGGGGCCTAATATTAAAATTAGAAACTCCTATCTGCCCCTTTTGAATAGTCTCTGCTTGAAATTATAAGACACAATGGTTCTGAATGCCCTATACTTGCCAGAAGGATGCCGTTTGTTCTCTTTGTACTTAGCTAATTTAGATTGTCTTAATGAAATGTTAGAATGTCATTATTGAAAAATGCCTCTAAAAATTGCACCTCTATAAAGCGTAAATGTTGATAGGCAGCTCAGGGGTTTTTGTTTTTGTAGTTGTTGCTATTTGTTTTTATTGTAGTAGACAATTTTTTTTTTAAGATTTTATTGGGAATTGGGGGAGGGGACAGACAAGTTGCTGTCCTGTTGTTCTTCAGTCTAGTTGTGGAGGACATCGCTTCACTGGCCTATGTTGGTATTATCATTGCGCTCTTCCTGGCTGAGGCAGTCTCTTGCCTGCCATTTGACAGCCACTTATGGC
>NW_017735698.1:0-1696 GCF_001890085.2 Hipposideros armiger | reverse complement strand
TTGTGCCATGGCCACCGCTTGTCCAGAGGCGTTCAGTGAGGGCTGCCTCGGTCCATATCTCACCGTCCTTTCCGGAAGCCCAAGGTGGGACACCCCTGCCCCCACGATGTGGTCAGAAGGCCAGCTGTCTGCAATAGTTGAAACAACCCCCACTGCGCTCCTGTTATTGGGACTCAGGCAGGAGCCGGAGAGGAGGACACAGGCCCCGTGTCCTTAGCGGAGCTCCCTTCTCTCTCCTGACTGTCCGAGGAACGTGCTGTGAGGAGTCAAGAGCAAAACGGAACAATCCCCAGGGAAGGAGGGACTGACCTCCTCGGGCTGGGAAAGTGAGGAGGGATTCTCAGGCTGCTCTCTCTGCGGCCCTCTGCCTCCTGGTCAGGAGCAGTCCCCAGAGGGCCCGTGGGGGCCGTCAGCAGAGCTCGGGGCCGGCACAGCACAGCACGCTGGCTGCTCGCCCACTCTGAGGTTCTCTGGAAATGGGCACGCTGGTGCAAACTAGAGAAAGCAGGAAGCGCTGTTCCAAAGTCCCGGGCACACGGAAGGGTCTAGAAAACGCCAGCTCCCCCCCTCGGGATAATGCTGTGCAGGACAGCTCCCTTTGCAATAGGGCTTTCTATGCGGCCTTGCAAATAAAGGACCAGGTGTTCTGGAATCATTGCCTAGGGCAGCGTCTGTGGCCCCGGCCAGCCCAGCCCAGTGACCTGGGGAATCAGACCAGGGCCACTGCACGTGGACAAGGGCAGAGGCTGTTTTGTCTCATTGGCAACTGGGGGCCACGTGCCTCCCAGTCATGAAGGAGGGGGGCTTTCAATTTTCTCCACTTGGCCTGAAAGCTTGGCCTCAGGTGGTGAAAAAGGCCTCGTGCAGAGGGACACCTGGGGCGCACCCTGGAGGGACTGGCGGAGGCGGGTGTAGCCTGGCGTGCAGGGCTGGGAACGGCCTTTGGCCGGGGGGTGGTGCTGGTGTCCTGCACACCTGGAGCTCGCCTGGGACACAAGGTTCCTGGATCACAGTGAGAGATGAAGATGGCGTGAGGCAGCATGGAAGGGGTAGTGCGACCGTCCACCCAGAAGGCAGTGCTGCATGGTGGAGAGACACTGGCGTCCGGTCTGGAGCTAAGGCACAGGGTCCCCTGTTGTGGGGGCGAGTGCACCCCAGGTGTCGTTTATCGGTGCCTCTCAACCCAATTCCCCAGCCTGGTCACTCGTCCTCCAGCAGGAGTGGGCGGTGCTGCGAGCGGCATCTTTCTCTGTGGATAGCAGGCTCTGCAGTGGGAAGTCACTGCGTTTGTGACTGTTTGGCTACTAGCCAAACACTCTTAAACCAGAAGCATTTTCCCAAACTCCAGAGTTGAACGCCAAGCATATTTCTTAAATCTTACTTTTTAAAATTGCATTAGCTGTTGAAGCTATGGGTTTCTGCCTGAGTACAGTTTTGGCTGTATCTCCTATGTTTTGCTATTTAGTATCCTTATATTTATTTTATTACCAACAATGCATTACTGTATGTCCTTCTTGCTCAAAACTTTTCCATTTCTAAGTGGTTGGCGTTTTTGCTTGAACTTTTATTTGTTGTGGCTTCATCGCATTATGATAAGAAAGCAAGAGCTGTATAAATTTTGTGTTCTAAATATTTATGGAGATTTCTTTGTGTCTAAGGAATATATGTGCGTCTTCCACAGCACCCGCGGCGTCTC
>NW_017735697.1:0-1696 GCF_001890085.2 Hipposideros armiger | reverse complement strand
CACACACACACACACACACACTCACACACACCACAGCCAGTTAGTTGCAGAGCTAGAATGAGAAGCCAGTATTCTTTCTTTTTTAATTAAGACTTTATCTCTTAGAGCAGTTTAATGTTCACAGCAAAATTGGGAGAAAGGTACAGAGATTTCCCATATTCCATATTCTTTAATGTAAGCAATGGGGGCTTCAAACTCCAAAGAGTCTGCAGGATTAGTAACTTAGCTTCCTGTTTCCAGTATCAGGGCCTTGTGTAACTCAGAACACATTATGGGAACCTGGTGAGTTTGGGGGATCAACAGGGTTAACCATCTCATTGACACGAAGTCACGAGGCAAGGTTGCTATAAGCTTTTTTTCTACATCCTCACCCTCTGTCTACTGCCCAGGAATGCTGAGTTTGACCTGCTTAAGGGTATCAGTAAACAGGGTAAATAACGTGAAACACTAGTAAGCAGGTGACTGTTCCAACCTAAAGCTGAAGTCCTCTAGCACTTCTCTGTCATGTTTGACTAGCTTTGGCTGCAGCTTCAGGACAAAAGCCCAGCCCAGAGAACATAAAAGCTATAAATTGGCCTCCGGTGTAATTAAAATGGCCTATTGGCAGAGTGGTTGAATCATAACTCAGTTCTGAACAACACAGGTTTTTAATGTTAAGGACCTACAGGGTATTTAGGAGAAAACAACAGAATTCTTAGAAATGAAAGGCATAGTACATAGTCCCTGCTCTCCCTGACCTGTGGTTACTTTTTTCTCCATTACTTATTAATTGGCTTTAAATTCCCCAGGCTGTGAAGACCTTGAAAATTTACCAAAGAGGTATGTAAGATAAGGAGAATAAGATTGTTTTAGAAGGGCAGGGTAAAAAGAAGAGGAGGCTTTCTTGAATGTTTTTGTTGTTGTTTTTGTTCTTCGATGTTGGAATTGACGGTCTGCCCCACATATTTTGGGGCATTTGATCTAGTAATGACTCTGGAGAGGAGCCTTAAAAGAGGTTTGGGTTCTAGTCCCAGCCCACCACTTACTAGCTCTGTGATCTTGAACAATTCAATTAACTACCTTGAACTTCAGACACCTCATCTATAAATTAGTGATAATAATAGTACAGTACTTACCTAATATGGTTGTTGAGGTATGTATAGCACTTAGTACAGTGTCAGGCACATGGTAAGAGCTCAGTAAATTAGTGATGACCATTCTTGTTGTTAGAGCATCATGGAAACAAAGGAGAACATTTTGAGTAGAAGAGGGAAATCTCTATATAATGCCAAAGGTAGCAGAGAGGTCAAGGAGGATGAGAACTGAGAAATGGCAAGGGTTTTGAGACTTGATTAGAAATTCCGAGTGATAAATATATTTGTGACTTATCTTCTGAGTTTCTTATTTTCACTGGAAATGGGAATCAGATAGAAAATCCACCACTTTTTGTGGTCAGGATACATATTTACTTTAATATCGGAGCAAGCAATGCTTACAGGGAAAGCTGTGACAGCTGTAGCAGACTTTTGCCTGCTGTCCATTAGAACTTTCTGTAATGTGGAAGTTTGCTTTATCTGCACTGACCAATACATTTGGAGCGTTTGGGCATTTGAAATGTGGCGAGTGTGACTGAGGAGCTGAAATTTTAATTCTATTTAATCATAATTAATTGAAATTTAAATAGTCACATGTGGATAGTGGCAGTCATCAGTATGAT
>NW_017735696.1:0-5326 GCF_001890085.2 Hipposideros armiger | reverse complement strand
GTATCGGTTCATATGTGATTTTTCCCAACATGTTAACGTTTTCCAGCATTATTTTAGGTAAGATTCCCTCAAAACAGAGCAAGAACTAAAGATTCAGGCACACATGAATAATGGAAGGAGGACACTCAGGAGAAAGGAATTACAAGAGCAGAAGAGGGCACAAGAAGAAACGAAGTTAAAATGTGGTCTCAGCCTGATTCCACTGGAGGCTCGGAAACATGAATCGCACCAGAGTTGCTCCGACTTTGAGGCAAGGGCCCTGGGCTTCTGTACTCCTATGTAAGCCAGTCACTGGCTGAAGACTGTCAGTGGGAAGTTGGTGAGGGGCTCAATAAACCTCCTGTGTGACCTGGGTTTCATTTGTCTAAGGCCAGTTCTCTGGAGAAGAGGGTCGCTGTGAGTTGTTAGCAATCAGCATTCACAGTAGCTGGGGACGAATGAACCAGCTGAGGTAAAGGGGATATGGATGGGGAACCAACAGTGTCCACTACAACTACCAAATAACAGCAGCTGAATTCAAAGCATACTGACACAGCTGAAGGCAGCAAGCCAGAGAAATACAGAACTATATAGGACGTTCGTACAACCCACATTCTTCCTCTTGGCTCAATGTGATCCCAAGATCTGCTTTGAGGTACTTACCGCATGGGCTCTTCCTGGTGTTTGTATTCCCTTGACACCCTAACTTTGCAGACTTATCCTCCTTTCCATCTAGATATATTCCTTCCACAGAGATATTTTCATTTTATTTTAAAGTCCTATATGTAAAGTCCCATGCTTAAAACTTAACATGACTTTTAAATTGTGCTTGTATTTTTATTGTTAATGTTTTGATTACAAGGTCACATGGGTTTTGAATGGTTTTATCTAAACTTTTTTTTTCCCCCGGACACCGTGTTGGTTTCAGCCCATGATTTTGCAGTGTACAAACTTTTCTTTCAGGAATACATAGACTATGTAATAGAAACAATTCTGTAAACAAGGTTTTATCCCCATTTAAATTTAAGAAACTAAAATTTACATTAAGAAATTTACATGAAGTATCATAGTAGGGCTGGGATTTAAAACAGGATCTATCCGACTCTAATGTTCCCACTGTGTTCTAATTATTTGTGATTTAAATAATAAGTTAGGAAGATGATACTGACAGCAGTATACAATTCAAACTAAATATTAGAGAGATTGCAGCAAGATTAATGGCTCTTCTAAAACTTAGAACTACATTGTCCAACGGTACTCTCTGAAATGATTAGAAATATTCTCTATCAGCACTATTCAAATATGGTAGCCCCTGGACATATATGACTATTGAGCACGTGAAATCTGGCTACAGAACTGAATTTTGAATATATTTATTTTAAACCAATTTTAATTTAATAAGCACATATATCTAGTGATACAACTTTGGAATATGACAATTATTAATGGCAACAAACTACACAGAAAGAATCAATACATTTATTCATTCAACAAATATTTATGAGTGTATGTGCATGCCAGATGTTTTATTTTACGTGCTGCAGTGANGAAAATATTTTCATATATAATAATTGGTTATGTTAAGGTAAAAAATAATAAAACATCTTGTTTTCATTATGACTATCATTAATAACTTCATGTGCAAATTCACTAACTTTACTGGTTTGATTTAACAAAGCACCAAAATTGCAAGAGCAAGATGACTTTATTTCTTTTCTTACCAAAGAGAAGGTTGTTTTTACTTTGTTTAATTTTTTTTTTAAATGATGTTGTGGTCATAAGAATGAATGTAGGCATTAAAGGAAACATACAGTTTGAGAAACTAAGAAGAAATACCCAAGTTCAGAATGAAAATATTTTATGGTAACACCTTTTTCCTGAAGTGATTATAATAAGGTTTAATAGGACTTAGTCATATTTACCTGTCTCTATCTGGAGAATAATGGTCATCCATGACACGATGTCTATCCATTCGGCTAATTGTATTATAATGTCCAGTAGTTGAGCGTGTCCCTCGAAGACCCTGTTCCACATTCCGACTGAAATAGCAAGATCTATTCAATATCTTAATAAACTATAATCATATACTATATTAAGAAATGAGGTTTATTAATAAAGATAGTAGAAAAATACAAAAATCACTATAATGTCAAGTCCAAGTTTCTTGTTTTGTTTAACTAATTGCACCTCTGACTAACAGTATAAATATCCACTGGAGGTTGATGGTAAAGTTACAAGGTTAGTACTATAACAGAGATATGACATAAAATTAAGCTAATAGCAATAGGGATAGAGATAAAGATTATCAAAACTATTAATAGATGACTACCAGGTCTCTAGTGGTGTTACTCAGTGATTTGAGGAATATATTGGGTTGTCAGAAAAGTCATGATACATTTTTGCAATGAAAAACATAAAAAAATATACCTCATAACTTTTCCGACAAACCAATAGTAGGAGCAATAGATTTGTGTGGTAAAAATGAGTTCAACATGTTGTGTATAAACAACATAATGTTGGATCCTAGTCTAGGGACAATGATTATTTGTTTTCTAAAATCTAAACTGAAGTTTTTATAATTCATCAATGATGATTTTTTTAAGTCACCGTNTAATTCTATTGTGGTTAGCTAACAAACTTTGTATTACTTGAATACTTTTAAATTTAATGAGACTGTTGGCTAGGATATTGTTTACCTTGGTAAATGTTCTGAATGCAGTTGAAAAGAAAGCATATTTTGCTGTTTTTGTGTGTAATGCTTTATAAATGTTAATTAGGTCAAGCTGGTCCAAGTGTTCTACAGTATTACTGATTTTCTGTTTACTTGTTCTATGAATATTTAAGAGAGGAGTATTAAACCCTCTAATTGAGGTTCTATCTATTTCTTACATAGTTTTATTGCTGTATTTTTTAATTGAAGCATAATTTATAACAAATTTGAGTGTACAATTCAATAATTTTTAGATTTTAAGAGTTGTGTAAATGTCACCACAATCCAATTTTAGAACATTTCCATCATTTCAAAAAGATTCCTCACATCAATCTGCAGTCACTCTCCACTCCTACCTGCCACCAGACAGCTATTAATCTAATCTCTCTCTAGAGATTTTTCTTTTCTGTATATGATATATAAATGGAATCACACAACATGTGGCTTTTGTATCCGGCAATTTTTAGCATATTTTTGAGGTTCAACCACATTGTAATACTTTGTTCCCTGTTACTTATAGTATCTACTGTATGAATATCACATTTTTATGTATTCATTTGCCAGTTGATGGATATTTGGACTATATCCACGTTTAACCACTATGAATAATGATGCTGTAAACATTCATGTACAAGTGTTTGAGTAAATACTCACTTTCATTTTACCCTGGTATATACCTATGAGTGAATTGTTGGGTCCTGTGGTAAATTTATTTTTAATTTTTAAAAAACCACCAAACTGTTTTCCAAAGGACTATACAATTTCACATTTTCATCAGCAAATATATGAGGGTTCCAACTTCTCAATATCCTTGCCAAAATTTTTTGTCTGTCTCTTTTTCTTTATTATATTCATTATAATAGATGTGAAGTGAAAATCTCGCTGTGGTTATAATTTGCATTTCACTAATGACTAATGATGTTGGGCATCTTTTCATGTGCTTATTTGCCATCCCTATATCTTCTTCAGTGAAATGATTATTTCAATTTTTGCTNAATGATGGAGCTTTAAACAAAAAGGACATAAAAGAAAATGTAAAAAAATTCATAACAGAATCAACATATGTTTAAGTCTTAGTTATGATACTTATATTAATGCAATTAGTACATCATTTAATAAAGTTTTGAGCCTATGAAAACATAACATTTCAGAAACTACAATACCATAATCCTGATTTGATATTCATAGAAAGAATACAGAGATGGTTTCAGTCTTAGTAAATTAATACAATGTTCACTCTTAGTACAAAAAAATAAAGGCCACAAGATAGTCACTGAGTTTTTAAACAGTAGTACTCTATAGCACGCTAATTGATCCAACTGTAGCAAAAATTGTTAAACAAAAATTCTTATTAATCATTGATGCAACTATAGCATGGTTTACATACAATAGAACATATTATGTTCACGGTAAAATTAGTCATACACTTGAAATTTGTTAGGCTAATTAATTTTCAAGAAGAAGAAAAACATTTTTTATAATATTAAGATCAATATATATATACTTATACATATTTATATATATGTATATATTGATTATATATTTTTTACCTATATATATTATATATATATATATATAGTTTACCTTTTTTCCAGACTTTATTTTGAAAAACGGTTACTTATCTAAATTCTAAATCATCAGGTAATTTAAAATCATAAATTAGCAAATATTTTAAATTACACTACCATAATTTCAAAATTTAGCTGTACTTGATATTTAATCAATATAACAACAATGACAAAACGTTTAAAAAGCTCATTCAAGTATTTGATATTTTGGGTAGGTTGGTGATGTCAAAAGGATTTTTTTCCACACTGTTAGCAAAGTATATAAAGAGGTTTCAATTATACAATCACACCTCAAATTTATAGTGAAACCCTTAATTAGTGGTTTAAAATAGAAAACTTGCAAGTATTCACTTAGCGGACATCATTGAATAGGAATATTCAATCTAACATAAGGAGGCAAGTTATTACTTTCTCATTCTGTCTATCTGTCTATCTATCTATCTATAATGATGAATTACATTTCCTTCTTATTACTACAAAATAATCCTGAAATTCTTACCTGATACTACACCAATTCCATCATCACAGTCATAATCAGAGACTTCACTATCACTTATTCTCTTTGACCCTATGAAACAAACAATACAATAATTAAAATTGCTGATTACAAAGGAGGGAAAACCCCTCACCAAACTGAAAAATAAATGAAAGGATTTTGAATGGAACACTTGAGAATAAAAAATAGAGAAGAAAGTCACAAGCTCACAAAAACATTTTTACACATATTTCATAATGCAGGGATATTACTCTTGAAATGTATAACAATGAAGTTCCTAAATGGCTTAAAGCTTGAAATAATATTAAATACTAAATAACATATGTAAGTGATTTCATGGTAATTGATAAAATCTTCTGGACAAAAAGCTGAACTTTAGATGCGTTTAGACAAAGGCACTTAAGTTCAGGTAAATTGCAAAACACAAACATGTTATTTCAAAACATTCACATCTTTTTCTAATATATATGGCTAATAAACTAAGTATACCAAATTATTTATTTTTTATACTTATGGAGAGAAGCATAATTTAAGACATCTCAAACATCCTTCTTTTAGCTGTTTATTATTTGA
>NW_017735695.1:0-1697 GCF_001890085.2 Hipposideros armiger | reverse complement strand
CTTGGGTTCCTGGCTTTCCCATGCCCTGTCTAACTAAGCACAGGAGAACAGACATCCTACATACTTTGACCCATTTGCTCATGAAGCCAATAGGAATTCTGGCTCTGGAGCTCCCTTCTGGTTCCCCCCTCCTTCCTAAGTGCCATCTTTCTTCTCCGGGTGTCTGGCAGACAACGGGGAAGGGCACAGGTGAGACTCCACCCTCTCCTTGGAAAGGATGGCTCAGTCCATTCCAGTCCTAACAGTAGAACCATATGTTATCTGTGCAATACCACCCCCCGGTCATAGAATGCAGCTCATAACACCACAGTGTTGTTCTTTGGAGACAAATTTGTCCCCCTTTCTGCATTTATTCAATGTATCTGCATACCATATTTTGTAGCTTGCTCTAGCAAGTGCTGGGCATGTCAAAGACATGGACTCTGTCTCATTTTAATAGAGGTGACCAGGCTGAGAAACCCACAAGTATATAGATCTATCCATTAAGGTCAAAGTCAAAGTATAAAAAATACTGTCACTTATACACCAGCCTTTATCTTACCTACATCTCTGATGCATTAAGAAGTTTGTAAAAATCTGTATCTCTGTGGGTATGTCTGCAACAAGTGGCAGGACCTAGCCAGTCCTATTGAATTATAAATCTTTCTGCATCTGCATGCTCAGTGCACATGTGAATTTGCTCCTCTCAGCAACACTGCTCGGTACAAAGATCACACTCGATACCGAGCAGCACTGATGCTCTTCATTGTAATAGTTTACTCTCTAAAGCACAGGAGTGCCCAGTATATTTAACAAGGGAGAGGTAGAAAGATGTAATAAGTAAAATAAACAAATGAGGAGGAGAGGAACTAGCCCTTTTTCGTCACTGTTTAAAGTGATACAATATGCTTTGCCCTACTGAGTGGGAGGACTCCATTATCTGCCTCCTGCTCACCAAAATCCCATCCTCTATACCACTTGCAGAAGGTCCAAGGGTTCTGTGGGCTGATTTAGAAAGACATATGACCAGGAAGTGGCAGTAGCACGCACAAGCTTTGTTGGGCAACTCTTTATCAGGAGTGCTTGTGGGGGAAGTCGGTGTCAGAAGGGGAGGAGGACAGGGGAACTCCGCAGCGGGGGAGGGCTCAGGGAGGAGGCTTACCTGTCTCGGTGACGTCATAGGCCAGTTGTACGCTGGGAGTCTATGGGTCAGAGAATTCCAAAGGGCAGCTGCAGCTTGGAGTCATAGAACCACAAGTCTCTACCAGTTCATTTGGCTAGCAGATGTGGGGTGAGGTTTTCTGGGCTATGCAGAGGAAGCTGGCATTAAATGGCTGAAATTCTGCTTCTGGGGCTAATTTTTAAATAATTGGATGTGTGAGAATTTGAGTTTGGCACCTGCAGGCTTTTGAGTCAGGAATCCCAGCCAGCATTGAAGAAATGAACAACCGAGGGGCCAACACAAAGAGGGTTCATTCTTAGCCTTAGGCTCGTTTCTGGAACAACCTGTCAGGTGGTTACTGTGTGGTTGAGGGTAAAGAGAAGAGCCCTGCCAACAGAAGTAGGCATAAAGGCATCACTTCTGACTGACGTTCAACATTGACCAAAATGAGCATCCTTCCATGGGCATGTGTCAGTTGGAAATGGCTCATTTCAGATTGAAATATGGGCAATGTTTAGACAAAATGGTGAGTTGTAGTTTAAATTCTCTTCGTCTG
>NW_017735694.1:0-1655 GCF_001890085.2 Hipposideros armiger | reverse complement strand
GTTTAGGGAGGAGACAGGGTTAAGTCTATGAACAGCTGTACAGTTAGGATTCAGGGAGGTTGAGCGATAGGGACTGCGTTAGGATCTGCGAAAAGGTCCAGTTTAGGGTGAGGTTGGGAATCACCATGAAGGTTAGGGTTAGAATCAGCGTGAACGTAGGTTTTTGTGTGAGGGCGAAAACCAGTTTACCATATGGTTTAAATACTAGGCTAGCGGTAGTGTTAGAGACCGTGTTAGGTTAGGGTTAGGGAAAGGCCTAGGTTTCCAAGGAGTACCTGTTGTAGGGGTAGATTCAGGTAGAGGATTAGTGTTCAGGTGAGGGCCAAGTTTACCGACCCGGTTAGGAAGAGGTTGGGAGTGAGTGTTAGGGTTAGGATTTCGGTCTACAGCTAGTTTTATGAAAAGTTCCTATGTGAAGTTATATTCAGGTGTTGTGTTAGGGTTAGACATAGTGAGCAGTTCAGTGCCAGATGCTAGTGTCAGGGCCCCGCGGAGCATTACAAGTTGGTGGAAATCTCAGAAACATTTGAGAATTTGGTTTAAGAGTCAGTCCATTGTTAGCTTTAGATTCGTAGTGCAGGGGAAGTAGCTCTAGGTGTGCTTCTAGTGAGAGTGTTAGCTTCAGGCCTAGAGACATGTCCAGCTTTCCCTTTAGGCTGAGGGGCAGTGTTGGGGGTGTTCACAGCAACAGGTTTCACGGGAAGTTTCTGCTGAATCAGGAAGTTTTCGTGGTGGGCTGATTTAACGTTAGGTGGAGGGTGACGTTTAGGCCAGGAAACAGGGTGAGGTTTCGGGTGGGAAACACAGGTAAGGTCAAGGATATGGACCGGGTTAGGCCTAGGATGAGAGAGAGGATCAGGGATAGGTTTGCGGTTGGAAACAGATTGCAAGGTAGGGTTCAGGGAACCATTACTTTAGAGTAAGGGGCAGTGTTTGGATGAGGGTCCGAGACAAGATCAGTGACAGCTTTAAGGTCACTTGCAGTTGGAGACAGGATTGTGTTCGGAGGCCCAGTTAGGGACACATTTAGGGTTAGGTTGCGCGAATGCTAGAGGTTTAGGGAGGAGACAGGGTTAAGTCTATGAATGGCTGTACAGTTAGGATTCAGGGAGGTTGAGCGATAGGGACGGCGTTAGGGTCGGCGATAAGGCCTAGTTTTAGGGTGAGGTTGGGAATCACCTTGAAGGTTAGGGTTAGAATCATTGTGAACGTAGGGTTTTGTGTGAGGGTGAAAACCAGTTTACCATATGGTTTAAATACTTGGCTAGCGGTAGTGTTAGAGACAGTGTTAGGTTAGGATTAGGGAAAGGCCTAGGTTTCCAAGGAGCGCCTGTTGTAGGGATAGATTCAGGTAGAGGATTAATGTTCAGGAGAGGGCTAAGTTTACCTACCCGTTTAAGAGGAGATTGGGAATGAGTGTTAGGATTAGGATTTTGGTCTCCAGCTAAGGTTTATGAAAAGTTCCTACGTATGATTTTATTCAGGGTTAGGGGTAAGGTTAGTCTTAGGGAATAGTTCAGTGCCAGGGCTGGCATCAGGGCCAGGAGGAGCATTAGGAGTTGTTTAAAAACACAAGACATTGTGAGAATTCGGGTTAAGAGACGGGCCAATGTCAGCTTTAGAATCCGAGTGCAGGTGAAGCACAGCTCTAGCTG
>NW_017735693.1:0-1698 GCF_001890085.2 Hipposideros armiger | reverse complement strand
AAATGAATGGATAAGCAAAATATGATCCATCGATATAATGGGAGTATTATTCAGCCTTAAAACGGAAGGAAATTCTGACACCTGTTACAACGTGACTGAGCCTTGAGGACATTATGCTGAGTGAAATAAGCCAGTCACAAAGGACAAACACTGTATGATTCCACGGGTGTTACTGGAGAGCGGGAGGCGGCAGCTCGTGGTGGAGGAAATGATGGGAACGTGACTTCACCAGATACTCCACCACAGGTTTTGAAACTTGTGAATAAATGACCTGTTCAAAAATCGTTGAAAAAAATTCTAAAAACACCTCCCGCTGCCATATCCCTATTGCTTCTCTGCTCCCTTTATTACATACTGTCAGGTACTGTCTATTTCTTCAGCTCCCCTAGTTTTTCAATCCACCACAATCCAGTGTTCAACTCCTGGGGCCGTGGAAACTGCTCGTCAAGTACCGGCGCTGCCAAGCCAGCGTGCCCTCTCCTGACCTGTCTTCTGAGAATGGCACACGGGCTTGCGGCCTTCCCCAGGTTCCCTCCTCCTCAGTCGCCATCGCGGCTCCTCCCTCTCGGCCAGACCCCAGCCCTGAGCCCCCTTGTCTTTGAGCTACACCCTCTCCCTAGAAGATCCACCCGTTTTGAATGTCACCTATAGACTTAAGCCCCAAATGTGTGCATCCAGCTTGGTCTCCAGCGAGGTCCAGAACTGCCCACTTGCATGTCTCATGGCCATCCCGACTTCCCCGGCCCGGTCGGATGCCGAGTGCCTGACCCGTCCTGCTTCTCCCGCCGTCTCCCTCTCTCTGTACATGGTACTATCATCTGCTCAGCTGCTTTACTGAAAAGCACCATGTCAGCTTTCATTCCTCCACGTCCTTCACCCCATGACCCTATATTCAAATCAAAGCATCATCAAGTCCTGCCATTTCATCTTCCAAAAATGCCTTAAATCCGCCACTTCTTTTCATCTTTATTACACACACCCTTGTCCAAGCCACCATCTTCTTTTGCCTGAACTACTGCAACAGCCTCCTAACTGGTCTCGCTGCCTTCATGTTTGCCCCTCTACAGTTCCTTCTCCTCTCAGAAGCAAAATCATTCCTCAGTCCCCGGGGGGGCGGGGATCTAAACTAGACTGTGGCTGCAAATCCCTGCATGGCCTGGCTTTACAATCTCAATTTATATCACAATCTTGGTCCCCGACTTGCTGGGCTCCAACCACAACGACCTGTTTCCAGAATTTTCTCACCTTATGTGTTTGTGCCTGTTTCCACTGCTTCCTTCCCTGATCTACCTCCTTCTCATCTTTCACGTCTCAGTTTAAATATCACCTCCTCTGAGAGAACTTCTCTGAATACCTCCTCTAAAACAGCCTTTCCCACCCCCACATCACCTGCCTCACTGCCTTCAGAGCACTTGTCACCACTGGCAATGATCTTGTTTGTTTGTGTTCGTAATCAGTCTCTCCCACTAGAATTTACTCGTCTTGAGAGCAGGGGCTCACATCTACCTTGTTTACATGGCAGGTGCTGTGCAATGTGTTCCACTGCATAGTGGCTGTCACAGGAACAGGCTTCAGTACAATCTTGCTGAATAAATACATTAAGGCTAATGAATGAATGAACAAATGACCAATGGCCTTCTGAAGTACTGGCCAGACTTACCCAGGTCAGCCTGAGGCCTAGCCAAGCACGACTAAGGT
>NW_017735692.1:0-1698 GCF_001890085.2 Hipposideros armiger | reverse complement strand
CTCAGGCAAAAGGTAATCATGACAGCTTGGACCAGAAGATGGTAGTAGGTGTGGAGTGAATTTGATTAATTCAAAAGCAACTTAATTCATTATAAAGAACAGGCCTCAACTGGGATCCAAGATGGCAGAGTAGATAAATTCTGTGCTTGCCTCCTTCAGAGACCCCATTGAAATTACAAGTAAATTGTGGAGCAGTCAGCCTAGAGAAACAACCGATGTCCAGCTGAACAGAAGTTTTAAAACTAAGACTATAAAGAAGAGGCCATGTCAAGACTGGCAGGAGGGGCAGATATGCAGATTTGGCCAGCCCCAAACCTCCGTATGGTGGTGAAACATTGGAGAGATATCCCAGCTGTGGAGGTCCCCCTGCTGAGGAGCAGAGGACTCCAGCCCCATACCAGGCTCCCCAGTCTGGAGTGTAGGCTCTGGGAATAGAAGCACCCACAGCGTCTGCTTGTGAAAAATGATGGGGATTCTGACCTTCCAAATGGGATGGAAGGCGAAAAGAAACCAAGACCTCCTCTTAAAGTGCCCACACACAGCCCCACTCACGAGCAGGCCCTCATCTTGTGCCCCCTTAGAGAAACAGTAACTTGGGGGACAACAGAGATATACGAGGAGAGACTGAGGTGTGGGGTTTCAGAGCAAGGACTGGAGGAACACTGACCATTTTTTCCTGTGTGGAGTCCTCTTCCCGTGCAGCCAGCAGGCTGGCACCATCTTTCCTGTGTTGTGCCTCACCCACACAGCCAAATGTGAATGTGAGTTGGCCTGGTGAGCTCCACCTTCTCTACCCTGGTTTCTCCCAGGGACCCCCCCACACCAAAATCACCGAACACTGGAGGCATTTTCTCAGTGAGCTACCAACCCCACCAGCATTGTTCTTTTTAGTAGACAAATCTCAGGGGTCCACAGGTACCAGGCAGGTAGCAGCTGACCTCGATGTGCTCTGAGACTTTTGTTGAGTAGCCTCAGGCTCAGCACTGGCACCAAACCAGAATTTACATTAACCTGGTGAACACCATTTGTCTGATTCTGGTGACTCCCTGAATTCCCGCTTCACCCAACTCATGTACTGCATGAGATTTTATAAGTGGCTGAGCCTTTTGGGAGTTGGCAGGTGGCAGCAGGCCTCAGGGTGTCCTGGGCTTCTTTCTAAAGCTACCCTAGGCCTGGTACTGGTGGAAGCCTTCCTCAGTTTGCAGCATGGCCTCTTCCATGTGCCTCCAGGTGGAGCACAGTCAGAGACCAACCATGCATCACTTTGTAGCTCTTACTAGATAGTCCCTGGTTGACCACAGGCAGTGACTGAACTGGGCCTGCACTGGACAACCTCCCAAGAGACCACAGAACCAAAATACCTGGAGGCTAGCTTCAGACCACAGCAGAGCATCACCCAATTAGGAGCAAAGGGGGCACACCAAAAGGATGTCTCAAAAGACACCAGAGCACTTCCAGTAAGATGGCGGAATACACAGATGCTGTGCCGACTGCCTCCAAGGATCACACCAAAATTACAAATAATTTATAAGATATTCAACCTCGGAAGTTCCCTGGACACTAGATGAACAGAACCTCTAAACGAAGGACATAAAGAGGAGGCCACGTCAAGTCCGGTAGGAGGGGCGGAGATGAGAGAGAGCGAACCCCGTGAGGGACACCTCAGCGGTGGGGAGGCTTCTCCGGTTGGGGGAGAGA
>NW_017731804.1:1606268-1609451 GCF_001890085.2 Hipposideros armiger | reverse complement strand
ACCATTGCTTTCTTCAACAGACGATCATGAATGTGCTAGAACCTCTAGGTGATGATAGATCAGCACTTTGAGATGAAACGGGGGCTTCCTTCAGGCTGAGCCCTGAGCTGTGTGGGACCGTTGGATTCCAAACCCAAATGCCCCATAATGCTGTTTATTTTAACCATCACTGCTTTTTTTGTTTCTGATTTAGTTTTTTGTCAGTAACATGCCTCCCTTCAACTATAATGCTTCCCCGGGGTTAATGATGATGAATATATTATGTATGTTACTTGGGGGTGGGGTGAGATGCTGGGGTTCAGAAAGGATATGTAATAACCCGAGGTTAAGCAGAGGAGAAGTAGCAAAGCCTGGCTTCAGAAACCAATACCAGGCCTATTAGAATTATAGGTATTTAAGAGTAAATAAGATAAAGGGGCTACTTCTTAAATGTCACGAATTGAAGATACATGTTATCTCTGCCTCTTCCAGAACACCTCAAAAAAATGATAAAAAGGGCATAAAAGCCACAAAGACAAAAAGAACTAGTGAGAGGCAAGCAAAGGCCGGGCACCTGGAGCAGATGGGAGAGCCCAAGCGGTGTTACAGATTGGAGAACACCACCCACCCAGGACTGGCGGTGCAGTGGAGTGGGGACAGGCCACCAAAAGTCAGTCAGTCCATGCCACGGACCCCGCTACCTCTGAAGAGCGGCTGGGGGTGAAAATGGGACTGGCCCAGCTTTTTTCGGAGGCCAGACCCTCTCTCCTGTCCCTTACAGCCAGTGTACTTGTCTCCCACCCAGGTGGAAAACTGCAGATTTACTCTGCAGGAGTTGAACAACAGGACAGCTAAGGGTAGGACCAGGGTACTGAACTAATGACAGGGATTAAGTGAATGTCAACACAGTGAGATGCCCAGCCCTGTCCCCGATTTGGGCCAAACACCTGCAGACAGGGACTAGAAAAACCTCCTGTGAGAACACTGACCAGTTCAGGGAGAAAGTCCTGCTCATCCTGATAGCTGCAGGTGCCCCAGTAAGACAGCTGAGCCCCTGCCTGATCAGCCTAATGGGAGATTGACTTTAAAGCAAATGGAGCATTCCAGATGTCCTAATGATAAAGGGTCAGTTCTAAAGAGATACCGCTTACACTGTCATAAAACATCAAGTACCTGCAACTCAATCTAAAGAAAGATGTGTGCGACCCCCACAGAAAGCTACAAACACCACCAAGGACAGTTAACACCTGAAGTAACTGGGGGACCTGTCTCGGTCCTGGGCTGGTATTTTATGTATTTGGTATGTAAAAGAATTCAGAGAGTTGTTTTGTGGAAACAGAATTAAGAGTGAGGAGTGATGAGCTGTTTTTCTAAGCCAAGAAGAAGACTTTGGCGCTTTAAAGCTATGCGTATATATTTCCACGTTAAAACATTGTAGATGGGCTATGTGGCATTTGCTTTGACTGCAAACATACATGGCGTTCTTCCGGATTCCGGATTCTGTACTGGGTAATTGTGCTTGCATGACACTTCATGCCATTCCTGTCACAGGACTCAGCGTGTGTAATTCTTGTCTCTTTCCTATATTAGCACCCCCACAGCACTAAAACTTTTTGAAGCAGGCACTGTGCCTTGTTTGGTATTATGTCCCCAGTATTTATCAGTGTCTGGCACTTAGTTGAGATGTGTTTCCATGCTCAATATTTGAATGAATGAATTGAAATGAATTAAGTGTGTGTGGTCAGCTGAATACTGGCCCCAGAGATATCCAGGTCCTATCTCTGGGACTGGTGTATGTTACCTTATGTGGCAAAAGCGATTTTGCAGATGGGATTAAGTTCAGGATTTGAAATGGGGAGATTATGCTGGATTACCTGGGTGGGACCTCAGTGCAACCAGCCATCAATGTCCCTGTGAGAGGGAGACAGAGGAGGTTTGACATAGAGGAATGCAGTGTGACCACTGAAGCAAGATCTAAGGCTTTGAAGACAGAGGAAGGGGCACCATGAGCCAAGGAATTAAAAAATGCAGCTCGAGGAGCTGGAAAGGCGAGGAGATAGATTTTCCTCAGAGCCTCCCATCGGCGCGCTGCCCTGCCAGATCCTTGACTTCAGTTGATTAAAACTGACTTCGGACTTCCAGCCTCCAGAGCTGTGAGCCAATAAATGGGTGTTGTTTTAAACCCTACGTTTCTGTGATTTGTTATAGCAGCCAAGGAAACAGAATCCACTGTGTGACTTCTACTAGGTATGTGAGTTCTGTTTTTGTAAATATTTCAAGAAACCGCATTGCCGCCCTCTCCCTGAGGGCCGTGCCTGCTGCGCTTCTGGAGCACGAGACATTCCACGCTGTCTTGTCCACTTCAACATGAAACGAGGTGCCTCCTTGTTTTGATTTTGGTATTTCAAGCAACAGCAAGGGAGTCACTTTAGTTCAGTAAGTCAAGAGCAATTTATTAAGCACCTGTTGTTTATTAGACCCTGTAATACTAGGCCTTGGGGATATAGAAGTTGAAGGACTTACCTCCTCTGGAGATGAGGTGAATATTTCAGTGACACTTCAGTGCGGTTCAGTGAGTGAGAATATCTCCGTGGAAACGATGTTTGAGTCTTGAACGATACGTGAAGGTCATGTGAGGAGAAGTGGAGGACATGCCAGGCAGAGGGGCAAATGCATGTGAGTTAAGAGATTTATGGGACAGAAGCTTGGACAGAGTTTGGGATCATATCATTCAGGAATTTAAAGCAGATGATGGATGGGTGGATGAATGAATGGAAGGATAGACAGAAGGATAGACTTTCAGACAGGTGAGTATAAAGACAGAGGCAGAATCAGAAAGGACAGCTAAGGGATGAAGGTGGAGTCTTAGGAAACACTCCTGTTACAAGGACATGCCAGAGGAGGAGCCCCAGAAGAGACCCAGAAGGAGAGACCTATGCGATTACTATCGGAAAGGAGATGGCGCAGAAATCTAGGAAGTGGAGGGTCCAGCCAGGAGCGCATGGCCATCAGTCCCAACATGGCGGACAGTCCGCCGAGACCGAGCCTGGAAGGTGGGTGTGGGTTCTGGCGACAAGGCGCCATGGAGAGCTGAACAGAGAGGTCAGTGGAGGGGAAGCAAGCGTGAGGTGGGCTGAGGACCACGTAGTGGTTGAGGAAACGGGAAGAGATGCTGATCACTTGGGGAGTTCTTCTGCTCACTGA
>NW_017731804.1:1601016-1604293 GCF_001890085.2 Hipposideros armiger | reverse complement strand
TGATCTAGTTGTACCCATTTGTTTTAGGGGTAGATAGTTACAATGAAAAGAAGTTTTGGGTGGAGAGGGGAGGTCACCGGGAGGTCACATTCTGTGGGACGTGCAGGAATGCAGAGACCCGATGTCTGCCTCTGTCTGCCTACCTAGCCTTCCCCTTGAGAGAGGCGATCCCCATAAAATCTCTATGGGAAGCTGAGGGACAGGAGGTCTTTTCTTCTGTGTCTGCTTCCTGCTGGGCAGGGGCGTAGAGCTGTCCCTGCCTATTGGGGGATTCACGGAACTCTTGCCCTAGCTGATCTCAGATGAGAGGAAGGGGTCTCGAGCTCCGCCTGGAAGACCGTGTTGGCGTCTTTGGTTGTGACTGGCAGTCCTGTTGGGGTATCCTCTGTATCCCCAATGTCCCTGAATGAGGAGAAATAGATTTTAATTGATAAATCTGTTAGCTCTCATGAAGCCTGTGGCCATTCAGCCTGTTACTCAGGTGGCGGCAGTTGTCTGGGCCCAGAATGGGTTTGGCATTCAGTGTACTGGCCTGGGGGATGTTAGGAAGTCACAGGCTTTCAAGTAGTTATCTGAAGCAGGGGTGGGAGACTTCTATTGTTTAGGATTCAGAAACTGATTTACAAAGCAATCAAGAAGTGTGGGGGGGATCACAGGGGGGAAGGGGGGAGAATAGGAGAATTCTAGGATTCAGGCTAGGAGCAATCTTTAGCCTAGGATTCACAGACTGATGAGAAGAGTAATCAAAGCCAGGGGCTAAGAAACTAGGGAGGAGACTTAACATTTCTATACTTAACATTTCTATAGGAAAGAAAACTTAAAAGTCTTTGCGGGGTTGGGGGGGCACTCTCTTGGCCGGGTTGTTACCCATGAAAAAATGAAGGCGGTTTCCTATTGTATAAGTCGGGGTTGTACTCAGACCTTCACCTTTCAGTAAAAAACAGTTGACTTGCTGCTTTTAGCCCCTACTGGCTCTGCAGAGAAATACTGTCAATATGAATCTCATTTGGTGGCCACAAGTAAAGAAGTGAACGATGTGCCTTTCGAGACCTGGCCAGTGCTTGCTGGTGGCTTTGGGTAACGTCACGTGGAGGGACGCGGGTGCCGTTTCCTTCTGTTGAATTCACCCTGTTATCTACTTTCTGAGTGATATTTCTTATTTCTTCAGAAATTACTCTGGCAGGAAATGTTCACACAACTCAAAGCCTTTGGAATATTTCTGGTTTTCCTTCAAGCTTATAAATGTTTGCTATATTATTTGTCTTCTTAACTACGAGTCAGGAAAGATTGGCCCGTACCAATTGGGTGCTACTCAAAAGGAGCCAGTGTGATTTTGTGTGGAGGGTGACATAACTCGATTTTATAACTGTGCACCTGGGAGGGCTGACCCGCAGGTGTCCATTAAGAAATGAATGACTAACAACCCAGCTTCGCTTCCCACTCTCCCTGTGTGATGGCTGCTAAGATAGATCAGTTGCGTGAGCACACATTTGGGCAACTGCATCCTGTGTTTGGCATGGGTCAGACCACAACTGAGTGGTGTTGCGTTTATCCTTTCGGAAGATAACACTTAAAAAGTTCGGTTGTGTTCTTTAGCAAAGCTTGCTCACAGGAGGCCTCCGGCCACCGTGCGGACGTGATTGTCACACAGTTGTGAGCTCCCCGCCTCATTGTTGGCAGAGTTCAGACTAGACCACTAGCTACACGAGTGGGATTCTTTCTAGACTGTGTCTAGAAAAGACACACTCCGGAAACAGTGCCTGGCACGTAGCTGTTGAATGAGCAGGAGGCTTATGGCCATGTCTTAGGAAGAGTGTCCTCGGGACCCTGTGCTCAATGGGCGGGAGGGCCTCAAAGGTCCCTTTCTACAGTGAGACTGCGTGAGTTTACATCCCTCCAGGACCAGCAATTTTATGTGAAAGAAATGATTCGTTGATAAGATGGTAAACTAAGTTATTGTATTTGAATATATAATTTGACCTCAGCAACTTAGTTACCATTTTTGTATTTTCTGTCTTTGCTAAAATTTTCTTTGGACTAGTAGGTGCTTTTATGACATCATAATAAAAGGGTGACCTTTGCCACCCCACTGGTCGCCAGTATGCTGGCTAGCCTGAGTAGCTAGTTAGGTCACTCCCTCACTCAGTCAGAGAAGGTGACTGTCCAGCTGGAGGAAACCTGTTGCGTGATGGTTCTTTACATAGCCAGGGTCCTGTCTTGACAAGTTTCTAAGATGACAGCACTCTCTCCAAAGATGCTGTTCACATAACACCAAAATCTCTCCAGGAGAGGGCCAGTGCTGCTGCTCATGAACTGCTGAAAAGCAGAAGACGAGGGAGTGATAGACATGAGGTGTAAAAGTACTCCTGTTTTGGAACCCACCCCCCCTCCCAAAATGTGATCAAACACATTTGGGGGCATCGTGTGCCCAGAGCCCTGCGGGGTTTCCTCAGATGACACTCCAGCCCACACAGACCATCCTGCTCTGTCCCTTCCCACTGACACCTCCTCTCTCTTCTGCCGCAGAGCACCAGAACTACTTTGGGATCGACGAGAACCTGGGCCCCGTGGCCGTCAGCATCCGGAGGGAGAAGGTGGAAGACACCAAGGAGAAAGAAGGGTCGCAGTTCAACTACCGAGTGGCGTTCCGGACGAGCGAGGTAACGGGCTGCCTCGTGCTGTGACTGTCCCAGCTGCAGCCTTGGATGCAATGCTTTAGGCTGTCTCACAGAAGTATTGCATTTATGTTTTAATGTTAATTATTACAGCATGCAAGATAATTGAACTTATACCTTTTTATTCCAAATAAGAAATTTGAAAGCCTGTCGTGGATATTAAGTGGCAGTGATGCGACTGCCAGCCTACGTGACAGAAAGGATAAGATGATAAGAAGGCAGGGTTTTTGGGGCAAGACAGAGTGGACAAACATGAACTCTATAATTCATGTCTGAATTGAAAAACGACTTTAAAATCTAAAGCAGACGATCAGGTGGCCACAGTAGGTGACTGTTTGTCTGGTGCTTTTTCCAGTGTGGTAGTGCTGTCACCCACATTTCATTACATGGGGGACTCAGGGTGGTTCCTTGCTTGTCTTGTTTGAGCAAAGAGATTGTTATACAAAAATGGCACTTATGGGTAGCCACGTAGGTAGAGATGCTGATTTATGTAAAGAATAGATCTGGGGCCGGCCGAGTGGCGCGATGGTTAAGAACTGGCTTGGGATGCCAGAGGGCCCCGGTTCGGATCCCACATATGAGGGCCAGTGACACTGCCCTCC
>NW_017731804.1:1590027-1599471 GCF_001890085.2 Hipposideros armiger | reverse complement strand
GTGCCCTCCACTGCCCGGCACGGCACGGCGCGGGGCCTGCCTCTCAAGGAAGTCCTGGAGTACGTCATCCCAGAGCTGAGCATCCCATGTCTGCGCCAGGCGTCGAGCTCACCCAAGGTCTCGGAGCAGCTGCTCAAGCTCGATGAGCAAGGGGTGTGTATGCTGCGTGAGGCGGGTCTGTGCCTGCTCCACGGTAGAGGAAGGTCTCCCATCCGTCTTTCTGTTAACATCATGTATTTTTAATGCCTCGAAGCATTTTGTCTCTAGTTTTCCCCCAGTACGCCTATCTACTAATTAAGAAACACGATGCCTTCACCGTGTAAGCACTGCCGCTGAGATGTCACTTGTCTGGTTTTTACCAGGGTTTGGTAAGTCCCAGCTAGCAGGGACACATCTGACTCAGGACCATTAAGGAGTCGGTGGTATTTTTCCCCAGGGTTTAAAAACCTCACGTCAACCCCCTCCCTGAACTAAGGTTTATTCTTGTCTGCTGTGTGCGGGCCTCGTGCTACCAGATGGACATGGCACGTGCAGTAGGAAGACTGAAGCTAAGACCTAGTCCCCAGTCCACAGGGACAGTAAGACCAAGAGCACAGAGGCCCCTGCGAGGCAGACTGTGGCAGTGGCTCCTGGAGACGTGGAGATGCAGAGGGCGCTTTGGGAAAGAAGAGAGAACCTCTGGCAGGGCCGGGCCCTGACGGAGCTGGTGCTGTAGCTGGGCCTTCACACTTGGGTACAATTCCAGGAGGGAGATATGAGTAGCTGGCTGTTTCAGGAGCTGTGACTTGTTTCTTTAAAAGAAAAGGGCACACACAGGGAGGTTGGGAGTTTTAAAACAAAGATGTTGAGGCTAGTGCTTGATTCAGGAGGCAGTGGGGAGTCATTGAAGGTTTTCCAGCAGCCATGTATTTTAGGAAGATTGTTCTGGTAGAAGGCTGATGAAGATGGAGGCCGGTGGTGGCCTGGAGCTCAGTTAGTGACTGTCGCCATCGTCCAGGGGAGAGGTAATGACGGATGGGATGGTGGGCCAGAAGATGGAACGAGGGCTTTTAAATTTCGTATACAAGACAACTTGTAGGGGAAACTGACAGGTAGGTACCCAAGTATATGCATTTTATTTTAAATGCGTGTATTTGTTTTCAAATACATGCTTTAAAAAATACAGTAGCAATGTATATTTCCAGGGTTCCCCAAGGAAAATTCTGTTGCATGTTTTTGAGCGAACGTGAGGTATTTCTTGGTTGATCCAGTAATACCGACTGGTGTACTGATGGGCTACTCGATACTCACACGGCTGAGACTTAAAAGTGACCGGATTGTAACTGGTTACACTTACGGTCTCAGGTTAACTCTGCGGATAGGTCAGAGGACACAGGACTCAGCATGACTAGTGCTGCCATGTCCATCTCCAGAGTGAAGGCTGGCATAGTAACAACACCTGAACCAAACCAAACTCTGGGCTTGAGCAGATGACTACTAACATTGTAGGACGCACCCAGCAGTTTTACCATGACAGGTTCTGGTAAACCGTGCAGAACGTCCACGTGCCCATGAAACAGCTGAGAGAAGCATGTTACCACGGAGGGGAGAGGGCGTGGGTGCTAGCTCAACACTCAGGGTTCAAGTGTGTGGATGAGAAGAACACCAGTCATTGTCATTGTCATGTCACGGGTGAGTCTCTAAAGAGAACCCGCCACCCACGTGGTCCTTCTGTCCCCCTGTGTTTCTAGTATACACTGGTTCTTCCTTAAAACCTGTCCCTGCGCTTGCCCAGACCAGGTGCCTGGTGCATGAGGTATTCGGTCCCCTCAGGCTGCTGTGGAAAGTTCCAGAGGTGGCCCATTTCCCCAAGCCTGAGTCCTGAAGTCCCTGAGGCCCCGAGGGACATTGCAGCAGCTCCAGGTGACTGCTCCTCGCAGAATGAAGCGGTGTTGGGATGTTTGTGCAGCAGAATAGGTCCCCGAGCTCTGCCGGCCGTTTGTTTAAATGAAGTGCTTTAGGTACTTTTAACGAACACCTGTTTACACTCTGGTGTCAAGGAGTTCACTTTGAATATCGGGTTCTGCTTTCAAGCAAACCGATGCGCATTATATACATCTAGTTGTAGTTCATGTGGTTGTTTTCTCTTGAGATGGTATTTGTTTGATTTTGATATACTTTCTTAATGGTGTATAATGTGGCATTTTTAACTCCCCATAACTCTTGAGTGGTATCTGATTGCCATGTTACCTGAAGAAGATGCTCTTTCTTTTCATTTTTAAAAGAGATTGAACAGCTTTCTTAACATCCCAGTTTGTAAAGGATCCTTGAGGCCCCACTAACCTATATTCCTGGCAGTGCCATTTTATCCTTTTTCCTGGTAGTAAATCCACCCAGGAAGGGGTCAGGCCAATTTTATGGTACTGTTTTTAATGGTTTTTAACCTTGGAAACATATTTAAAGGATATACTGTCAGCTTTTGCTTTCTTGGAGTTTGTAATCCATCCTGGTGTCATTGGTACATCTGCTGTGGCCAAGACACATTGTCATAGTGGAGGATTCGGGGGTACTCAGATCATGCACACCATTCCTTATGTCTGCGGAGCTGTTTTGAGCAGGAAGTCTCCATGCTGTGGAAAATTACAGGGAAAATGATTATTTAGCATCTTTATATTAATTCACTTCTCAACTTATAAAATTCCATTTTTTAATAGACTATGCTAATTTATGTAACAGGTGAGTTCATAAAATGCTACAGGTTGGCTTTTAAAACATTATAATTCAGATAACTTATGACAGCTCACTATCTTAGAATATTATGGCATCTGTGGCAGAGTGACTGATTTGCCTTTACGACTGCCCTCTTCTCTTATCCCTTCACTCCAGATATACGAGGTGTGACAACTAAGGTCATGAACTTGTTGCAACGATGTTGCTAACCTTTTTTTTGATATCAGAGGGATTATTCATTATGAATTTGTACCAACTGGACAGTTAACTAAGTTTACTATTTGGAAGTGCTGAAAAGGCTGTGTGAAAAAGTTAGACGACCTGAACTTTTTACCTCCAGCTCATGGCTTTTGCATCACAACAATGCACCAGTTCACACGGCACTGTCTGTGAGGGAGTTTTTAGCCAGTAAACAAATAACTGTATTGGAACACCCTCCTTATTCACCTGATCTGGCCCCCAACGACTACTTTCTTTATCCGAAGATAAAGGAAATAATGAAAGGAAGACATTTTGATGACATTCAGAACATCAAGGGTAATATGACAACAGCTCTGATGGCCATTCCAGAAAAAGAGTTCCAAAATTGCTTTAAAGGGTAGACTAGGCACTGGTGATGGTGCATAGCTTCCCAGGGGAGTACAGTAATTCCTTGGTTTGCGAGCATAATTCGTTCAGGAAACAAACTACTCATATTGCAAGACATCGCTCACTTACCAGGTTAAAATGTATTAGAAATGTTTGCTCTTCTTGCAGAACACTCGCAAACCACGTTACTCACAACCCAAGGTTTTACTGTACTTTGAAGGTGACTGTGTGATATTCATCAATGAGGCATGTAGCACTTTTTCTAGGATGAGTTCACAAACTTAATTGTCAGTCCTCGTAGATGTTTACTTACATGTTGGTTGGCTTCAGAGGAAGTCCAGCAGATCTCAGGAATGAGACTGTGCTTGGAACAAGTAGTGAGCTGGGAGACTGTAGTGGAAGGGCTTTCCTTCACACTCGGATTTATGAGGCAATTCTGAGGCTTTTTTTTGTCAATTTTATTTAAGTTTAAATTTTCTTGTCAATAATGATAAGACTCCTGGCCTTGGGAATGAAACAGTCAGTTTTTTTCCTCATCCCTGGAAGCAAAGGAGACATGTGCTGCACTGTCTATGCAGTTTGTCTGTACGTCCAGGTGTCAACACTGAAGTGGTGTGGAATTTTGACAAGCGAATGATTTGTCAGATGAACAGTCCGGTTCCCCTGCCAGCCTGGCTCCACCCCAGGGCTGTGGGACTGACTATAATTCACGTCAGATGGCTTAGATAAACGTCAGTGAAATGGTGGGTGATTTAAAGGGCATAGAGAACTGGGAATTTGGGGGCCTGGGGAGCTGGAGTCTCCCTTCTTTGTGTCATGAGTGTGTCGCTCGCTCTCTGATGTACCCCAGGAGGCACAGTAGTTGGTGTGACATTTCAGTTGTTTTCGCGAGGTTTATAAGAGACTCAGGTAAGAGCTGTCTTTTCACCAGATGTTTCATTCCATTATCATTTTAGTGGAATTGCAACCACATTGGTAAACCATCCACAATTGTTTGCTCTGAGTCATGGGACATTAGTCCTCTCTCCTGAGTTCCTCACCTTGCACCCTGATCCAAGAGGCCAAGTTAGTGTGTGTCTGTGAGCAGTGAACTTGTGTGGTGCCCGTGCTGGGCCACTCCGTGTGCATGTGCATATGTGTGTGCATGTGTGTGTGTGTGTGTCCGGGCATTTTCACTGAAGCCAGAGCTCCGGCCATTGTCAACCCTCCTGGGGGTTTTGAAGTCTATTTTAGCCACATTCCGTAATTCTCATGGGCCCAGTGGCTTCTTGGATGGAAATGCAGGTCCTGCTCATCATCCGGATATAGACACAGGCCGGACTGCCTGACAGCTGGGAGGAGAAGGGTGTGAGGTGGACAGCACTGCAGTCAGCAGAGAAATCCCGGGGAGAGCCTCTGTCCTATGGGTGCAGCTGACCTTGCACACACAGCTGCCAGGGGCACTGACCCCCACACAGTCGAACATCTGAGTATAACTTTTGACTCCATGGAAACTTAGCTTACTAATAACCTAATGTTTACTGGAAGCCTTACTGATAACATGAACAGTCGAGTTACACATGGTTTGTATGTTACATGTATTAAACAATGTATTCTCCTAGTACAGTAAGCTAGAGGAAAGAAAACGTTATTAAGAAAACCAGAAGGAAGAGAAAATACATTTATAGGACTGTGTGTACTTACTGAAAACAATCCGCTTATAAGTGGACCCGCATAGTTCAAACCTTTGTGTTCAGGGCTCAGCCGTATTTGGCCGTGGCCTGAACAAGAGTCCACAGGACTATATCAAGTCCAGCAGTCGCAGAGAGAAGTGTGCCAGTCCAGGGAGGGCTCTGCTTACCCAGCATGAGGCCGTGCCGGCTCAAGCCCTGTCCCCAGACAGCTCTGCTCTGGGCCTTATCCCCACCTTAGTGGGTGTGAGAGGAGGGAGGGGTTTCCTGCTGGAGTGCCAGGGCACAGACTGGGACAAGCTCAGATGTGGTTGGGGCATTGGAGGCAGGGTGGCACAAGATGAGGCCATACGGCATTGGCACATGGCCCTGGCAGTGCTCTGAGGTGAGAAGCAGGTAGAGAGAGGGGCAGGAAATGGGCAGACAGGGATGGCAGCACAGGACCGAGTGAGCCCCAAGGACACAGATGATGGTGTGGCAGTCACTGCTGGGGCAGAGAGAGCAGCGGGTGCCAGGACGCATGGCATCCGGGGCCTGTGGCTCTGGGGTTATAGCCAGTGCACATCATTGCACAGTATTCCTGGTGGACTCCCCTTAAGGCCAGCACCACATAACTGGAGAGAGCTGCTCTTCTTCAGCGAAGGAGCAGGCAAACTACCACAGCACAGGGATACCAAGCAGTCGTTCTGAGGCATAGACCGTGACAATCACCGAGGTCATTGCCCTTCGTGGTGATCACTGCTAAATCACGAGTGTCTCCCTAATGTGCTTTCAGATCCCAAAAAGTCTTCTGAGTCACTAGGGGCAGTTAATGTCAGCCATGAAATAATCTCAGGCATTTTTATTATATACTGAGTAGTTTTTGACGGTGATGGTCCATTTGCACGAATGTGGCATCTCATTTATTTGGAGAGTTGAGTCGATGGAAACATTTATTCCTCGATGGTGGGTGAATGGCAGCGTTTTCCTTGCCCCACAGAAGACCTGGGTCAGTGCAGTTCACAACACTGGGTGTTAAATGGCTCACGCACAGCGTCTCACGCCCACGCAGGGTGCCCTCTTGTCTTCACTGTGAGGCAGGTACCCGTGCCGTCCCCCACACGTGGGGCCGTCATTCAGGCAGACTGGACAGGCCATGCCTCCTCTTCTACCCCCCGCAGCACGTAGTCAAGGTCACATCCGTTCAGAACGTTTTCGTGGTTGACGCTACCTGCTCAGCTCTGAATTTACTCTAGCACAATGTGCTGTTTTGTAGATTCCTCGAGCAGGTGTCTGCCTGCCTTTCTCGGATTGTATGTTGTCATTAGGTAATGGAGATGAGACTGCTCTTATCACTCTGTCACTCACGGGAAATGAGTATCATTTTGCCTAATTTTACTGATATAGTCAGCTATGAATTTTGATTAAGGGTTCTATTTTACAGCTTGATCATGAAAGTGAGCAGCTCTATGGGTTGACGCCTTTAGGGAATGAGTGATGTCTGATAATCTGTCAGGTTGCCGAGGCTCAGATTGCTGGTAGTAAGATTAAGTGCTCTGATTTCATGAGTGAGAAGTAGTTCCTCTTTGGGGAAAATACGAAAGCTGTCAAGATGGGTCTGGTTTCTAACCAGCCGTGGGAGAAGGCCGTCCTGCGGCCTCCAGCCTGGTGTGGGGCTGCCTGTGAGATGTGGTTACCGCAGGGACCCTTCAGTTGCTATTAAAATGCTTTATGGTCCATTGTGTATATAGCAGATGTTTTCTTATCAAGATAGTCAAAACTGTAGAAATGAGTGTAATTGTACCGGCAAAGTTAGTCTTATGGAAACATTATTCTGTTTATGTACAGATGTCACATGTCCATTGGGATTCTTTTCTTACCAGACCTTAATTTGATTTGTTTTTCATTACGGTCTTTCATATTTCATAGTCTCATGAATGTTCAAATAACAGCAACAAAAAGCCCTAGGAATCAAAGAGGGCAAGATTTTAAAAGCCTGTGGCCCTTTCTCTTCCTGACGTGGAAGGTGGTGACCGTTCCTCTGTGGAGGGTAGAATATTAAGCATTCCCACAGCTGTATCTTTTTCAGTGGACACTTAAACTTCTCTGTCCATTTTGGAAACCTGGCAAATCCCACATGGCCACGCTGTGCATATGTTTCTTAAGGCTTCTGCCATCTCTCCAGCCCTATTTTGGGGTCCTGGGATGCATTTGCGGCAGTGTTCCCGGGTCCCAGGATGCGTTTGCGGCAGTTTGCTCAGTGCCAGCTGTTTACTCTTTTGCTATGGGCATTGTCTTGACATCCTTTTCTGAGAACAGAATTCGAAGCTTCTGTTGTTTTAATTTGGCTGGAAGTTAGCTTGGCAGCTATGCGTTGCTGACTAATGCCATTTCTCCTCCGTTTCAGCTGAGCTTTCAGCACAAGGTCGGGATCCTTTATTGCAAAGCCGGCCAGAACACAGAGGAAGAGATGTACAACAATGAGACAGCGGGACCGGCGTTCGAGGAATTCCTTGATCTCCTGGGCCAGAGAGTACGGCTGAAAGGATTCACCAAATACCGAGCTCAGCTAGATAATAAAGGTAAGCTTCACGCCTGTGTGTTGAATACTCCAGAGGTAGTCACGCCGCATAAATTGGAGCGAGCAGTCACATGTCCTGCTGGTCTTGACCCCAGAAACTGCCTCGCCAGCTTATTTGGGATGGAGTTTAGATTTCCTCATATGAGCAAGGGAAGCACTTTTCTCAAGAGGTCTGTGCTTCACATGAGCCCAGAGGTCAGCTCTTCTCCCTTTGTGACACCAGCAGAGAGAGTCCCCAGTGTCTCATGAAGAGCCTTTTCATATTTTCCTCTTTCTTTTAGCCTAACCTCTTCCATTACACCGTCGTGCCAGTGCAGCAAGGACAAGCACTGCGTTCATTTCTAACAGAATAGTAACATGTTCACTCATGCCACGCTCACGGGCTCATTTTGTTCATTTCTGGTTTCTCAATGTTAATTAGGGAGTTGCAGCAGTGACTAAAAAGCTGATGTATTCCATTTTTCAAGGACCGTCAGCAGGACCCCTTGAGTGGCATTGGATTAGCTTTAAGGGGCCAGATTGACTGGCCGATTGAAAACAGGCTTTAAGCCATCCTGTGATATGCGACTTTGTCTTATAGCCTCATTTAGATAATCACCTTCCTTATGGTCTTCATAAATTCTAAATAGCATGGCTTTGCATTTGTGCTGTTATTTAGTTGCTGTCAGCACCTAAAATACCAGGCAGAGTAATTTTGTGTATTTTGGAAAATTCTGCTTATTACCACATGATTAATTGCTAGCTCTTTTAATGAGATGAGCAGATAGATTATAAAGTTGAAGGGTTTGGGAGAACCTCTAGTCCACTCCTAGTAGGAAGGGTGAAGGACCTTTGGCTGGGGGAGGGTTAGTGTGTGGCTGAGCTGGGATTGGGAGCGAGGTGGCCATGTTGCCCCATAGCCCCACCCTAATGTCCAGTCAACCTGGGCCCATCACTGGTCCTCCCCTACATCAGGGTGGTGCCAGGGCTCAATGCACCTGTCCTCCCTTCTGGCTTTTTTATCTGTTTGGGAAAGTTACACTGACAGACAGTGTTAGCTCACATGTGGGCCCCTGCGTGTTCTGCACACCTGCCAGGGCTGGTATTTGACTGTTGTGTTGAATGCATGTTGCTCATGCCTCAGATCCATAAAGGTAAGGAAAGAATTCCTGGCACCACTGGGAATATCCACATATTTTAAGGAAGTTCAGTGGGACCTTTCCTGGGCTTTCTTCTGTTTTCTTGGCAAAGTTCTTATCTACAAACCACCACCCATTTCCTGGAGGTGCTGGCATGCTGCCCTTAGGGATGTGTGTCCTGGAAAGCCACCCCTGACAAGGAATCATTGCCGTTCATGCTTGTCTTCCCTGTTCAATGGGATGGGTTGAGGGAACAATTTAAGAACTTCTGATCTGTACATTCTATAAAGTACAACATAGATAATGCAAATATTTTCCTATGTGTGGAATTGACATTAATTTTGAACTTCTATAACCTAGGAGATGCCCTTGATACATTATAGATGCGTACTAAGCGTCTTAGCTCAAGGAAATGATAATATAAGAACGAGATCGTGACCTATTGATTTCAAATAATCAACAAACCTTTAACTTATTTTTATGAGCAAGGCCTTCTGTGAGATGCAGAGGAGTCTGAGACATTCCTTTAGTAGAGAGGAGGTTTCTAAAAATCATGTTTCATGGAATAGTCTAAAGATTATGTCTTTCTCAGAACAAACAAAATAAATCGTCTTAAATTCAGGAGAATTGTGTTTCAGTTTTAACGCCTCGATCAAATCTGGGTCTCGTTTTCTTCACGAGGGACATCCAGAGCGTTCAGGCTGGAGTATCTGGGGTGTCCCTTCCAGCTTTAAAGTGGGTTTCTCTCGTGAGCACACAATGAGATGGACCAGGAACGGGGGACAGGAGCTGCTAAGAT
>NW_017731804.1:1569905-1589167 GCF_001890085.2 Hipposideros armiger | reverse complement strand
ATGTTTGTAAGGTAAAAGTTTAAATTCTTAGATTAAAAAAAGGTTAACCGAAGATGACTACTTAGAGTTTACCCAACAGATACTATGGAATACACTTTGTTTTAAATGATGTTGAACAGCATTGTTTCTTGTGGCTTAAAAGGTAGAAAAATAAACCTATAGATAGGTCAAGGATTGAGAAAGGCAGTCTAGAATTCTGTTTACATCTTAATTTATATTTATCTTTTGTCTTTATTGGGTTGTCGGAAAAGTCATGACTCATTTTTGCAATGAAAAACAGAAAAAATACATCATGACTTTTCCGACAGCCCAATATATGCAAAGTGGTCCAAAACTATATCCTAAAATTATTTAAATATTTTATAGCCACCGTATCCATTTGGGCGTCTGACCCTCTCAGTTTGAGGTAATCTATTGATAATACAGATGGCTTTTGAATTTGCAAATAATCATTCTGCTTTTCAAAAGATGAATCGCTGTATGATTAACAGGGTTCAGATGTCATCGTTTTAATGTGTATCAGTGCATGATATACAGTAAGAGAGCCCACTCATTCTTCATAGTCTTAATCATGCGGCCGTGTCATTGCTTTGCCTGTTAAAAAGAGAAGAAAATCAGTTGCATCATTTAGGGAGAGAAACATTTTTTGTTCTCATTTCCATATTTAGCCAATCCTGTTTCATTTTTCTGGGTTCTAACAAGAACTCACTATAAACACACACACACACTTACAAGGATGGGAACAAAGTGCTGGTTAGTTCATATCCTTCAATGATTACACCCAGACCTGCACCCGCCCCAGCTGCAGCTTCTGTCCTCTGCTCACCTGTCCCATCCTGCAGAAGCCCCTCATGCACTGTGGGTCATCCCTGTCAGTGCCACAAAGGCCAGGATGTAGAAGGTGTGTGGCGGGAGCGGTAGGGGGCATGAACTCAGATAAGGAGAAAACTACCCTGTCAGTCCCCAGATGTGGGTTGGAAAGTGGTAGAAAAAGCACATAGTGAGGATGCAGGGTGAGCATCAAGACACTGGTTGTTTATAGTTGAGGTGTTTGTTTTTCTAATGGAATTCCTTTTTGTGAGAATGTTACACTGTTAAATTGCTAATTTTGCAGTTGCCTAACTTGTTTTGTGATCGGTCTTTGTCTCTAGGGGACTCTACAGGAACCCATTCCCTGTACACCACATACAAAGACTACGAGCTCATGTTCCACGTGTCCACCATGCTGCCCCACATGCCCAGCAACAGACAGCAGGTAGGCAGGCCCCTGGCTCTCCCCTCCGCACGGCAGGCCACCGCTGGGCAGCCTGCGGGGGTGGTTCACGCTTGTAGGGTTTGCAAAGAACCGTTGGATATTTTCTCTTGAAAGGCATTGGTGATCTTTGACTCTTTTTTTTTTTAAAGATTTTTTATTGGGGTATTGGGGGGATGGGAACAGTGCTGGGGAATTGGGGGAAGGGGAACAGACAAGTTGCTGTTGTTTTTTTGTTCTTCAGTCTAGTTGTGGAGGACGTTGCTTCACTGGCCCAAGTTGGCGCCATCATTGTGCTCTTCCCGGGTGAGGCAGATCAGTTGCCGGCTTCTGGACGGCCGCTCACTGCGGCTGCTGGCCGCTCACGCTGGCTGCTGGCTACACACAGTAGCCCATGGCAACCCACTGCCACAGGGGCTGCAGCCTACGCCGTCACTGGCGACTGACGGCAGCCCGGCTCCAGGTCGAGCTGTTGTTCAGCATCTTAGCTGTGGAGGGCAGTGTCACTGGCCCTCATATGTGGGATCCGAACCGGGGCCCTCTGGCATCCCAAGCCAGTTCTTAACCATCGCGCCACTCGGCCGGTCCATGGTGATCTGTGACTCTTGAATCATTTGGAAGTATTTGGGCTTTAAAGGGAGTATTACTGCACACATTTCATTGCACTTTTTCCTTATAAAACTTAGAAACTCTTCCACATTCATTGTTATTGCTCAATAGGTAAAATCTCAGGGGAAACTAGTGTCAACTGTGTTAATTATAAAAAAGGCCAACTCTGCAACATGAACTTAGGTTTCTGCATGTGGATGGATAACTTAGTTACAGAGAATACTATAAGAAAGGACCTTAAATGCTTTCATGGTATGACTTAATTTTAGGGGTTTGATTCTATTTGGGTTAATTCAGCAGTTAAAACAAAGCTTGTTTTCATGCTCGGAAACTAGTTCTGATGTCACTTAACTGCTCCCCTTTGCCCTAAATATATTGAAGTGCCAAGGACCCCTTGCTCCTTAAGTATTTGTTGAATGAATGAAACTTAATTGTTGCATAGAATTTTTTTTTCTTAAATGCTTATAAAATTCAGTGGTGGCAGTCAAAGTATACATTTTCTCAAGAAGCGGCCCTTGCCTTGTCGCAGTCACTAGCAGTGGGAACCACCTGAGAGCCCATAGCGAGGCTGGGAAAGTGGACCCCTGTTTCCCAGCTGGCTCTTCACCTCAGGGCAGCTCCTGTCCCTTTTTTATTTTATTTTATTATTTTTTTAAGATTTTATTGGGGAATTGGGAGAGGGCAAAAGCATTGGGGAATCAGGGAAGAGGAACAGACAAGTTGCTGTCCTTTTGTTCTTCAGCCTAGTTGTGGAGGACGTCGCTTCAGTGGCCCAAGTTGGTATTATCATTGTGCTTTTCCTGGCTGAGGCAGTTGCTTGCCGGCCATTGGACGACCGCTCACAGCGGCTCACGGCAGCTCACGAAAGCTCACGCTGGCTGCCAGCCACTCACCGTAGCTTACAGGAGCCCACTGCAGCCCCACTGCAACCTATGCCGCTGCCAACGACTCAGGGCAGCCCAGCTCCAGGTTGAGCTTTTGTTCACTATCTTAGCTGTGGAGGGCACAGTGTCACTGGCCCTCATGTGGGATCTGAACTGGACCCCTGCTGCTCAGAGCTGGCATCTCAAGCCAACTCCTAACCAACGCGTCACTCGGCTGGCCTAGCTCCTGTCCCGTTTTTCTTCCATGGTGATTGCTGGGTAGATTTTCTTGCCATTTTCTATCTAATAATTAACCTCATCCATTATGCCCTCTGAGTGTTCTACAGTGTTTTCTAGTAATCAGAGTTCCTCCCACTCGCTGCAGAGCATGGATCTTTCGATCACATATCTGTATGTTGTTATGAGATGAACTTAGTTACCAGATCACATGTACTTATTTATATGTTTTAACTTAAAGGACTTATGGCTCTAAACAATTTAGTTTGAATACTGTCCAGTAGATTCACTAGATGGTAACGAGCTCACTGTGGACGCTGCGCTGGTCCCCAGATGCTCAGGAGTCGTGCAGTGTTGAACTCTGTGTGAGTTGTGCTTGGCCAGGGCTCACTCAGCCCTGGGCCACCTGTCAGCCCGTTTGCAGAGAGGAAGCCAGTGCCTCGGACCTCAGTGGTCAGTGTGTCAATTACAAGTCCTCCAGTCCCTACTTACCTGAGTCCTTGGACTCCAAACAGATCGGCCCGTCGTTTCTCACATGGCAGCCTCTGGAATTTTGAAGTCTGCTTGACTTGACTGCTACCAGAACCCAGACTGGCTTCCCCACACTCTTGTTGTTGCACAGTAATTAAAATGTGTGGGTTTATGAGTTTTCTGTATCTGTCTTTTTTTTTCACTGAAACTTGTCCTTGAAAAGTCCTATACACAAAAATGTGTATGGAGAATGGGGAATGGGGAGTGGGGAGGATGGGTGTTTTAAACTCCCCAAATGGGAGATTTAAAAAAAAAAAATCCCTGTACATTGAGATTAACGTTACAAACTCTGTAGCCTAAAGACTTATTTGGTTACCTTTTTTTTTTTTAACTCAGGTGAGAATCCATGACATAAAGTAAGTTATGCTGATGAAGTAGAGGTGGGAAGCTGTAGAAACTGTTTGGGTTGCTCTTTTCATTTCTCTTACTGTATGTGGAATGTATATGATCTTGTATGTGGTTCTCTGGGAAATCTATACATCAGTCCCTCCTCATCCACGGAACGCGTTCCAAAGACCCCCAGTGGATGCCTGAAAACCGTGGGTGGCACTAAGCCCTCTACAGACTATGATTTTTCTGTACCTGTACCTATGATAAAGTTTATATAATAAGTTCGGCCCAGGAAGAGATCAACAGTACATAATAAAATAGAACAGTTATTACAATGTACTGTAATAGAAGTTATGTGGACATGGTCTGTCTCTCTCAGAACCTTATTGTCCTGTCGGTACAGAGTGGAGACGCTGGACAAAGGGATGAGTCACGTCCCGGGTGGAAAGAATGGGACAGCGTGAGATTTCATCATGCTACTCAGAACAGGCACAATTAAAAGCTTATGAGTTGTTTATTCTGGACTTTTCCATTTAATATTTTCAGACCGTGGTTGATTGTGGGTAACTGAAACCACAGACAGCAAAACTGCAGGTATGGGGGCAGGGGAGAACTACTGTATATGAAGCACCCCAGGTGGGCAAGGTGTCCTAATATAGAGCAGATGCGTGAAGAGTGGGAGGCGAGTTAGTAGACTCTCGTCCTCAGTTTACTGCAGTCAGTCGCTTGCCCGTGGCCTTGGGTAGGGTTCTTTGTCTCTCAAGAAACTTGATAAGGGCTGGCCGAGTGGCTCATTGGTTAAGAGTTGGCTTGGGAACGCGAGCTCTGAGCAGCAGGGCCGCCGATTTGGATCCCACATGGGCCGGTGACTCTGCGCTGTACAACTAAGATGGTGAACAACAGCTCTACCTGGAGCTGGGCTGCCATGAGTCACCAGCAACTGCGTAGGCTGCAGTGGGACTGCAGTGGGCTGCCTGTGAGCTACCGTGAGTGGCTGGCAGCCAGTGTGAGCAGCCGGCAGCTGGCGTGAGCTGCCATGAGCCATTGTGAGTGGCCGTCCAATGGCTGGTGACCGATCTGCCTTAGCTGGGAAGAGCGCAATGATCACAATACCAACATGGGCCAGTGAAGCAACATCCTCCACCACTAGACTGAAGAACAAAAGGACAGTAACTTTTCTGTTCCTTCCCCGATTCCCCAAAACTTTTGCCCTCCCCCAATTCCCCAATAAAATCTTAAAAAAAAAAACAACTTGATAATTATATAATGGACCCATGTGGTTGTCCCCAGATACTGGACATGGTTGGGATGGCTGACCAGGGCTGCTCGGACTGCTGGGCTGAGAAGGACTCTAGGGTAGCACACAGGCTCAGAGGGAAAGAGTGCTGTGTTTCGGGGATATCTTCCATGGGTTTGGAAATGAGGGATGTGACACATGCATATATTTGGACTAGATGATGCAACATCGTTCTCTTAGTGTTAGGATTCTGTGGTTCTAGGTTCTTCCTTGAGGCTTCCTTCTTCTGGTTGAAATGCTTCTGCAGAAGGATGTAGCTGCTATAGCAATCCAGGAGCACTCGTCCGGGTTTGCATCCCAGCTGCTAGTGTTGTGACCTTGGGCAGAGTTTTCTGTGCTTTAGTTTTCCTTAACCCTGAAGACAGACTTACCTCTTTTCTGTGCTGAGGTGTCCCTGTGCACATAGAACAGTCCCCAAAACAGGGTAAGCAGCCTATAAACACGTGTTAATGAATTGTTATGCCTTCCTTGGATGGCAGGTAGAATTAGCTGAATTACTGCATGTAAAGCACTCAAAATAATGCCTAGCACAGTGTGCTCAGTGAATTTTAGTTGGTATTATTATTTTATAATTTATTAGATCTAAAGCATGAGTACTTTAGATGACCTAATTTGCCTTTCATTTTCTTGTTCCCAATCCTAAAAACCTAGTATGAAAAGCTAAGGCCTGAATTGTTAAGAAAGTAAGGGACTAATTTATCAATAATTTTAGAAAATTACTTTTACTTTGATGTTTAATATTTTGCTCATATGAGTTATCATTAGAATATTCTGTTTGTAGATAAATGATGCCACTGTGCAACCTTGGGGCATGTACTTTCCAGACTTGTCACAGGTTGTTCTGACTCCTCCCACATCTCTCACTCACCCCACCCCGGGCCCACCTGTGACGTTAATGCTGAGGGCATAGATGGATGTCTGAAATGACCAGTTAGGTTCCTGACTGCATTGTGAGTCCATGGGACGCCACACGTGAATGGTGCCTGTTCTTTGGCCTCATGAGCACCACGGTATTTGGATTATTTAACGGGTCCAGACTCATCCACATCAGATACAATTTCTTGTGTTTGTTCTTGTAATAAATCAAGCTGAAAGCTGATTCCAAGATGTATTAAAGCCCTGTAGAAAGTTCACCACAGTGAACATCTGACCCTTACAAAGAAGCCCGAGCCAGACCTGGGAGTGACCGGAAGGACCCCCTTGAGTGCTCTCGATCCAGGTGCCCCGCAGTGTTCTGGGCCTGTTTGCCAGTCGGTCCCCTGTCCCAGAGCTGTCTCCCCATGTGTCCCTCCTGCCTGTTCGGTAGACAAGTCATAGTGAAGCAATCATGGGGTGTGGTCAGGGGAGAGAACTCCACAAATGAGCTTCAGACTTTACCTTGGCAGAGAAACTTTTCCTTTCAACTGAGGCTATAGAACAGATAAATGGACCGTGGTGCCTGGCATGTAGTCAACTTTTTTCCTAATGTGTGAAGTTAGAGCTGCTCTGTTGGAAGGGGACTGGAATCCCATGGAGGTTCCTAAGGAATAAGCTGAGCCTCTCGCTTTCTGAAACTCCACTGAAGAATGCTGGTTCTAGCCTGGTGGTGGGCTTGATATCTCCAGAGTTAACAGGGGCACAGCTTGTTATCTTCGAGCTGGGCTGGAACCCCTTCTCCATGTAATTTAGACGGATGGTCGACCCCTGCCTTAGAAGGACTGTGCACTTACTTCTAAGTCCCTAGTGGGTACTGCTAAGGAACTGTTCAGTTCTGAAGGCATCTATCTCCTTAAGTGCTGTGCGAGCAGGTCCTGACTGCACTTGCAATATTTTGGAAGAATAAAATTTTTATTCAGCTTCCCATGATTTTCTTTACTCCCAGGCCCTAAATAGGAATGTGCACTTAAACCTAAGAACAAGAATTATTGCTTAGCGTAAGGGCTGGTATTGTGCAGCGTCAGAACAGAAAGGCCTGTAGCTTCATAATTCTGTTCTTACCTTCACTTCGTTATTAAATCATGAAAAATCCACATCTTGGTTTATTTTTGTGTCTCCATTTGCAACATTCAGCCTTGCTTAACTGGTTTGTACATTTACTCTTGCTATCGGCAAAATATATAGTATTTAATATTAAATATTTTAAATATTTTATATTGGTTATATAAAAATCATAAATCAGTGATGAATTCTTGAAATTGTAATTAAATTTGATAGGACCGTTTTCTGATCTGAGAGAAGAGTGGGTACCCAGCTTTCACTTCTTTGTGGGGAGCAGTGGGCAAGGCTTTCCTTCTCTAAATGTAGGTCTTCTGTGTGGTATTATTACACTATTTAGGGGTGATGAGTGTAGGTTTCCCTCACTTTCTTATTTAGACTACTATTCTGTGTTCACTTTTTCCATGTTTTTCCACAGGCAACTCTAGATATCTCTTAAAAATCAAAGTGAAATTCTAACCACTGGTGTACAGCCTTGAGTATAGAGTGTATGAAGGGCATGTTGTGTGTGTGTGTGTGTGTGTGTGTGTGTGTGTGTGTTGTGTGTGCACACTTGCAAAATTAGGAAGGTCTGGGAAGAAGGAGAAGCTAGCCCAAGAAAGGGGTTAGCAAGCACCAGGGGCCTGAGGCAGAAACGAGTTGGCAGGTTGGAGGGACAGGGTGGCTGTGGCTTTGGAGGCATGGGGGGGTAGGCGACGGGTCAGGTGTGGGGAGCCTTCGGCAGCCCTGTCCCTACTGACTGGACTTCAGATTCCAACCCAAGGACAAAGGTCCAGAACTGGTGATTGGCTTTTTTGTTTGTTTGGTATTTTTTATGGGGGAACATTTAATTTTTGGCTTAGTTTTGAGCTCATCTCTGAATTTCAGAACTTGTAATCATTAAGTGACTCAGTTTTCTCTTTGTAGTTATGCTGATCTTTACATATTGGCGGCTTAAGACAAGTAGTTCTCTGGAGATGTGCCTTCTCCAGTTTCAAATTAAGCTTCCTCTTCTCTGACTCTTAGAAACTTCTGAACTCCATCCCGACAGCCTCTCCTTCATGCTGTACAGCCTGCTGCCTTCCTCTCCCAAATGAGGTGCCAGCTGCTTTTGCTTTCTATCTTGCTGGGTTTTTAAAAAAGAATTTGACAAATGAATCTATTCGCAGAGTGGTTCATAGATCTGCCTCGTTCGCCTCGATGCCATTTTGATCCAAGTGTGGCTGCCACACAGCTTTTGTTTCCACCTGCCTTTGACTGTTGCACCAACTTACAGCTGGTCCTGTGGCACTCGGACGTCTGTTTCCAGAACTGAGAACCAGCCCACAGGTTGCTGTTTCTATAGCATCTCTATGCCTTTTGCCGTGGAATTGGGTGAAGAATCACATTTTCACTTTCCTTGTCTTCACAAGAGCTTATGCCTGTTTCACAGCTTGAATCAAGTGCTGGAAATTTCATAGAATTGACTATGTAAATTCATCTAATGCAATATTTATTAACTCACTCTTGCAGTTAAAGACGCGGAGTTGGTTCTCCCGGCTCCGAGGAAGTGCCATGAGCTTCCAGGACCTAGAGAGTTAGCCCTAGTATGTGTGGTTCCCTAGTTCCCTAAACAAATAGTGCCTGGAGCGCCTGGTAATGGAACCCGTCTCCCTGGTGAGCTGGGCTGCATCTGTTTATGGGTTGACACCTTTTCCCCTTCCATTTTCAGACTCTGATTATACAGACTTTCATTGACCGGTTAGAAAAAAATGTAACTAACCACTGAAGAAAACATTGACCTTTGAATAAGAAGGCCGAGAAATTACCTAGTTTATTTAATGTTGGCTGAGATCTTAGAAAACACTGAATAATGTTTCTGTTAACTCTCCAGATGTTCGATTTCTTTAGTCTCTAATTAAATTCAAGCAACCTGTTAATGGACAAGGTGTTAGTTTTTCTTACTTTATTTTCCTACAAAGAGCTTCTGCTTTTACTCTTAATGAATTTCCTTGTTCCCCTCCCCTCCGTACACTTTATTTTTTGTACAAACTGCTTTTTGTGACTATAGTTTAACTAGACTTTTAAAAACATTTTGTGCCCATTTTGCAAAGCAAAAGAATGTGCTTAGACAGAGACACAAGCAGTCTCACATGTCATCAAGGTGACTAGCCTTAGAGTTTTGTTGCTCTTGTGCTTTAAATATTCCTGTGGTGAATTCCTGGAGCAGGGACCCATCTTCCCTGAGGAGGAAGAGAAAATGGCAGAGTGTCCAATACACTGTTGCAGTAGCCGTGGTAACAAAGCCCTAAGTTCCAGTGATGTTCACCCTGACCCATTTACCGCTCCGGAGGGGGCTGCAGAGCTCACTGAGCTCCATCTTCTGTTAGTCAATCTGAGAACTCCAGTGTTTCAAGGATACTGAGTCAAGTTCAGTGCAAGCTATTATGTTCCGTGTTCACCAGATATGTTGAACACAATGTTAGGCATTTTAGTTATTTTTTGTTTTAACTTTTCCTTTGTTCCTGAATGTCCCTTGTCCCCTTACAGTACATATGAATCATGTATTTCAGTTATCGGGAAATGAAAGAAGCATATCTTAGGCTACAATTTTTACTTTGTTTGTGGATGTTATTGTAGGTACTAACCTTTGCTTCCGTTTTCTTGCCTTCACATGGAATGTTAGTTGTGGTTAACCTCTGTGTCTACTATAGTATGGGAAAATAGCAGCACAGCCTGGATGACCTACCTAGTTTGCTACTGATGTTTTCCATATGACGCATTTCACTTCGGTGTCTAGCAAACATTTTTAAAACTACAGGTGACACATTGGGTTTGTATTAATAGTAGCACATGTCTCAAAACTTCACTGACAGTGAAATGATTTTCATGTGCTTATAGCTTTTAACCACTAGGAGTTCAATAGGAGTTTTCCAACACATGAGTCAAGCAGTTTAACAGGCATAAAGAGAACTCTGGAAGAATGAACATTTCGGTTCCCATTTTCCCGCCCTTTTTACATGCCTAATCAAAAGTCTCGGGCGATGGTGAAATCCCTTTGGTATCTGGGTTTAAAAGGTTGTAAAGGTTGAACTGAATGCTCTTCACACTGTGAAGTGTGTTCTGGTGCCAAATAAACTTGGGAGCAAGCTTGTCGTCTTCATTGTTGCCAGTAAAATGAGATTTACTACCTGAGATGATCACCAGCTCGTATAATGATGACAGTGCCTATTTAAACTGAAGATCACAGCCTCACTGAGCGCAGATGCTTTCCCTGCATAAACTCACAGAGCGCCTTGTATGTGGATTCATCGGCATGTGTTCAGAGGCGGCCACAGTGTCATCACCAGTGTTGTGTGGCTGTGATTATATGTTCCCATGGTTTATCCACTGAGCCAATGTGTATTGGGTGTCTGCTATGTCCTGGGTGGGCCATTAGAGACTAGGAAACCAGCAGTCAGTAAGACACACCCGCCGCCCTCATGATGATTATGACCTGGTGCAGGAGAAGGAAAGCCACAGTTAGAATAGGGGCAATGGCTAATGTGATAGCAGTGGGCCCGGGTGTGTGAGTGGAGCACGGATGGGGCTTGCTGAGGAAGTTTCTCTGAGGTGCCGTGATGTCTAAGCAGGACTCTGAGTTATCTGGGAGAAGCTTGCTGGGAGCGGGCACTCTTGGCAGAAGGAACATCAAAAGTAACAGTGTTCAAATGCTCTGGGGCCCCTCCTCTCCCACCACCTTCATAATTTCTAAGCTTGCATACTCTTGGGTTTTCCAGCTACTAACCTGATGGAATTCTGTGTTTCTGAATTCCATTTAAAGTACCAAATTATGGTTAGTTTGAATATATTAGCTATCAAAATAACAGTCTTCTGTATTTTTGTTGTAGAAACGCATATTTCTGTGGGAGGACAAGAACGAGGCCCCAGCGCAGTAGCTCAGGGCTTTGAGCCCAGAGTCTCTCGGACTCTGTCTCCTTTTAAGCTAAAGAGCCGAAACTGTAAAATTCCTGACAGCAGTCTGAGCTCTAATGTGCTATGATTTTAGGGTAGGAAGATAAAGAAGAGAGGAGAACGTAAGTTGAAAGAGGTGATTAGCTCCTTAGGCTTTCCCTTTCGGGGCCTCCTGGAGGAAGCCTGTTTGCGTTCCTGTATCGCGAGTGGCAGCACTGCCTCCCAGAGAAGACCCTGCTTTGCAAATAACTTCTTTAAATTAAAAGACAAGTGAATTGTATGTATTTGCATATTTTGTTTTTGCAGAAAACCTTATTTGTAACTCTGTATGTGTGTGTTCACTTTCTTGACTGCAGCTTCTGCGGAAACGGCATATAGGAAATGACATCGTGACCATTGTCTTCCAAGAGCCTGGAGCACTTCCTTTTACTCCCAAAAACATCCGGTCCCACTTCCAACACGTCTTTGTCATCGTCAAAGTGCATAATCCCTGCACCGAAAACGTGTGTTACAGGTGAGTCACTAGTCCCTGCTTTCTCGTCCTCCCAGATCTATTTCAACAGAATTTTTCCCCAAACATTTTTGTTTTCCAATTATTATTTCTAACCCCGTAATTATCAGTTTTTTCTAATTATATTTCCCACTGCCTGCCCTCAGATGCTTTCTATAAGAAATAATTGCCTTCTTCCCACTTTTGAAAAAGTGAAATACCTAGCAGCTCAAAATCATATAAATTATACATTTCCTCTATTTCCCCCTTAAAAACCTCCTCCAGCCTGAGCCAGAATCACAATTTAGTTGTTAGCAGCCTCTGAGGTAGACGATGTGGCCATTTCAGTGTTGCTTTGGCAGAAGTAATTATCTCGGTGGCAAAACACTGCTTCTGGTCCAAACTCTTGCAAACACCCCACAGGGCCCTGAAACCAGGACTTGACCCTGGCTTTGCTGGTTTCAAAAGGCCGTGGTGTGCCCGAACCCTGAGACTGTTTCCAACGTGGCCTGCTTTTCTTCTTTACCCCAAAGAAAGAGTTGTCTTCTTCTTAGGGAATAGCTGCTGCAGGGGGGCCGTGTGGTGGGGTCCAGGAAAGAATGGGTCTCTGGCCAGAGATTGAACCCAGCTCTGCGACTCATCATGGTGCTTTGTATGAAGTATTTATTTTTTGGAGCCTTTGTTGCCTTCTCTTAAACTTGAGGATAATAGTACCCACTTCAATGGATAGTGATGAAGAATAAATAGCAGGAATTATGCAAAACACCCCTTAGAGTCCCTGGCACTCATCAAAGGTTGTTTCCTTTATAATCTTAACACGGTAGTTGCCAGTTTATTGCTGGCGGGGCCCAGGCGGGGCTCAGGCATATGTGTGGGTGTGAGGGAGAGAGCGGAGCCTGTGAGCACTGCAGGGCACAGCCTCCCACAGGCAGGGAGCCAGTCAGTGCGCCACATCATGTGCCCCACCCGTCTCAGAAGGGCACAGCCTAAAAACCGGTAGTTCTTACGCTGAATGCTGCCTCCCAGGCAGCTTGTTACACGGAGCCATCCTCTGGCCCTACTGGGCAGCATCTAATGCAATCGCCTGGAACCCACCCGGGCCTCTGCACATGTGAGTTACAGACCGCTGGTCTGGGTCTGATTGCCCAGAACTACTTTCAAATATGATATTTGAAAAAAGTATAATATCTATTCTGTATCAATATTATGCTTAAATAGATGATGTTGGTGCAGACATGGTAAATTGACTTATTCTTCTGAGATCTCACCTGATGAATGGTAATTATGAAGAATAATCTTAAATGAACCTTGCTAATGGATTGGAAACTTAACCCTAGGGGCTATATTGTATTTGGTTTTATTTTATTGGCTGCTATTTTTAGGTCAAATCAAGAATTCTTAATTACTTTCTATTTTTGGTTTATGCTTATATCATGAGGGGGTTCATTAGCACACAAAATCTTAAAGATAAGTAATACGTATTTTTATTTCTTTAAGGTTTTCTGGTTTTAATTAAGTTACTGGGGAGGGATGTATTGGAAACCCGTATTGGTATAGATATAGACTTACCTGTAAACAAAGTGGATTGCGTTATGTTTCCTATGATGGGAGATAGCGTGTGTAAATTGTTCAGAGATGGAGTCATTGGTTTTTAAGAAGCCACATTGTTGTCACTAAATGATCGTTTACCATTGACACTCAGTCGTAAAGTCAATAGAGTGCTTCGGATTTTTGGAGCTGCCTCATCCATATTGATCATGCTTAAAAACTTCATGAGCCTTCCTCAGCGAATCAATACTAATCATCTGGAATCCTGTAGTCAAATCAATTCCATAACATTTTCTCAAGCTGTATGTTCTCTGTCCCGTGGAACAGCGGCCCAAGGTTACAGCGCCCAAGTTTTCCAAAAACACCTTATATACTGTTCCCTAAAACATACCAGTGGCAAAATAAACTCATTAAAATAATTTCCAAGGAAATGATCAAATATAATCCAGGTCTACTGTTTTCTAAATTGCTATGTCTTGATCCACGGACATGTTCTAAAGGAGAGTGGATGGCGGCACACCGCTCAGGGAAACCCCAGAGCGCTGCTTCGCTCGTGAGCTTTGTGCCAGTGTCGAGGCCGTGAGCCTGGGTGCCAGGGACCTGCCAGGCCACTGGGTCTGGTCCCGATGGGCTGGTAGGTGGCAATGACCTCCTCTGATGAAAACTGCTGCCTCACGTGTGCATGTCTGGAAAGGGAAGGGATGCCCCCACCAACAGCAGCAGTCTCCACAGTCCCCCAAGATGCAGGAATAAAGCCGGGTCCCTTGAACCGGGAAACGAGGAGGCGACATTCCCAAAGCACCATGTAATGTGATTTTAGGCTGAAATTTGCAAAAGCAGCCTTAACTAATAGCCTGTTTCTTTATGTAAAGTTTTTTTTAATTTTAATAATTGTGGCCACTGCGGGGTTCACTGAAAGGATTTATGTGTTCGTATACTTTCCAAGATAAACTCGTTGCAAAATACATCCCTTAGGAACTGGATGACTAAACTCCTCGCTATGTGGGCTTGGTAGATAACTCCTGGTTAAGAGCGAAGAAATCTCTGTAGAAAGTAATGACTTCTATTTTAGAAAATTTAATATGCAGCCCCTCCTGATAAAAATTAGATGATAATGCTAAGTCAATTAAAATAATTGTTTGTGACAATGGTAACAGTTTAGATAATAATCGCTTTACATTCATTCTTTTGTTTAATCCTCATAAGTGGGCGTTTGAGGATGGCACTGTTTTAACCTCCATTTTACAGATGAGGAAACTGAGGCACTGAGGGATTGAGTAACTAGCTCAGGGTCTCTGTGAGCTGGTGCAGCTGGAATTCCCACGCGAGCACCAGCCTCCATAGTCCTCTCCTCACGGTGCTTTCCTGCAGCCCTCTAACTCACACATTAAAGAGTGCTCGTCTTGGTGGTGTTGCTTCCAGGGGAGGGGTCTTATATTTAAATCATCAACACATGCTAAGTTATTTGGGTGAAATAAATTCTGAAACACATTCTCATTTTCACCCATTAGGAATTATCTGAATCTGGCAAAACAGCATTCCTCTGACCTCAGCTCTGCTTGAAAGAATTAGGGATTCTGTAAATTTTGTAAGGCAGGCCCTCTAATTGGCCCCCATCTGCAGCACATCACAGTAATCATGGAAGAGACATGCCTCAATTCTGCTGCTTTTCTTGTACAACTTTAATCCGAGATGCACAGAATTGCTGTTTATCGAGCAGGCATATTTAATACCTTGTAGAGGGGACATCCAGTTAGACACTCGGGCCCCTAATTGGGGACAAAAAGAATTGCCTTGTTTAAAGACACTTCCCTCCACCCCGCAGTGAGGGTGCCTGGGAGCATGTTGAGAGTGAATGAAGGGCTTTCCTGGTGCTTTGGCCTGGGTGCTTCCAAGCTGCAGTCAGACAGCAGCTTGAGGTCCACGGAGCTAAGTGCAAAGAAGCAACCCTGCGAGGGGTCCGGTGGGGTTTGGCGTCCTTGGCCCCCTGTGGGTAGAATCCTTCCAGGAATCTGCCTCTTCCTGGAAGAGAAAACCAAATGTAGGAGAGGTGGTCATGGACAGTGGTCACTAGTGGGTTATGCCCAGCACTAGAAGGGCAGACTCCCTTGTGCAGAGGCCGTGAGCTCAGGGATCGAGTAGAGGAGAAGCAGCAGGTGAGCTGGGACCAGTCCCAGTACAGATGGGTGGCTTTGGGACAGTGCTCGGGCACTGACATATGAGGGACATTCGTTCCTACTCTGTCTAGAGCGTTTATAGGCCTTTCTTTCAAGAACAGAAGTCCAGTCCCCACATGACCCTGTGGTTTAGTGCATGTGCTCCTTACATGGGTGAGTTCAGTGTATCTGTCCCAAAGGGAGGCGATCCTTCTCTTCCCCTTTCATACCGGCTGAGATCCCATCCTGTTTCCCATGTGCTGCCATTCCCCAGAAATGACCCGGAAGTGATTGACTCTGCTGCAGAGGCGGGGTGTCCGGGGGCTGCAATCCATTTAGAGTCTAACCGACCACATTCCAGAAGAGGCATGCCTACCTGACAGAACAGATTTGGACAGAATGTTTTCAGGCCTTAACTCACTTCTTCCAGGACTCTCTGCAGTGATGAAATTGAAGCCCAGATTGCTTCCTTTGTTTATCCCGACATAGAAAATATCAGCCCGGGCCAGCCGAGTGGCATGTTGGTTAAGAGCTGGTTTGGGACGCCAGCTCTGAGCAGCAGGGCCCTGGCTCAGATCCCACATGAGGGCCAGTGACACTGCCCTCTACAGCTAAGATGGTGAACAGCAGCTCGACCTGGAGCTGGGCTGCTGTGAGTCACCGGTGACAGCGTAGGCTGCAGTGGGGCTGCAGTGGGCTGCTGTAAAGCTACCGTAAGTGGCTGGCAGCTGGTGTGAGCTGCCAAGAGCTGCCGTGAGTGGCCATCCAGGGCCCGGCGACCGATCTGCCTCACCCAGGAAGAACACAATGATAATAACCAACATGGGCCAGTAAAGCGACGTCCTTCACAACTAGATTGAAGAACAAAAATGACAGCAACTTGTCTGTTCCCATTTCCCGATTCCCCAACGCTGTTTCCCTCCCCCAATTCCCCAATAAAATCTTAAACAAAAAAAGAAAAAGAAAATATCAGCGTGGACAGGTGTGGATTAGTACAGTTTCTTGATCTGCAGTAGCTACTCAGTAATTGGGTAGTAGATATTGTAGATGCTGTGGGATTCATTCACTCACTCACTCGTCTTTTATTTGTTAATTTATTATTCAACTCTATAATTGATCTTATTCCAAAAAGGATGAGACAACTGAAACGTCTGTCTGATGTAAGGGAGCCTTATTGTTTTGCTACATTAAGATGGTTGTTACTATCACTGTACCTTCAATTGTTTTCAGTCCCTGGAATCTCTTAAAACTTTCATGAAACTTTTATTTAGATTTTCCAAATATGATCAAGTGAGTATTTCCTTTAAAAAGACCCTTGAAAATGCTGGTGCTGTAAGTATGATCATTTGTCCGGCACCTGTGAAGGCCTTGCCCCTGGGGCCAACCTCACTTCTGTTGGGAGTGTCACTGTCCTTCTCGGCGATGACCAGCCACAGAGTTAGGGGACCAGCCTGGCACCATCTGAAATTCAGCGTATCCCATTCCGCTGTGGATCTATTACCCCCATCTTAGCTCGGTGGCCATGACAAAGGATTATAGACATGGTGCTTTAAACAACAGACATTTCTTGCTTACAGTTCTGGAGTCTGGAAGCCCAAGGTCAAGATGCTGGCAGGTTTGCTTGTCCTGAGGCCTCTCTCCTTGCTTTATAGATGGCCATCCTCTTTCTCTGTCCCCACGTGGCGTTTCCTCTGTTCATGGGCATCCCTGGTGCCTCTTTGTGTCCTAATCTCATTTTATAAGAACACCAGTTAGATTGGATGAGGGCCCACCCTAATGGCCTCATTTTGACTTATCGCTTTAAAGATCCTATCTTTAAACGCAGTCATGTTCCCAGCCACTGGGGGTTAGGACTGCACTATACAAATTTTGAGGGGACATAACTCAACCCCATAACACCCCCCACCCCCGACCATCTAAGAAGTTTGAAAAGTTTTCTTTAAATACAAACAAACCAAAACTTGGTATCCAGAAGTTAGGATAACAAGAAGCTACAAAATAGATGACTGAGTTGGAAGTGTGGATGTGTGTCAGATTTCTGAAAGTAAATATTACGGCATCACAGCTCATCTTGTTTCTTTTTTTTTTTGCTTCCTCAGTGTCGGAGTTTCTAGATCAAAAGATGTGCCACCGTTTGGTCCACCAATTCCCAAAGGCGTAACTTTCCCAAAGTCAGCGGTGTTTCGGGACTTCCTTTTAGCCAAAGTAATCAATGCAGAAAACGCAGCCCACAAATCGGAGAAGTTCCGAGCGATGGCCACCCGGACAAGGCAAGAGTACTTGAAGGATCTGGCGGAGAACTTTGTCACAACCGCCACTGTGGACACCTCTGTGAAGTTCAGCTTCATCACACTGGGTGCCAAGAAAAAGGAGAAAGTCAAGCCGAGGAAGGACGCCCATCTGTTCAGTGTGGGGGCCATCATGTGGCACGTGGTGGCACGGGACTTCGGCCAGTCGGCTGACATTGAATGTCTGCTTGGGATTTCCAACGAGTTCATCATGCTGATTGAAAAGGACTCCAAGAACGTGGTCTTTAACTGTTCCTGCAGGGACGTCATTGGGTGGACCTCTGGACTAATGAGCATCAAAGTGTTTTACGAAAGAGGAGAGTGCATCCTTCTGTCCTCGGTGGATAACTGTGCTGAAGACATAAGGGAAATTGTCCAGCGATTAGGAGTAAGTATAGGCTTTGTATTTCCCACTGTCCTTCGGTCTTCAGACCCAGGTTCATAGTGGCTTCCACTGAGGAGATTCCGCCTTGATTGTGGCACCTGGGGAACGAATGACGATGCCTTAAAGCTACAGTGCTGAATTTTAAATGTTGTGCCATTGCTGAGTACATGAATGGTGCACCAGCACCCCTTACAAATTGATTGGAAAGGGAAAGTGAAGCCAGCTTTCAAAAGGAATATCAGGATATATTTTTATGGCATTTGAAGGAACAGGAGAATGGCTAGCTGTCCTGCTGTTTGTAGAGACTGGCAGATCAGCCTCCCACAGGGAGCTCAGTGGGCACAGACTTGACCTTGACCCTGTGGGTGAGTCCCCTTTGTAGCTTCAGCTCTGTCCTGCTTAAAATGCAGGTAGTTTATTCAAGCTGCCAGGTTAAATGTGTTCTTGGTTTTCCAGCCACAGTTCCTTAAGGTTTTACAGAATTACCCATTAAGTTAGACACACACAAAAGTCATAAGAGAGATTTAAAAAAATATATTATCTTTAGAACAAAACTCTTAAGTGATGTCCATGGGTTTAACAGTTATATTTCTGCTCCTAATTTTAACAAAGGGAGATACAGGTATTAGTTTGAGTGTGTACCACAGGATTATAAGAATAAATCAAATAAAACGTAAGAACAAAACATGCTTTGACAAAAGAATTTCTCACGTCTACATCTTCCCCCAAGGTGACATGTATTTCATCAATTAGAAAAGATTTAGTCAATTATGGATCATGAAAAATGAAGAAATTATACCCATTTCCTGCCCCTTTCCTCCCACCAAAGATAAATGCCCCCTTTGTTATTTGAAATGATGTACAAGACACAATACTATCAAGTCAGTGTCTGCTAGCCCAAGAAATCATTTCATTATTTGCAGACACTATTTCTAAGAAAAGGCCTCAGTGTGTTCAGCAGTATTATGGGCTGTATGTGCGCAAACCTCAATGGAGCCGGGGATGGTTAAGCATGTGCCTAGTTTATGTGTCTGGAGAACTGAGTTATCCGGGGACTCTCAGGACTCCTCGTGCTTTTGGGGATGTCGCAAATGCTTCTCTTAGGAGACCCACTGAGCCATCATAATCCATGCTCCCCAAAATCAACACAAGTACGACTTCACCTGCCCCTGAAATGCGTGTCCCACAGGCTCTGTCCCACGGACCCATCCTCCCACTTTCCTAGAAAGCAACTGCATTGCCGATGTGACTGAGATGCCTGGTATATGGATTGTATTTGAGGAAATAGGTTCTGTGCCAGGATGACTTGTACAGATGTTGGCGACAACACCCCGGAGAGCCGAGGGATGGTACAGGGTTGGTGCAGGGCCATGGCAGCAGAAATGGGGTT
>NW_017731804.1:1382830-1568777 GCF_001890085.2 Hipposideros armiger | reverse complement strand
TGAGGAGCTGATGGCAGTGTGCACCCGCGGTGGTCACCATGGAAACCTCAGACACAGCCCCAGTCCCACAGCTGTACGTGCAGGCATAGGTCTCGTTAAATAGGATTCTGAATTCAGAGCACGCTTCACAGAAATGGAGCGTTTATGAAACGGAAGCTTCTGACATCAGCTCTGAGCTTTGAGGATATGGGTATGATGCCTCCCGACTTTAGATTCCCTACAAATAAGTGATGCCATCGTCATCAAATGTTAGTTACTGAACCCGTGGATTTCTCCTGTACATGGCAGCTCTTCTCAGTAAGCACTTTCGAGGGCGGCCTGAGCTAACTCGCGGTGCCTTCGTGCACTGAGTGGCATGCAGACCACCTCTCTATCATGTTCGTGATACCGCTGCACACCGTACTCTTGGGGAAGGTAAGAGCATGGGGGTTGCCTGTGGCCCCCAGGAGATGGCTGGTGCAGGAGGATGGAGGAGGGGGCCTGCATGCACAGGAGGTCTCTCTGCCTCTAAGACCACGCTGGCCTTGGAGCAGGTGCCAAGGAGCTTGGCTGGTGGGCCACACTGTATGTGAATGGTCCCCAACAGCCAGACACAGGACGGTCAGTCCCCAGGGGAGGGGTCCTCGAGGCCAAAACACGGTGTCCGCAGGGCTGGTGCGCTGAGAGCACTTTAGCTTTCCCAGCATTCTGAGCTTGGCCACGGCCCATCCTGGGGGCAGGTCACTGATCATTAGCTTGGAGGTGCTATGGGCCATTTTGAAGTTGAATGAAGTTGATAGGTTTTAATGCTTGATGGGTGAGACCTGTAGTGGTTTCCAAAAAGCCTTTACATCTTTGCATTGCTACAGCCCATCTGAGAAGATGGAACTTACATGCTGAAGAGCCAAGTGAGCTGACACAGAAAGGAGAGAAGGAAATTATCAGAACCCATGGTTAGCTTACAAGCTTTAGGTCAGGCTTCTGAGAAAAAGCAGGACCTCTGTGTCAGGATGGACTTGACTTTGAGGAATGAAACCATTGTTTTACTTTTGTTATGTTCTTTGCATCTGATGCTGCGATTAATTATGGTGAACTGTGGAGTGAAATGTGTCTTGTCTTTTTACTGGACAGTTTGAAGGAAGGGCCATGAGGGCTGAGGGGAGCGGAGGGGCACAGAGACCTGTGTGTGCACCCCTGACAGTGTCCTGTCCCCTCAGATAGTGACCAGAGGCTGCGAGACCGTGGAAATGACCCTGCGGAGAAACGGGCTGGGCCAGCTTGGCTTCCACGTGAATTTTGAGGGAATTGTTGCGGACGTGGAGCCTTTTGGCTTTGCCTGGAAGGCTGGCCTACGCCAGGGGAGCCGGCTTGTGGAGATCTGCAAAGTGGCTGTGGCCACGCTCACCCACGAGCAGATGATCGACTTGCTGCGCACGTCTGTGACGGTGAAGGTGGTCATCATCCAGCCCCACGACGACGGCTCGCCCCGCAGGTAAGTTACGGCAGGGCCTGAGGAGGCTCGCCCCACCTCGGCCTCAGTGGGCGCTGCCCTAACCCCTGCCAGGCCCTGGGAAAATGTCATGCTGGGCGTCCGCGACCAACTTTGTTTGGACACCAACCATTAGAACAATTTAAAAAGAGCTTTAACAAGTTCTTAGCAGATAACACATGATAAATTGTAATTTCCTGAGTAGTTAAATGGAACACTGACCCCGTGAAAGCTAAGGTATTAGACACTCAGGAGCCGGCTCACCTGGACCAGTGCGGCTTGCATCTGAGAGGAAGGGTCTTCATCACAGCTCAGCTTTAGCAAGTCAACTCTTCTCTGTGCTAGGACCCCTTTCCCTAGTGAAGTCATTGGTTATTGACGGGATGTTTGAGGGATCAGTGCCTGCATGTCTGAAGGAATGCCGCACTTCACATATACTCTGCGTGGTGACCGCTGCGTTTTTCTTGAACTGTTGGGACATTCTGATAAGCTGTCATGAGAAACATGAAAAGAAGTGGCGAGACTTGGAAAGCCCAGAAACGGGTGGGTGGAGGGCAGAACAAGGGTGGAATAGAGGTGCGCACACATTCCAGTGTTAATAGAAAAGAGAAAAGAGTCGTGCTCGACATCAAGAACACATTAGAACACAGGAGAAAGCGGGCTGAGTAAGAGCAGGCCACGCATCTGGCTGTGGCCGCCTCCGTGCCGCAGACTGGCTGGCAGGAGTATTTGGAACGTGGTCTCTCCATCGCAGAAGGCACACTTGCAGGCCCTTAAGAACTCTGGCTTTGCAAGGTGACTTGTGCCTGGGGCCAAGAGTGAGCTGTGCAATGGGTGACTCAAGCTCTCTGGGCCTCACTTAGTGTCGCTGGGCTGGGGATTATCATAGCACCTGCCCCCTACCGCTCCTATGAAGATCAGATAAGATGGTACATAGAAAGTACTTAGTGCCTTCTCGCGTGATAGACACCCCAGCGTGTTAGTTTGAAAAAAACTTAAGATCCTTATTTGAATGTTTGCACACTCTAAAAGAAAGTCTTCTCATTCAAAATCAGCAAGCTTATTGTGCCTGCTTTCTGAACTTCCTTCTGAGGACATTTTTTCTGCCTTCTCCATCTCCTTTTATCAGCCTCTAAAACCAGCACTGTCCAATAGCACTTTTTTGCATGGATGTGTCCCCTCTCTGTACTGTCCACAACAGTAGCCATGAGCCACACATGACTACTGCACACTGGATATGCGGCCAGTGCGACTGAGGAGATGAATTTGTCATTTTAATTAATTAGTTAAGATTTAATTAGCCGCATGTGGCCAGTGGCTGCTATATTGGATAGCTCAGCTCTGAGCCACGATCTCCTTTCAGAGAGAAAGCACCAGCGGTGGCCCACCTGGCTCTCTGGGTCACATACACAGTGCTGTGACAGTCAGTTTCTACCCGTGACCTCACCGTTTGCTCCCTGCTGGCCTTTCTGCAGCCTTGATTCTGTCTCTGCCCAATAGATTTACAAAATAAAGGGTTAGGAGCTGAAATTCCTCCAGAGAGTAACAGCCACACGTCACGGACACGTCCAGGATGGGGCTTGTTGCCTTGCCAGATTCCGGCAGTTAAATCCGTTTGCTCCCCAAAAAGCCGTGAATCAGAGTGGCCCAAGTACAAGGAAGGCAAAGACAAACACTGTGTCATTGAAAACAAGACTTGGAAATAATACGAGGCAAATCCTTTAGACCTTTGAAGCTACAACATTGTGTAAGCAAAGGTCTTTAAAAATAAATTCTAAGCCAGTTGTGAGAAATATTTTCATATAGTAAGATTTCTTTCCTCCTCTGGTAGCGTTAAAGGTTTGTGAATCTTATGGTGAGAGTCAAGTTTTTGATCTGTCTTAGAGGCTGACTCCTGCCCGAGAATCAGACAAAAGTGGTGCCGTGCGCTCCCTTTGGGAAACATTCCTATCTTTAGCTTTGACCTACCTTTGCTCAGCAAGGCATTTTTAAAGCTTTCAGGAGATCTGGTTAATAGAAATGTTAATGTTGTCATTCTGTTTGGCAATTAAAACATTTGATTTAAAAGAATAGAATGTCCTAAGAAATACTGAATTTTAGGTAAAACAAACAAAAACTACCATTTAAAAGTTTTGGAAGTGATTTTTTTGTACCCAAGGACATGTTAACTGCCTGGTCTGTGCATAATTAATTCTTTCTTTGTGTTCAATATAACTTCTCTTAGTGAAACTATTCAAGATATTTAGAGATTTTGCCTTGTTTCCTAGGCGTCTCATTAATGCCGTTTCCCGAAGATATTGATTTTTCTCTTGATTTATCTGGAATAACGGTTTTCTGTGTTTTAACTTGAGCCAGAAGTGGAATAGCTATTTGCCTGATAGTAACCCTCCAAAATCTGCATGCCTATCATCTGCACTTCTTCAAGCTTTGGTTTTAAGCCTAGCATGCATCATTTAAAATGCTTTCAGTTCATTTCCCCAATGCTCTATGAATTTGAATTTGTAAATGTTTAAGTCCACACATGTGTCTGGGATCCTGTTCTGCCTGTGACTGTCTGGGCGCCTGGTGAGGTGCTGGTTGTTAGGCTGCTTTGCATTACGAGAAGTTACCCTTGCAATCCCAGACCTTTGCTTCAGACTGCTGGGCACGTATGAGACGTCATTTTAAATTTCATCCATGCTCTAAGTGAGTTCAGCCTTCTGCATCATTAGGTTTTTTAAGAAACTAGAGGAAGGCCTTAAAAGGGAAATGGGGAGCATGTGACTCATTGTAAACATTAAAATACAAGCCTTTTAGGTGAAGCATTGCTTAGCACCATCAGTTCAATAGCAGAATATACAGACAGGCCTCAAGCTGAAAGTACGTGTTTGATGCGTGGCATGAAAAATCAGCCCCACCTTCTTTCACAAACTGGCTCTTCGTGCTTACCAGGAAAGGGGCAAAAGAAAACATTTGTTTACATGGACGTGTGTGTGTGTGTGTGTGTGTGTGTGTGTGTGTGTGTGATTTTTTTCTGTTGGCCTTTAATGTAAGCACCATAAGGACTACCACAATGGCCCAGTTAATGAATTGCATGATATTTCAGTCTTCGTAAACATTGTGAATAATAGTGAAAATGCTTCCATTCACTGTCATTTATCAGCTTGATTCCTGTCCTGCAGGGTATCAGTGAGAAACCATCCCCCTCGGAGCCCATCTGCTCCTGTCAGCAGTGGGCAATGCCTGTCATTTCATAGACTCCCCCCTGGTTGTCTGAGGGTCAGGAGGTGTTTGCTTATGACTCAGAAGCTGCCAGATCAAATGAAGTCTTTAGTTGGGAAAGTATTTACGTTGAATCAAAAGCTACCTCACTTTTGAAGTCCTGTCTCCTTCTCAGGCCTCAGGGTGGTGATAATGCATCTGTTCCTCAGCTTGAAAGGCAGGCAGGGCTGTCCTTGCTTTTCCTTGTGGCGCTGCAGAGCATGCCAAGGGGAGGGTCCCCTTTGGGGGTGCTTATTAAGCGATCTCCTGCTGGGACTGGATTGGGAGTGAGTTCACACGGATTGGGAGAGTGGCAAGGAGCAATGTGGGAATAGCTCTGCTCAGAGGTAAACGAAGCATACGGAGGAGGGTGCTTCCCCAGCAGAGAGGCAGAAGGGCCTGGGAACCCACTCGACTGAGCTCTTCCTGGGTCTAAGGGGAAGGGTGTGGCCCCAGCCGCGCCCCTCCCCCCCCCCAGCCTTCAAAGGTGACTTGACATTCTATCAGTGTCACCTTGAGGGAAGCACATCAACTTAAAAGGCCTATATAGAGGAAATAACAACTCATCAGAATTATGCATGAGTTGTTATGCAGTGTGAGTGATTTAGTAAAATATGCCCAATAAAAATGGAAATGAAATTCCTTGCTGGGGTGCATCTGTTTTGTGTGATTTTTTTCATACTTTGTTGACATGACATATTTTTCTACATAATGCAAAACAGTGGAAATTATCTCATGTTGTCATGAATCTAAATTGTGGTTCTCTCGTCATTCTATAAAATTGAAGCTTTATGTTCTTGTCTTTTGTGTTGCTGCCTGTTGCCGGACCATTCAACTCCCTGAAGTACACAGAGGGTGATGTGGAAATAGAAACAGGAAGAACTTGATTTGGTCAGATTAGCAGTGTGTGTGTGTGTGTGTGTGTGTGTGTGTGTGTGTGTGTAGATGGTGAGTTGAAACCTGGACTAAAGTGAGATTTTAGATTTGAGTTCCAATTTATTTTTATGGATAAGAAAAATTAGTTATATTTGACATTATCTTATGAGCCCTGAAAAAAAATACAGAACTTATGGTTCTCAAAGTAACTGAACCACGCTCACTATTCTGAGTTCCTTCAAAATAATGTGTAGATTACTCTTGTCACTTCTTGAAGTAAGAACACTTAACAGAATTAACACAAGGGAGGTGGCCTCACATTTACTCATTCATTCATCCATTCATTCATTCGCTCTTACCAAGTTTGTGCCAGAGATTGGGCTGGCGCTGGGACTGTTAAACTGGGTACTTTCATGAACTTCTTTTTGTCACCTGGCATTCTGAAATACAGTAGTTCCCATTCATGTTTTTGCTATTTAAACATAGTTTTCTCAAACTATAACAATAGCATATTACTTGATAATAAGTATCTCAGCACAGAAAACACCCTCACCCTCTCTAGTTAATAATCTGTATTTTAGGACCACTCTGTTTTGCAGTTTAGAATGTTGTAATGCTCCTGACACTGTGACAGGAATGCAAATGGTGACAGTAACATATGAGCTTTCTGTTAGTTAGACAAATAACTGTCTCACGCCTGACAAGTTATACCATGCCGTGATAATGGGCAGCCAATGGATGTTCTCCCTGATGGAAATATTTCCACGGAAAATCAGGCATCAAAGAGCTATTGAGAACCTTCTATGTTTAACTTTGAAGCATATAATGCAATAAAATGTTATTCCTGGCCTCAAGCTTTGTAAGCAAAAAAAGGAAGGGGTTAGCTTCACGAAGAACTTTCTGAGCCTGTTTTCATCGAATGCTATGCTAGGTACTGGGTCTACTGTGGGTGGAAACAGCCACCCCTGCGTTGGGTGAGCAAGGAGGGGCTGGAAGCTGGTGGACTTCAGCTCCTCACTTTCTGTTGAATACAACACACACCTTTTCAAGCCCTTATGAAGACGGCTTGCTCAGGTGGGTTTATGGTCTGATTCCGTCTATAGTCTAAGTGTCTGTTTCTGTAAATCAGGGAAATTTGTAGAAAAGTGAATTACTATTTCATTTAGCACCTATTTCATGTATGACTGTCCTAACCTTTACGGTAAATTATACCATGTGCTTATCTCCCTGTTGGAAGCTTTTGATTTTTTTATGCAACAAAAAAAGAGTTTGTGATTCAAGTGAATGTGCATCTCAATTTACCCCTGTCACCTTGTTGGATGATTCAAAAAGAGTCTTTAGCTATTAGCAATCTATTAGCATAGCAGAGTTAAAATGATTAAAATATCAGTGATTGCTTCAATCCCTAGGGCTATAAAGGATTCTTTTATAAAGTGCAGAATATAAAAGAAGCACGTAGCTCGTTTGTTTGCCAAGACTTGTGTAGCCCCTAGTGGAACATACAACATGTGTGGGCCACCTTAACTGTTCTTTGACAATTTCTTAAGGGGGGAAGAGCACAGAGCTAGGAGCAGGAACCTGTCCTGGATGAGCGGGGTCACCCTCCCCACCTCTCTGAGCTGCCTTCTGAAAAGCGGGCATGTCCCTTGTACTACCGGAGACAGTTTTGAGAAACCTCAGTGGAGTAGAATGCGGGGGAGACGGTGAAATGCCCTGCCGCTAAGCGGTGGTCCAGAAGTCACGGATCCAGGTTGCACTATGTTGTAAGGTGTTTCCTTAGGTCACAGAGCTTATGGGTCCTCTACAATGCAGCCAAGTAGAGTAAAGCCAGCAGCTTCAGAACACAGTGGATTTAAGTAGTGATCACGTGACTAAGCTGTGGCTGTGTGGCCATTGGTTTACCCAGTCCAGGTCCAGCTAATCTTTTTTTAAAGACTATGCCTTATTCCTTTAACTTTGTCAGTTCTCTAGGTGTTTAGTTTTGACTTACCACTCTTCAAAAGTATTATCGCTGTTTATTATCCCTGAGGACTCTCCCCACTTTTTAGTTCGGAAGCAGCCTAAAGTCGCACTCCACCTTTATGTAAGATGAAAATAACAAAGTAACGGGGTAACGACTATTGTTCTATAGGTGAAGAGACCAAAGGGAATTTTCCAGCTCTAAAATTTTCTGCAGTTCTGATTGTTACAAGAAGTTAAAGTTTACAATTCCAAGGTTCTATAAATATATAGTATATAGAAAGAACTTTTGTGCAAGTGTATGTGCCTTTTGCTGTTTAATATCGGTGTCCTCTATTTTATAGAAGCACCTCTTTCTTGTGAAGCTGTCCCTTCAGGAAGCTTCTGTATTTTACACCATTTAGCCTGGACACACACCCTGTGCTCTTCCTGTTCCACCTGCACGAGGAGAAACGTGGGTCCAAAGCGAGTGTCCCGTTTCTGAGCTCCACGTGGGCAGGTCTGGCTTCTAAGCCCAGGCCCACCCTCTCTCTGTCATGACGACGGTCTGACTGATGTAGAGCTCCTGCAGGGGAGGAAGGCATGGAGAGGCTGCAGCTGGGCTGAGTGGGAACAATGGCGGGCCTGGTGGAGGCCGCGGAGGTGGAAGCGATCCTTCAGACCTGAGCCCACGGCCTCTCTATATCAGCTGCCCGAATGACGGATGGTGAATGGAGGGTTCTTCCAGGAAACTAGAGATGTCCTTGGAAGGCAATGGGCTCTGTGGGTGGATGCCATCTTTCTGGCATCTCTTGCTGGGTGTCTCTGCAGCTAAGGGTGCCTAGGTACAGTGCTTGGCAGGGACTGTGGCTGCCTGTCAGCTGGGGACCAGAGTAGACACCACCCGTGCTGGCCACGCCCAGAAGCTGGAAGGAATAGCAGCTACCAACTGCTAGTGGGAAGCCTGCTTTAGGAGCAGGAAGCGGGCAGAGGGCTGAGGCGTGTGGGTGTAAGTTACTGAGTGTCCCTTGTACAGGAATAAGCCGTTCCAGGAAGGCCACAGTGCTAAGTTCAGAAGGACAAGCAGTATTGTTTTTCAGAATAAAGCTGTAAAACCTAAGATCCCCTGAGGGCTCCGACTGATGGGACTACTGTCATTTTTACAGTTCTCTAGTATTACATTTTTAACCAGCACATTTTCTATGACCTCCTTGGTATACAAAATATTTTTCCTTCCAGGAGATGCCGCTAAGAGAGATTAGACTCAGTAAAGTTTCTGGCTAAACAAGCAGTGTTAAAAGTTGTATTTATTTTTAACCCTGAAGCTGAGTTTTTGTTGATCTCTACCTAGCATGCTAATTAGAAGCGTAAATAGATGACATGTTCATGTGTCACAGAGCAAAGAGGAACTTGATACACGTCCACGTCCATGACCCCGCAGCTTATCTCAGGTCTCTCTGAGTGTCTCCTTCTGGCCAGCAATCTGGAAAACGTGCCAGAACCTAGAGGTGCACTTCACATCCTTTGGCTTGATTCGGGAGGCCGAAAGGAAGCCAGGGGCGTTTATCATGAGAACTGAATTTGTACACTAATGCAGGAAAGCAAAAGACTTAAGTCTTTTCTTCAAAAATGTTCCATTCACACGCAAGATGAGCAGCTCACTTTTTCGGAAGCGACTTTTCATGCTGGTCTTTTTGCATTCACTTAGTTTGGGTTTAGTTGCCCTTTACTTCTTGATGCGAAATATTTGCTGGGTTCCCCTTCAAAGCACAGCGGTTTTGATACCCCCAATGAGCTGTGATCTGTCACCTGCTGTTCTGTGCTGGAACCACAAGGAGCAGAGAGGCGTGTGTGCAAGGTGTGTGCACGTGCGTGTCGGGGGCGTGGCAGCAGTAGGGCCTCTGCAGGCTGGTTTGTAATTCTTATTTTACACCTCTTCCCATTTCCCTAAAAATGGGTTGAATTTTCTGCATGCATCCTTCAAGGAATTTCTCTTACATATGGAGCAGAACTAACGTTGACCAGGTGCGACGGTGTTATAAGTAGTCACATTTATGTGATGTCTAGTCACAGAAATCAAAAAGCAAATATCCATCCAATTTACGAGTAGTTGCTATAAAAGCATCACATCATAAAATTAATTTTGGTATTAAAATAAAGCCATAGTTTTGAGAACAGCTGGTTTTTATTAGGGCAGAAGAATGCTAGTTTTTAGAATTAAAAGGTCATTTACATATGACTTTGTGCAAGAGGCTGGAAATGAAATAACCCCCAATTCTGTCCTCAGCCTAATGTGTTGCAAAAGTTCTTGTCACACTCCCTCAAATATTAGTCATGATTATGCATTTACACGGCATTTTCTCCCAAGATTCAAGCTGAATTACAGCATCTTATTAAAGACTACAATCTCTGACCATAAATTTAACACAGCTCACAACTCAGCCATCTGCCTTCTCTCCTTATTCCTCCTCTGAAACCAAACCCAATAAACTCGAAACCCAAACAAGCACAGGAAATGCAAGTTGCTATTTGGGCCACAAGACTCAAAGTTCACGTTCCTTTCCTTCAAAACGTGACTCCGTGACTTGGAGACCTTGAGCTTTGAGGGGGTCCCATGAAAAACTCCCGAACCTGCTCTGTTCAGGCAGCTGCGGCCTCTGACCCACCGGAGCCCTGGGGTCACCTGCACACCCGGTGACTCGCTTACAGCATCAGTTCAGGTGGAAGACAAGAGAAGGCTTTCTTGATGTTTGATATTTACTGTAATATCCCATGTTTATGATTTCTAACTGGGTTGTTGGCCATATGGATCAATCAATAGTGGTATCAATAGAAAAACCTGCAGAAATGATTATGTCCGTGAGTAAAAATTACAGAGCCTTGGCACTTCATAAAATAATAATAATAATAATTATAATAATGCAATTCAATGTAAATCTAGACTTCCTATGTTTGCCCAATAATTTAACACATTCAGTAAATCCAGAGTAATTTAAATTTGACTGATAAGAGAGATGAATTTTGCTTTGGGGGAGGAGCGTTAAAAGATACGAAGTAAAGTTTACTAATACACAGATAATCACTACCTCGTTCTCTGTAAACACACACACACACACACACACACACACACACACACACACACGTGTCTCTTTAGCTTGGTTTGTACTGCCCATCCCCCTTCTGTTCTCCAGGGGTAGCACCAGCGTCCTTTTGGCCTCCTAAGCCCAAAAGCAGGATGTTGTTTTTTTATTTCTACCCCTCTCTTCATCCCAGGCCCCCAGTACTGTTGATCTGACAAGCGAGGAATCACTGTCATATGGTACTGCTGTTACGAAAGACCCAGCTGTTCTGCGCCCCAGCCCTCTGCGTGGGGCCTGCCCCCCACACACACCCCTTTTCACCCACCCCAGAAACCAGGGATCTCTGATTTTACACAGGAGTCTGAATCCCACAATCATGTATCTTGATAGAGACTTTTCATTCATTATACTGGGCACTCTGTGGACCTTTTAATCTGATTTTACGTATCTTTTAGTTCTGAAAAATGTCTTGCATTATTTCTTAATAAATTTCTCCCCACTTTTTTCTCTCTTGTCTTCCGGTACCTCTTAGGTGGATGGTAGACCCAGTAAACGCATGAGACATCTGACAGCAATAATCTGTCAGTTAACCAGAGCCACAAACAATCCTACTCCATCACAACTAGATCGGGTCACCGTAAACCAGGGAAAAACTGCCACATTCATGCACTTGTGTGCCCCGTGTCCCAAAGGCAGGCTGAGTGACCCTGAAATCCAGCCCTTCCCCTGCTCCTGGGCCCATGCCCCCCAGGGCACCCCTGGACAGCTCATACCTTTTTAAAAACGGTGCACCGTGGTTTGCTCGCTTTGGCACTCTTTAGCAGAGTCCACAAATCTTGTGGAGAAGTGGGGTTTGAGCCGACCAAGCTTTGGGCCCAACTGGGAGATGTGATTGCCAGGAGGGCACATGGAGGGCCAGACAGGTGGGGGAGGACAAGATGTGCAGGGAACTATGGGAGGGCGGATTATTGAGAAAGGAGTTCCGCTACAGCAGACTGTCCAGTAGCAATATTTAATTTGATTTTTCTGGCAGCCTTATTAAAAACGTTTTCAAAAAGGGGAAATTCTTTTTAATCATTTTTTTGTTTAACTTAATGTCTCCAAAATATTATCATTTCAGCATCCAATAAATGTTAAAAATTATTAGTGAGCTAGTTCACGTTACTTTTTTGCTTTAGGTCTCCAAAATACAATGTATTTTGCACTTAACAGTAGATCAGTTTACATGTTAAATTTTCATCCAAATTACTTGCTGTGTTTAGATTTCCTAAAACTTACAGTTGCAAAAGTAGGTTCCCAAACCCAAGTTATTTCAATCATATTTAAATAGAGGAATCGAATATCAGTTTTTAGATTTAAGTTATAATTAAACCGCTGCATCCTTTAATGACAGTGCCCATTCAGTTCCTCAGGAGCCCCACGTGGCAGGCAGGTGGCTGCTGTGTTGGCAGAGCATCTGTGAGGGACGCATGAGAAGTGCCCTGGGCGTCAGTGTCAGGCAGAGGCCCACCAGGTCGCCTTAGAGCCCGTCACAGATACTGGCATTTCCAGGAAGAGAAACCTTGCAGGATTTGTAAAGAGGGGGCAACAGACAGAAACCAGTTAGAACCTGCCAACGCCCCCAACATTTCCAAAGCTCAGGTGAAAGTCGATTTTACAGGGCTTTGGACATGGCCAGGTCCTCTGGTCACTGAGTCGACTGGCTTCCTGTGTGCTGCAGTTAACCAAAGGCTTCAGGGCAAAGGGACACTTTCGTCATTTTTAATAAGTTCTTTTTTACAACTTTGTTGAGTATAATGAATATACACTTAACGGCACGTGTGTAACAAATACAGTTGAGTTTTGTCACTTGTGTGAAACAGTCCCCACCAACAAGATAACAGACATTGCCTTTATCCCTAAAAGTAACTAACGGAAGTTTGGGGTGTCTCATTTCTAGGGTCCTTAGGCAGGACTGTGGTGACCAGGAGGCCAGTCTGGCTCTGTGAGGTCACTTTGAGCAAGGCATTTACCCTCTCTGGGCTTTCCGCCCCGACTCCTGTGGACAGGAGCCGTTATCCCAGCAGCGTATTTAAATCACTGAACAACCTGCAGGGCCTCCGTTGTGACAGGTGGGACTCCTTATGGTTCCTTCTTGGGGGGCTGGTGGCAGCAGCCCCTTGCTCTCTGTTTTCCAGCATTTGAATAACCTGCAGCCACATCAGCAGGTCCCCCACGTCTGCACCTTCATGACTGATGCCCAGCAGCCAGGCTAAAGACACGAAGAGCCTTTTTAATTCCTCAATTCAGTGGCTGGTGGCAGGAGAGGAACTGATCAGTCTCGTGGCATTTTACTACAGGTGACAGGCTCCTTAGATGGATGGCCCTGCCTCACGGTCTGTGAGCCCTGGTGGACGAACGTGGCCACCAGCACGCGGTGCCCATGGCTTAGCGCCTCCTCTCACCGGCTCTTCTCCCTCCACAGGGGCTGTTCGGAGCTCTGCCGGATCCCCATGGTGGAGTACAAACTGGACAGCGAAGGCACCCCCTGCGAGTACAAAACCCCCTTCCGGAGGGACACCACGTGGCACCGGGTGCCCACCCCAGCCCTGCAGCCCCTGTCCAGGGCCTCCCCCGTGCCCAGCACGCCTGACCGGCTGCAGTGCCAGCAGCTGCTCCAGCAGGCTCAGGCCGCCATCCCTCGCAGCACCTCCTTCGACCGCAAGCTGCCCGACGGCACCAGGTAACGCTGGATGGCCCGTGTCAAACGGGCTAGGACGTCAGACGGTGGGGGGGGGGCTTTCATCTGGCCTCATTGCTTCTGAGGTAACGTGTTCTGAACAAGTTGGCAGGCAGGGTTGGGGCAGGCTGCAAACACAGGGGCTCGGGCCTGTGCTGTGTGCTGCTTGTGGGCCCTGGCACAGACCCCGCCCACCAGGGCCACAGCTTTCCCTCCCCTGTCAGCCTCCGTCAGTTCCCTCTCTAGGGCATCTTGGGAAAGACACCCAAGAAACTAGTGCACGAGCCTCTCAATGAATGTGAAGAGCTCTGTGCTCTGTAAGTAAAACAAACCTGCAAAGTCACTGATCAAATCGCATCGTCCTAAGGTTGATGGTATTTTCAGAGGCCCACAGATTATTAGCACTTCCTGGATTTTCCCTCTCGTTGTAAGCAAAGTAAATTCAGTTTAAAGTTAGTTTTTCAGCGAAAGAATGCACTTCTTTTAGTTACAGCCAGTAGCATTAGAAGATGTCCAGCTTTTGTGGATGCACAATTCATTCTAAGTGAACAAAACGGTACCCTCATTTTGTTGTTGTTGTCAATTCCCACTGCCTTCCTCTCAGCTTGCACTGAGTTATGGGCCGTGGGGACACTGAGTTTCCTCAGGACGGCTTGTCGGGCCCCACTCCAGGAGAGTGTTGTAAGCACAGGTGCCGAGCCAGGCTGCTTGCTTGATGGAGTGTCACCCTGGGCCTGTCACTCGTCCTCTCCCAGCCTCCTGCCTCCTCCTGTGAAAAGTAAACTTTAATAAGAGAGACCTCTCCAGGGCCTTACGAGGACCAAATCAGTCAGCGGCACAGAACCGTCCTTGGCACACAGTGAGCCTGTATAGGTATTAATAATAATTAGTTGAAAAGTAAAAACATTTGGTCTTCCTCTGCTTTCTCCCATTATTCCTTCCAGAGTCTGTGAGGGATGATGTTACTTTAACCGGACATTAAATCAGCTTGGCCCTGGGTCTCCTTACTCCAAGGTCTGCTGAGTTTATCACCCCTCGCCCCGCTCCCAATATATAAACAAATGCACAAAGGTAGCCCAGATGAAAAGGGCGACATCTGGAAAGGAAGGGGTCTGCAGAACCTCCCTTAATAAAGTAGGTTTTAGCAAATTATAGGGAAAAGCAGACGGGTTCTAGTAGCAAATTAAAAGCCAGCAACCACACATCTCCCTCAAGTGAGCTCTCATGAGTATTACTCATCTGTGTGTGTCTGAAATAAACAGGATTGCGTTCAATTAGATGTGGGAAAATAAATGCTTTTGCCAAATTTAGCCTTTCTCTCTGCATGCATAGGTTTTAAATATAGAACCACAACGTGCCTCACGTTAAGTTTCATAGATAAGTATTCTATTGTCGGAAAAGTCATGATGCATTTTTGCAACAAAAAACAGAAAAAATACATCATGAGTTTTCCAACAACCCATTAGTAGCGATGTTTTCATAAGTCTTGGGGGTCAATTGCTGTTTCTCCCTATGTCACTGAGTCACGATCTGCGTTGAGTCTGTGATGCGAAGGCTGATTGATTCCTGCCACATCTGTCCCGTGACAAAGTGGCCGCCGTAAGCTGCCCGATGCCTCACGGCATCACCAAGTCCCAGTTTATTTGGCCACGACTTACGTATCCTGTCACACGTGGCAGTGTGTTTGTAGTTATTTCTGTTCTTTGTCATCGTAAAAATAAATTCATTGGTACATCAGAACAAACCAGGCCAAGATGCTGACACTCCACAGATACCTCAGCGCCCTGTTAATGATTCTGGTCACCCTTCCAGAAGTTCGCCCAGCAACCAGTCGTCCTCCAGCGACCCCGGGCCCGGCGGGAGTGGACCCTGGAGACCGCAAGTGGGATGCGACGGGTACGCTCACGTCACCTCTCTGCCGGCCCCGGGAGGGACTTGCAGTGATTTGTTCAGAGGCATTTCCTGTGCGCCTGCTGTGCGTGGGCCATTGGGGGGGCGGAAAGGTGCCAGGTGGGCTTCAATGGGTCATGCCCAGGCCGGAAAGCTCACAGCTTCCATGTAGGTAGTGCTCGCTTGCCTGTATTCCGAGCTTGTCTGCTTTTTCTTTGTAATCGGGAACATCTTTCTGAACATGTGAAACTAAGGATTTGGGGCTCTGTGGCCATGCTCTGGGAGTTCCCCCTCACTTAGATTGCTGACGCGGAGTAAATCACAGCCTCACCTGAAAGTGCTTTTTCTCCGAAACACAGCCCAGAGTCAGGCGGGTTTAGTGTTTGACACATCTTTTCCTGCCCCCAGTAGAGGACAGTGGAAGGCTGCCTCCCACACGGGCTGAGGATCGTCTCTTGTAGTGTGTGCGCCCGATGTCCAGGTGGCAGCCGGCCTGGTGGAGCCCAAGGACGCTCCGGACCACGGAGACACTAAATTGACCGATTAACTAAAGGGAAACAGTCACACGCCTCCGGGAAGAAAGGGCGCTGCGGTTATGTGCTCCTGACAGCAGTGTTTCCGTGTGTTGCTTTGTGTCCGAGTGTCACCTCTGCCATGCTGGGTGACACATTTCGCCTAAAGAGCGGCCCGGTGGGACAGGAGGCTTTCACCTGGGAACAGAAGTGTCTCCCTAGAGCCCATTTCCTTCCGGTTTAGGCTTATTTATGTTGTAAGATTATATTGTTATATTTTGGGTTTTCATAAAGCTAAGTCCACCTAGGTTAGTTTCGATCCAATCAATCTTATTTTCTTTTCCATAAAAATTTTAAGGTAAAGATGTATCAGTGGCATGTGTTCTGGGCCCAAAAGAAGAGAAAACCAGAGCAGTGAGCGCCTCCTTAGCTTGTCAGGGACAAGTGGCCTGTCCCTGGACAGTCCTGTAACATCCTGGTGGCACCGGCTCTTCCTTCATCTGTGAATGGCCATCATCCACGTTCCTCCGTTGACTCCGGCGGGAAGCTCGGGTCCCCAGCTCCAGATGCGTGAGCTCCTGTGACAGGGCCGGGCCACAGGCATTGCGCTTCTCTCGGCCAGGACACAGCTTCTGCTGAGGACGGCCCCCTTGGTTGCCCATGTCGGAGCCAGCACATATGGGACATGTGGCGGACATCACAGTGACAAGGCCGTGCTCACTCAGCTCTGTGTCCTTTCCAGGTGCCAGTCTCCCCTGCTGCTCGAGCACCAGGGCCCCGGCCCTTTGGAATGTGAAGGAGCCAGAGAGCGGGAGGACACCATGGAAGGAAGCAGACACCCCGGTAATGAGGAGCCGCGCGGGGAGCCCGACCCCCACGCCCCTTCCTCCTGCTCCCTCTCCTCTCCTCTCCCGTCACTCGTTTACTCATTCATTCATTGATTTAATGCATGTTTGGTGAATGCCATCGTGCAACATGCTGCTGTGTCCCCTCGTCCCCCGATGTCATGGGGATGTGCTCCTGGTTGGTGGTGGTGCTTGTGGAAGTGGAACTTGCTGTCATGGTGGGTGTCCTGCCTACTCTTAACGGCATAACCATTGGCGAGACCAGAAAGTCCTAGAACCACAGTCTTGTTTATTTTTACTGATTTGGCTTCTGTGTTTGTTTGTTCTTTTGTTACACTAGAAATTAATCAACTCTTCTCTTTATGTGACAGAAACCAAATGGCACGGTCCACCCGCCAAAGTCCTGAGTTCCTATAAAGAAAGAGCCTTGCAGAAAGATGGAAGCTGCAAAGACTCCCCCAGTAAGCTTTCTCATGTAAGTCCTTTCTCCGTAAACTCACCTCCATATAGCCGCTGCGATGCTCTCAACACAGCAGTCATTAGGCTCACAGCATGTCCTTTACCTCCCAGGTCTCTTAGAGGTCAGGTAAAAACAGAAATAAAAAATAAATGAAAAGCTAAGATTTTTTTCTCTCTCCTTGATTTATCAAGAGCCTCACTCAAGGAAAGATCACACAGTAAATTACTGGCAGAGCCCCGAGTGCATCCCCAGCCTGCTGGTCCTTGATAATCCCACCTAATAGTTACTACGCCGTGGTCCTGTTTGAGTCTGTTAAGTGTCTGCTCTGGAGGGCGCAGCACAGCCCCAAAACCGAGCGGGGTGTGCAGGGAGTTCTTGCCCACGCTGGCTGGGAAAGGTGGTCAGTACAAATGAGTCCTGGCGATAAGCCAGGGGACGTGTGCATGGTGTCAGAATGATGTGGCGTTCTCTGGCTACTCTCCCCAATAGCCCCAAGGGCGAGACTGACAGGCTTGTTGCTCGATGAAACAGAAGTTTAAGGTAAACGTAAAAGCACGGATTGTTGGTTGTTGCCAAACAAGGTCACGTTTCCAAGCAGCTGTTTTTTAAAATGCACAGGTGAAGAAATTTTATGAGCTCCTGACTGGAGGTGTCTTTCCTCTTTATTCACGTGTCATTGGTGAGCTCTGCCGCTGAGTGTTAGCAACACATGTGACATGTGTCTGGTGTCTGGAGTCAGCTTTGCAGTAGCCGTTGAATTCCACATTTACAAATCTCGACAGTGGTTTAAGGAAAGGGAGGCAGGGTGGGAGTTGACTTGAGAATATCAGTGTGTGATGGAAAGGTCAAGGGGATTCGTGTAAGGATCTGATAGGGCTGAATGAAAGAAGGAAAGGCCAAACCACTTTAGAAGAACAGGGCATGGCTTGTTCTCAGGGTCCCAGGGCCCTTTGCTGAGATTCCAGGTCCTGTGAGTATCCCAGGCTGTGAAGACAGTTGGATGGGGACACCTATTCTGTTCTCTCTGCTTTTTGTCTCCCAGGGACCCCCAAAGTGCTCCTGTTTACTCTACAGAGCCCCATCTCCTTAGCCCTTGGGCACTCTCGGAGAGCTTGCTCAGGCCTCCATTGTGCGTTGTGGCTGCAGAGCATGTCATGTAGGCGATGTCACTGGGCCACGCATTAATCATGTGAGCCCAGTAATGTAAGCACAGAGGGGTGCTAAGTGATGGCCAAGGTCCTGCCACTGTGATGCACATCCGGGCCTTCTGCCCCAAACCCAGGGCTGGCACTGTAATTCGTCATAGAAGCAGTCTCTTGAGAAAAGGCTGCTTTTGTTAATTTCCTTATGCTTTCCCAGTTTATTGTTGATTATTTTCTGGTCAGTGACACCATGGCAATACTTTTGTGCTTCATGTGCAAATAATTGAACGAAAACCTGAAAAGATATCATCTAACTTACAATGAATTTTAGGAGAAATTTGCAATCAGGGACTTCAGCATAAAAGCAGGATATTTTTTCAAAGTAAATGCTATTGTTGGCTCACATTGAAGAGTAGAAAGGGTTCAGGTGAGTTCGTCTAGTCTGTAGCTTCGTGAGTCCGAGTGAGAATAATCATCTTCACAGGAGCAAAGTAGAGGACGCCTCCGATGTAGTGCAGCTCAGTCTCCGAGCACCACTGCAATAAAGCGGGTGTCAGTCAGTGAGTCACACGAATCTGTGCATATGCAAGTCATGTTTACACGATGCTGCCGTCCAGTGAGTGTGTGATAATGCCTAAAAAGGCAGTGTGCCTACCTTCATTAAAAACACGTTACTGCTAAAATGCTGTCACTGGAGCCTGCTGGGGAGTGGCTCTGCTAGACTAGCTCACTCAGGGCTGCGCAGACCTTCAGTCTGTAAAGAACAAGTATCTGCGAAGCGCAGGAAAGCGACGCATGCTAAATCCGTTTTTTTCCGTTTCTCTTTCCCTCAAGATCGGAGATAAGAGCTGCTCCAGCCACTCCAGCAGCAACACACTGTCCAGCAGCGCCTCCAGCAGCAGTGACGACAAGCACTTTGGGTCTGGGGACCTGATGGACGCGGAGCTGCTGGGGCTGACCTACATGAAAGGGGCCTCCACTGACAGCGGCATTGACACAGCCCCATGCATGCCCCCAGTGGCCCTGGGCCCCGGGCACCTGGCGGGCAGCAGGTCGGTGATCCACAGCCGGGCCGAGCAGTGGGCGGACCCCGCTGACGTCTCCGGGCCTGAGGACGAGCAGGCGAAGATGTTCGCGGTTCACAGCTACGCACCCGCCATCTCCGCCAGCGGTGCTGCTGCCGGCAGCATGGGCGACCTCAGCGAGATCTCATCCCATTCCAGGTAAGTACCTGCCACACTGCTGACCAGCACCTGCCTGTGCAGCCTGGGCACCCCATCGCCTGCCTGGTGGAGCTGCGGCCTAAGCTAGGAACAGTGTGCACAGGAGATAGGGCGTCACCTGTTTGCTCAGCTGTCTGACTTCAGATGAAGTTTTTGTCTCTAAAATCTAATTGTGAAATTGGCACATTAATAAGTCACTTGTTTGTGATTTTATTTTTCTCTCTCTTTATATTTGAAAGAAAACTAAATAGATATTAATTGCTGTAGGCAGGCCATTTACTCCCAATTCCATCTGTCTTCTAGGAGAAAAGAAGACTAGCTAAATTTAAAGGAATGCTGTTGTAACTATAGATGTTTAATACATAGTTATGAGTAGTTTTGAACTCCTGTGTGACACATGTCTGTGCAATGATTTTAAAACTCATTTGTGATTCCTGCATTCACAGACAAGGCAAAGAAATGCCCTGGTTCAGGCTTGGCTGTGGACCCCACACCAGCTGCCACAAGCATTGTCCCTCTTGTCGCATGGCCTCCCTGACTCAGCTCTGAGTTACTTACTACCTGCCTGTTCCCCAGAACTCTTCTAAAAGCTGGAGACAGTCTGATGAAACCGGTCACAGGAGTATCCTTCAGATACCTGGGGCCGTGGCGGGAGCGTTTCTCTGGATGGCGCTTAAACAGAGGTCACAGCGACAGCGCTTTGTGCTGCTCAGCTCTCCCTGTCACGGAGGCCAAGGTCATTCCTCCCCCTGTACCTGTTCCCTGTCCTCACGCAGCCAAGGCTAAGAAATAAGGACTTCACAGTTTCCATGTGTAGCTGCGGTGGACAAACCAACCTTAATCAGTGGGCAGGAGCCAAAGCAACTGTGATCACGTGTGCCAAGCTCACGTGCATGTCACAGGCTGTCTTCTATTGACGCAAAAACACGACAAAGGGTGTCCTTTTCATTGTTGACACGATGTGATATGTTCATGCTTACTGGAAAAGTTTTAAATGTGTAGGTAGTGGAAAATTATTTATGTAAAACGTGTGTGCTCACACACATGCTCACTGCTGCTTTTCTGCCTTCCTTTCCTGTCGATATCATCACGAGTGTCTTAGCATTTTTGTCATTTGAAGGCACTTCTGTACAAGTTAAAGAAAACTGCAGGCTAAGGGAGTGTTTTGGTTCCTGTCACTGAAAAGTCCAGACTGTCAGAGGTCAGCAGTCACTCAGTGTCACCCAAGTCCAGGTCCCTCCTTGCTTAGGCTCCATATGACACCCCCTGAAATCTCAGTTGATGGTGGCTGTGTCGCCTGCAGCCTCCTTCCTGTGCTTGTGCTCCTGTCACAGGAAGAAGGGTGGCTCTGCTCTCATTTCTGCAGAAACCCCTCTAAAAGAATATGTCTCCTCTTAGTCCGTTGGCCTGAACCACTGTGTTGGGGGTACCGTTGTGTAAGGCAGAGCCTGGAGACAATCCCACCAAACCTGCAGATGGAGAACTGTGAAGAGTGCCGCTTCCCCAGAAGAAAACCGGGGTGTTGTCTCACCAGGAGAAGGGGGAGCAGATACCAGAGAGGGGAGGGTCCGAGGGAGCCTAGGACGTAGACATCATTTTTAAAACAGACATCATCAGTTCCCTACTTATTTTACTTAAAACACATTTATAATAAATAAAGAATATGCGTTATCAGTGACTTTAGCTACCTAAATTATTTCGGGGACCATCTTGGGATTTTATGGCCTTCTCCTGCCTTGTTCAAAATTTAGATTTGTAAAGCAGCTGATGTCGTGATATCTTGTCAGACAAATGCAATTTTGAATTACTATTAAGGAAAGTTTCTGTGGAAACTGCTCTCAGCACATTCGTTTATAAATAGAGGCAATAGATTTTCTTGAATACCTTAACCATTCATTAACCTAACAGTTTAGACTACTAGAAAGTGTATAAAGTGCTAGATGGACTATCTGAGTGATTTTACTTTTTTCCACCACATTGAATTGAATGTGTGCACGGCTGTTATGGAAATGACAGACGTTGAGTGAGTGGGTCCCTTACCACCTGGCTGTCTTTTTCTCGCAATTCTTAGTTGACGGTGACTTTAAAGCCACATTTCAACTTATATCATAGGCTTTTGCTCAGTATGAAATTCAGTCATTAAATTGAATTTTTTGAATATTTTTTTCTGCCTGCCTCCCTCCTTGCCCCATGCCACAGAGGTGTAGGGAAAGTATTTTTAAGTTTTTAAAAGATTTTAAATTTTTAAATATTCAAATATTTTTAAGTATTAAATATATTAATAGTTTATATTTAAAATAAGATTTAAAATCTCTGAGTTGAGGTAGAAGGAACTTTGCTCATATGAGTACAAGGGACCAACCTATCAAAGTTGTGCTGAGATTCCACAAACTCTGTGATACAGGGCCAGACTGGGGCACACGTGTCCATGCTGGTGACTGTCATCAGCCCCATACTTTCCTTTTCTGTTTCATTTTGGTGGCATGCGTCCACTCAGAGCTGAGGCCCACTGCCCACAGTGACTGGAGCGGCCCAAGTAGCAGATGAGCAGAGTAAACTCTTCCAGGGGCTGACACGCGTGCTGCCCGCCCAGGCTGGAGCACTGTATTCTGTCCCATGTTTGAGTTCCTTCTTAGCACTCACTAGCTGAAATCATTTGTGCTGATTGTGTATCTGCCCCCGACAAGAATGTGTTTATTAGTGGTTCCATTCACTAGGGCCGTCAGTGTTTTGTGATTAGAGGCTGAAAGGTTCAGCCCGTCTTGCTCACTGTGTCCACACACTTAGTGCAGTTCCTTATGCGTGGTCGTCATGGAATGAAAAACTGTGAATGAAAGAAGGAACTACAAGAAGAGAGCATGGTGAACGCCTAGTGATTGAGGCAGTAAGCTAGTGCAGGGACAGCCTGGAGAAGGAGGCGGCCCTGGGCTCAGCTATTCCCAGCTCACAGATCAATATACGGCATCCTCTTAATATGCTAATTCTGCTTTCCCACCACCGGCACCCACCACCCCCCTCCAGACCCAACAACACATGCACACTTACTTCCCGGCAGCCATCCAGGAAGAAAGCAAGTACAGAAATATACATATAGTAGGAGCCAGGATTATACTGAGGAGGCGGAAGGAGGGCTTAACGCTCTTTAGGACAAGCTGCAGTGGTGTGCGGACAAACGGGTAGGGTGGAGGGGTGTGCACGGAGTCATCCATTAAGCACGACAAGCTATATCTCGCCTACTTTCTCCCACTGCTCCATTCTTTTAATTCAGAAACCCATTTTTTCTTGCTGCGAGGGCAGGGCACTTAGATAAGAGCTCAGAATACAAAGCAGTATTCATATTAGCCTAGCCAAGGTTTTGCAAAGTGAAATAAATCAACTGCAAAAAAAAGAAAAAGAAATCTATGTTCAGGCTTCTCCTGCAAACGGCTCATGTGATTATCTGATATTTATCATTATTCGTGTCATCATACCCTTCTCTTAGTACAAATGATTGGCAGTGAAACTCTAAAATAAGAACGTTTGTCTGGAAGGAAAGGATTCGTGAAAAGCATCTAGAATGTTTACCAACCTTAGAGAAAACTTTTATGATGATGTTACTACTGCTAAACACACTTTTGTTATATGCTTGTTAAACGGTTTCAGTAAATTTGTTCTTAGAGTTTTCACTTTAAAATATTTTGCTTTAAAATATTTTAATCAAGTCTGAATTAGAAAAATATCTTTGATAAGACAAATGGAAGAACTCACAGGGTTTGTGACCATGCTATCATTATTCACAACACGTTCTCCGAAAATGTTCAATTTGGTTGTTCCAGGGAGGAACTGTGAGCAGCTTACGCAGCATATTGACTGTGCCAGACTCTGGGTTCCCTGGACTTGAACTATGAAGCTTCTTGGGGAAAATCAAAGTCTTCAAAATGCACGATGCCCGTGGTAGCTAACGGCAGTGCAGTCACTCACTGGCCCCCGCGGAGGAACTTAAGCCACAAGCATTCCGGGACAATTGGGCAGTTAGAATATGGACTGTATATTGGTATCCAGTCTGATAGTGTTACTAATGCCTGAGATCCTGAGTGTGACAGTCACATGGTTACTGTGTGGGAGAATGTCCTTATTCTTAGGACACATATACTGAAATATAGGAGCGTGAGGTCCTAAGGTTCGCGCCAGTCCTCCCATGGTTGAGAGGCATCTCCGCAGGGAGAGGACTAATGCAGGTGTAGCAGGTAGTAACCCTAAGTGAATGGAGATGAAGGGCACATGAACGATAATCTGCTGCTTTTATACCTTTTCTGTCCATCTGAAGTTCCTCAAAATAGAAAGCTTGGGGAAGAAACACAGGCCTTCGGAGCGCATTGCCTACACGTGGAGTTTTCATGTCACATGTTTACTAGTTGGCGTGCGCCCAGTAAATGGCCCCTTAGCTCCTTCTGTGCCTGCTCACGCCTTGCTTACCCCTTGGGTCGCTATAGACATGGGAAGGCAGTGAAGGCCCCTCCCCCAGAGCCCACACAGCCTAGAGCCCGACCTGCGGCAGGCTCGGGTCACACGCAGAAGCCAGACCTACCCCAGTTCCTGAGCTGCTTCCTGGGAACACATGAGGGGGTTGTTTGTTTCGTTGTAATTTCTCAAATACCACAGTGTTTCCAACGTGCAAAGACCCCAAAATGGGTCAGTTTATTTTGTCGCCTTATTTCCTTTGGAACCTCCTTAAAAAGTCCATCCTAATATCATTCTTAATTTGAGACTTTTTTACTTCCTCCATTGATTGGTACTTACTTGCTTTGTACATAGGTTTTCCAGTAACAGTATGTGCTAATCAGAGGTTTCAGAGTAAGATTGTCTTTCCTCAGACTGGGGAGCTTGCCGCCTCAGGAATCCTGTGGAAAACTCTTTCGATATCAAGGACTCCTGCTCATGAATGATTCCTTCACACATCACTTTTCAAAAATTAACTACTTAATTTAATATAATGCTTACCCTGTGCTGGGCACTAATCTACGTGTTTCACTAATAATAACTCAGAGAATCTTCAAGACAACCCTTTGAGTTAGACACTGTTAAATTCCCACATTACAGACTGGAAACTGAGGTGAAGGCGCCTGCCCGGGGTCTCCCACTGCTAAGTGACAGAGCTGCCATTGTAACCCGGGCAGCCTGGCTCAGAACCCTGGAAGCACACTTGTGTGTCAGGTTTTATGGAAGGGAAACTTACCTGCTTTTCTGAACTCTGACAGAACTGTAATTTCAACATTTAAGAATTTTCGTATTTGTAAAGTAATCCCTGATCTCTGTTTTCATTCATTTTTCATAAAACATTGTTGATCATCCCAGATTTAAAAAGGTCTTTAGGCTTATATTTCTAGGGGTGGTCATACGGGTATGTCGGGTGGGCGCTGGGGAGCAGAACGGCTTGGTCCGACACCATGTGGGGCACAGCTTACAGGTAATGCCCTGGCCGCTTTCCAAGGTGTTTACAGACTTGCCACCCCCGCCAGCAGCACAGGGCACCCATTGCTCTCAGTTCTGGCCGACACTGGGCATTCTTTATCAGGCGTCCCCTGTTTGCCCATCTGATCAGTGTATTGTCATGTTCTGTTAGGGTTGGCACTGGCATTACCTTGGGGCAGCCGAGGTGAACCCTTGTCTTATGTTTACTCGCCATTTGAGTTTCCTCGCTTTAGAAGCACGCGTTTAAGTGTGATGCCCATCTTTCTATTTCCACTGATGTGCATTTAGCGTCTTTCCGGCCCTGGACATATGGCCCACACATGAGCACTCTGAGCCCAAGGAATCCGAGGCGCTCTTGCCTGGCACCTGTAGAAAGACAGCCATCTCAGCCTCACTCTGCTCGGTTATGCTCACAGAGCAGACAGGAGCAAAGCACTGTGCTGTGAATGGCACCAGGCTGGCCCTGCTGAACCTGGCTGTTCTACAGCTTTTGTCTGTTTTTTCCCCAGCGGCTCGCACCACTCAGGGAGCCCTTCACCTCACTGTTCTAAAACCGCTGGCTCTCTGGACACGTCCAAAGTCTACATCATGTCTCAGAGCAGCGGCCCACAGCTCCCTGGGTCCATGTCCAAGGCCTACCACCGCCAAGGGGCAGTGAACAAATACGTCATCGGCTGGAAGAAGTCGGAAGGCAGCCCACCGCCCGAGGAGCCCGGAGTGACTGAATGCCAGGGGTAAGGCCGCTGGCGGCTCGAATTTGGGCACCTGTACAGCTCGGGGACTGACTAAGCAATGGTATTTCCCCCAACAGAATATAGTTTCTAAAAGAGAATAATCCGGAAACATCTGTGTACAACTCTTTAAATGTTGACATTTATATTTCTCTTTAACAGTCTTCTCTTGCCTTGATTTTTGCATATCAATTTAAATTTCTGTTCTTTGTCTTATATTCGAAAAGCTGCCTACATAGAAAAGCCATGGTGATGTGCCATTGATGGTGTGAGTCTAGAGTCTGAATAAACAAGTTCAAGGACAGTTTGAATTCCCAGAGTCCGTGTGCATTTCTTAAAGTCGCTGTGTTAAGTGACATCAGAAAAGAAAAAGCATCTTCCCCAATTTCAACATGACAGTAATTTCCCTTTCAGTTGTAAGGTTTTGTGGGGGCAGGTAGGGGGCTGGTGTTTTGGATCTCTTTGAAAAAAGAAAAGAGAAAAAATACTGATAACTTATTATATGTGTGAAAACTATGCTAACACCTCTTTGAAGAGAAAAGTAAAGAAATCACATTTCAAGATTGCAAAGCAAGGCAACTCAGAGCTATTTTAAAGGACAGCATTAAAAACAAAACTCACGCCCACTAAATTATGAAGCCCTTGTGTTTTTCTGTGTCTGCACGTTCTGACAGTGTCCCCAGACATGGGGGTACATACCGGGGGGGTGATAGTGACTTTCAGAGAGCTCTTCTAGGTTTTATGCTTGGTTAATGAACTAGTATCACTTTTTTCCCTTAAAAATGATCCCACCTGTTAAATATATCTAGTTCTAAATGAAAAGTAATTTTAGGTCTAAAATTGAACATGGAATCTGTTAAAAAAAATCATCATGTCAATAATTGCAAATGAGTTATTCAGAAGGTAATTTTATAGTGATAACCAGGCTTTTTATCATAAATGCAAATGTCCTCATGATAATGTTGGTATTTCTAATAGAGTCTTCTGTGTATGTCACAGAAATTCATTCTAAGCCTCTTAAGTCCTGTGAAATATTTGTAGAAGCATTTCGCACATTGGTGTAAGCACTGTGTTTCTGCAAAGGGCCCCCTTGAAGAGTCAGGAAAAGGGGAAAAGAAGCCCATTGGGACATTTTCACTCAAGATCCCACCCCCACCCGCCAACCCCCACCCCCGAGTATGTGCATTTTAACACACTGGTTTGATGACACTGCCTTTCAGAAAAGGAGAGGCCTCATCAGGAATATTGTAAGGGGAGGGTTTGCATTTCTGGGTAGCAGTCTTACGTCCCCTGGTCACACAAGGTTCGTGCTGGGATCCAAACGCAGGCCTCCCAGGCCTCAGGCCAGGTCTCTTGGCTGTGTTGGGCTCAGCCTGGCAGGTACAGCAGGCAACCCAGGCCTTTTCCAGCCAAATAAAGTGCTTCTAAAGCAAGGAAACACTATTTCATGTGGCATCTGCCATCACACAAGACTGAACCAACTATATTTAAGATTTAGTCAAAACAGTGTTTTACCAAATCACTGAATGATTTGCTTAGAAAAATATCAGCCAAGTGTAGGGTGTTTGTACCACTCAGAATTAGAGAATTAATATCTCATTGATTTCATAAAATATAAAACCCGTTGTGCCCTCTAGAAGTGCCCCATAACTCTGAAATGCCCATTATTTTAAAAACCATGTTGTAGAGCCCTCGTTGATTGTTTTTGCCAATAATATAACCTTATGTCTTAAAACACAGCAGCTAACGGGATTACACGTTCATTACTTGTTAGCAGCCCTGAGTGGGTGCCTTGGGTGTGTGCACAGTTGGTCCACTTTTCTCCTTAGCCGTTCTCATCCTCCAGGAAACCCATCGGCTCATGGTTCCAAAACCAAGTGGGTCTCTAGACATATCCCTCAGCCATGGTCAACACTGTGCTGTGTTTACCCCGTGAGAAATTACAATGGGCACTGAAGGTGCAGAGCTAGTGAAGCCCCAGGCCCATTTCAGGAACACCTGGTCTGAGGTAGGCGAAAAGGCGTAGAAATTACTCGCTGTTCCATAAGCAGTTCACAGATAGAAACACTGTTGTATAGATTACGCAGGCATCGATTGTAAGAGAAGGCGGCCGGTGTTTAGTGGCCCCTTTCCTGATTCGTCCTCTTGGAATAGCCCCTCCTCCTGTATTCTCTGTGTAAGTGGTTTTCTTGTCTAATTAGTCACCGCCTGGCATTTCCATCGCCATCCCCCAGTCTCACTGACCCTCCCTCCTTAGTGACCATCACCTCGTCCCACGTCTGTGGCCTCAGCTCCGCCTCCCCAGGTCCTGCCATCTGGGCGCAGGCTGCCACATGACTCCCTGCCTGGTCTCTGTCCCTGCTCCAGCCCTCCATCCACCTTCCACATCGGACCCCGAATGGGTTCTCCCCAGTGTTCAAAGCTTGCTTGCTTCTCTGTTTATATTCTTTCTAAGCTTTAGATTCTTCAGGGACCAGCTTAGCATAGCATCTCTAACCCTCCCGATTTGCCCCAGCCTGCTTCCCAGCCCCATCTCCCCCCTGACACTCCTAGGAGCCCTACCTGCACTGCCTCACGTGAGCAGCTCTGGCTCAGGCCTCTGTGCCTCCACTCGTGCAGTTCCCTCTGCCTAAATGTCCTTCCCAAGTTTCTGAGGCCACCACCCTCCCGAGCTGCACCTCTCTCTGCTCCTCTAGCCCAGCTTTATGACCTCTGACCCCTACATACCCCAAGACCAGGTCCTCCGGGAGCACCTGCCCTGCTCACCGCCACTCCTGGTGACAGCCCCAGAGGACACCCTTGGAGCATATTGATTGACACATCCTTTGGCACATTTATTAAAATTACTAATTTAGCAGAAAAGGCTGGTGATTTTTATTCAAACACATAGGGAAACTAGAATAGCACATTTTAATAGTAATTACAGCTGACCCTTGAACACAGGTTTGAACTGCCAGGTCCATTTACATGCACATCTTTTTCACCTTATAAACATGACATAAACTTACAGTATCGATAAATGCACACAGTACTGTAAATGTATTTTCTCTTCCTGATGATTTTCTTGGTAACATTTTCTTTTCACTAGCTGACTTTATTATAAGAATACAGTATATAATACCTATCGTGTTTCCCCCAAAATAAGACCTAGCTGGAGAATAAGCCGTAGCATGATTTCTCCAAGATATGAAGGGCACGCACCCCTCACATGAGGGTTTTATGACCTGTTTCACATAACATACAAATTACGTGTTAATCCACAGCTTATGTTATTGATCAGCACCCCTAACCCCTACATTGTTCAGGGGTCAGTTGCAGAGGTGTCTGATTTTATCCACGCAGTTATTGCCAGGCCCTGGGGTTTTGTCCCTTCCATCTCTCCCACAGCACATAGGTGCTCCTGAGAACCTCCCAACCCCACTCTCAGGTCAGAGGCTGGGCACTGCTTAGAGGCACTCTTCACCAAACCTCAACTGTTCTTTCCCTCTGTGGCTTTTGTGCAAAGCCCACCAGGGTCATGGGTTCCTCTTGTGGTCCGCGTTTTCATGTCATGCCATTTCACAAGCCAACCAAATCTTTAGTCGCATTTTAAACATTTTTAAAAGCTGCTTTCACAGCCCCTGTTTGTTCATGTTGTCAGCGTTCCTGGTGCTTCCAGAACTGAGACCTAGCCCAGGAGTAAAGCAAAAGCCATAGAGATTTCCAGAGAAATCCTTGTTAATTTCGAGCATGTCTGTGTGAGTTTCTTATTCTGATAACTTCCCAGTGAGCCTTCACACTGTGACAAGATGGCCTTGCTTTGAAATAGTCATCTCAGTGACACACGACATCATACAGGTCACCCTCTGGTGCCTGCTGCCCTGGGCCATGCATTCCTAGAGCCTTATGTTTCAGATCGCGTGGCAAAGACCGTTCACCTCCACCGACAAGACTTCCAGTACAACCACTGATAATTCACTGTGTCTTCAGGAACGTTTGGTTGCTCAGATTGCATTTCCAGAGGAAACCTTTTAGAAACGACCTCCAGTTTTCTCTGTGGAAAAGAGCTGAAAACAATAATTCAGCTAGACAGTCTTTTGTTGTCCATAAATCCATTTTTATATACTGATAATTAAGGGAGACAGCTGCTTTATTTATCCAAACAGCTTTGCGGAATTGCTGGTAATAAAACATGCTTGGCACACGCCTGAATTGATTACTGTTAAACTCCGGGCTCCCTCGGGGGGCTCGCTCTCTGATGCCTGGGTGAGACACGGGGTGTGGCTGGCTGTCCAGCCTCAAGAGAAAGGTTCTCACGTTTCTGAGAAGCACGAGGACATACGATACTCTCTGATGAATTATTGCAACTGTGCTTTCTGACACAGAATAGGAATGGAAAGGTACAGCCTTACTTTTAAAAGCTGGCTCCATTTTTTCTCATCCGGGGCTTTGGGGATCTGATTGGTTTCTGAATTATTCAGAAATCTAACTTTGCAGTTGAGCTCATTTCACAAATAGACATGGGAATCTGGGGCAAATGCCGCAAAAGTGAATTGACCTAACAGTTGAGTTGTGCGTATGTGTATATGGTTGTTGAAAATAGTTATGGGACTTTAATTCTTAATGCTACAGGCACTTGACACACAGACTGACCACTGCTTCTCATCCCCCTTCTGGTTTGTTCCAACAGGCTGTACGGAGAGATGGATCTCATGTCCACAGCAAGTCAACATCAGACGGTGGTGGGAGACGCTATCTCAGAAACTCAACACATCCTGTCAAAAGAAGATTTTGTGAAATTGATGCTTCCTGATAGCCCATTAGTGGAGGAGGGGAGAAGAAAGGTCAGTGGCATTTGGGGGCTTTGAAACTTCTAGAAACACTAAAGGAAAATCTAAAGAGACTTGAGGATTCCCAGAATACTCCCGTCTGTGTTATCTTGTGATCCCACCAATAGCTCTGCACACGGCTGGCTATTTTCAGTATTTATTCTATCCAGAAGCAAAGCGAGCCTGGGAGAGGCTAGGCAGGGCCACTTTCCAGAATGGACAGAGGGAGCTAGAGTCTGGCGGGCCTGGCCTCAAATCCCAGCTGCAACAACAAGCAGCTTTGTGACTTTGTACCTTGTCCGCCTCTGTAAAAAGGAGACAGATAATCAGTGAACTACAGAGGTGTAGCAAATATAAGAAATAACATGGGCAGAGCCTCGTATGGTGCCTGGACATAACAGGTGACCGGGAGCAGTAGCTATTAAGATTCACACCACCTGACTTTGGCTGTAGAACTGCACCCTCTGCTCCAAGCTGCCCTCTCAGAGGTAATCCTGTTCCAGGACCGGGCAGGAGTTAGATCCTGTACTGCCTGCCGCTGTCACACATAGGCTGGAATTGGACTGTGCCATATGAATTATGCTGCAATCACGAGGGAAGGCCCCACATTTGCCTTACCTGCCACCCTCGTGTTCAAGGTCCCTAGCTAACATTAGATTCCCTTACTGCCCTTACTAGCTTTAGTGTCATTACTATTACAGTCTCCTAAGCCACTTTGCTAAATAATAGAAAGTTTTAAAAGGGACTTACAGGTAATTCAGTACAATCTCCTCTTTTTGCACATAACTGAGGCCCCAAATGGTGAATTGTGAAAGTCACATAAATATTTGGTGGAATCCAGATCTTCTTGCTTCTTAGCCAGCGCGCTCTCTTGTCCAAAGTTAAAACAAGGAAAAAATTTCTGGTCTTAACTCTATGGACCATGATTGGGCAAACATCAAGTCCTGTGCGTGTGCCTTCCCTGTAATAAAACGTCCTGCCTGGGATGTAGCACAGCCCTCTAATTAGGCAGTGCCTCAGGGCTGCTGTACTCCGATGTGCCTGTAATCTCCTGTGAAGCACCTGCCCGCCCTGTGAAAGGGGGATCCCAGAAGAACTCCGTGGTAACGAGTCTTTGTTTCTAGCTTGTATCGGGTCCTGCGCCATCCTTAGAAGTATGGATGCAGACTTGTACATGAGTGCAAGTACAAGCGCTAGTAGCTTTTCCTTTACTAGGAATGAACTTCTCCTTGACCGTGTATGGGCTTTTTCCTGCTAAGACAAACCACCTCCTTTCCACAGTGTAAATTTAACTTTGTAGTCCCACACTCTGCAGTTCTCATTCATCAGTCGGACAGACTTGACAAAGTGGAAGGAACGCATACAATAGAAATATTTTTAGCTGTCTCGCTGCATTCACAAATGTAAATAGCCAGTTCTATATTTGTTTGATGCAAACATTCTGGCTTTTACCATTGTTTATATAAAAGGAATGTGGCTCAGTGTGCAGAAGTAGTTGGAAATTCAGATTTCTTTCTTTTTTTGGGGGGTATTTGGCTACTTGCTTCTTTTGTAAGACTTTTCCTTCCCCCTGTGTGTGATTTAACAGAATAATTTTAATGGTGCCTTTAAATATGGTCATGATCAGTTATTAGAATTAAAGTGAGTGGTATTTTAAAGTAAACAATAATATTTTACTGATTTAATTGTTCTTGAACCTGTTTGTATGGCCACCAAAGCCACAGTGTTCAGAATAGTTTTACTACATAGGTTACACTGAACCTCCTATACAGTTGATTGGTACAGAAATTGCCTAATATTAAAATGTAGTCATTTCTCATTAAAATCAAGCCAGCACTGTGTGTGGTTTTGCATAACTGCCGGCTGAAATGGCAACTTCCTGTATTTCCAGGAGCTTCCACTGCTCTAAGGCTACCGAGGTACCATTTAACACTTCAGAATTAATAAAGCCCTGCACGTCTAATTCGGTGATACTATTTCACAGAATGTCACAGGAGGAATCCTTCAAGTCCCTTAAGGGCACCTGTGCCTGGGTGACCCGCATGCCTGGGGTGGCATTCCTGAGCCAACCCCCGCCTGCCTGGGGGAAAACTGCAGCCAGATCACAGAGCTGTGTGAACCCAGCGGCTTCAGTGAAGTCAGCTGCATGCTCTCAGCCTTTAATGTCTGTTTCCCCCTCCGCTCCCCTCTCCATATTTAAACCCCTAGTTCTCCTTCTACGGGAACCTGTCCCCTCGCCGCTCGCTGTGCCGCACCCTCTCAGACGAGAGCATCTGCAGCCATCGCAGGGGCTCGTCCTTTGGCAGCTCCCGAAGTTCGGTGCTGGACCAGGCCCTGCCCGGCGACGTGCTGTTCAGCACCACGCCACCCTACCGCAGCGCGCGGCCCCCGCGCACCCACGCGCCCAGCCTGGGCAGCCTGCGAAGTAAGTGGGGGCGAAGCAGCTGGGGGTGGGGCGCCCGACAGCGGGGCTGAGAGGCTGGCTGCTGCCTGCGGAGCTTTGCGGGGAAGGGGGTGGTTCGCTAATTTTTAAAATATATACCGTTTGGTGGTGTGTGTTCTTTTCTTTCTTTTTTAATATGATAAAAGCCCCCAGGGTGGATATTTTTTAGAAGTTAAACAATACTACCAATTTTGAAGAAAATTGGAAAACCCATATGAAACATTTTTATCAAGTAAAATAGTGAGCTTTATACCATATCTCAGCTATTACACCCATAAAGAAAAAATGTCTAAAACCCGATTTGATAAAGAAAAAACATATACTGGGGTGGGGGAGCGGGTAGATTTTTTGGTGGGCAGGGAGCAACAAGGAAAGTTTGGCTTTCTCGCCTTCTGTTTCTCCTTGAGTTAATTCCTGGCCATGCGCAAGGTGGCTGGTGGATCAGGAGACCGTGTGGGGACCAGACTTCCCCTTGGGCTGGGCGTCCTGTGCTCCGTGTCCCTCCCGTGTACTCCAATTTAGGGACACTGGTCGACTAGATACTTTGTAGATGATAGTTCTTAACATCCTAAAGCCCCGATTTTTACATAATGTCAGTTCCTTATTAAAGTGTCAGTGTTTAAGGATGGTTTTTTACATTAGCTTTATTTCGTTTCTTCATAGTTAATTTCTGTTGTACAGAAAGAATGGGGATTTAATCAGAAGTGTATTCATTGTCAGGTATTTTTTAACTTCCATCCTAGACAGCACTATCTTTAAAACCAATTTGAACTTCATAATTCATATAGACGTCCTGGGCTAAATGAAATAAAGGTTCTAATAATGTTGCTAATGTCTAACATAATTAGAAATGAACCTTATACCATAAAATTTTTAATCGGTTTCTTTAAGTAGCATAATACCCTGCCTATATTTGCTTAAATTGAAGAAACCTTTAAACTTCTTCATAACGATATGACAGGTCAGACAGGCGTATTCTAATACCCTAATATAAATGTTTTTCCTTTTTATTGTAAATAGGTAACTTTAATGTCCTCTTAAAAAGCTTTTGTAAAACAAGTAAAACTAGGTTTTTGCAAATGTTATTTTAGTCATTTGAAATTCGTGAAATGTATGACATATGTATTAATGTAGTACATTGTACCCTTCGTTTGCTTCTGTGTGGAAGAGATGTATCTTTTTTTTTTTTAGCTTCACTTTTTAAAAACTATTTTTAGAGCATTTTTAGGTTCACAGCCAAATTGAGCAGAAAGCACAGAGAGGTCCCATGCACCCCCGACCCCCCACACTCACAGGCTCCCTCACTGTTAACATCCCTCACCAAAGTGGTACATTTGTTAAACCCATGACCTGCACTGAGACATCATTGTCACCCAAAGTCCATAGTTTCCATTAGAGTTGCTGTTGGTGGTGTACATTCTATGGGTCTAGACAAATATCTAATGACATGTAACCATCATGATAGTGTCACAGAATAATTCACGTCCCTGAAAGTCCTCTATGTCCCACCTGGTCACCCCTCTCCCCCCCTCCCCCTTCACCCCTGCAACCACTGCTGTTTTCACTGTGTCTATTTTTTTTTTTTGCCTTTTCCAGAATGTCATATAGTTGGAATAAAACAGGATGTAGCTTTTTCTGATTAGCTTCTTTCACTTAGTCATAGGCGTTTAATGCTCATTTGTTTATAGCGCTGAATAATATTCCATTGTCTGGATGGGCCACAGTTTGTTAACACATCGCCCGCTGAGGGACTGCGTCCTTTTTAGTATGTTCGCAGTATGGAGACACAGCTAGGAAACAGGCAGGATGCACTGTTGTCACTGCAACATCACTTCCGGGTTCAGACTGTCTCACTCGTCCTCACTGTTCCTATCTCCAGGAAAAGCAGTAAGCATGGCCTTGCAGTTCGCTGTTTCTAATGAAACCTTCTTTCTTGGCAGTGTGACTTTTCCAATTTCTATACTTAACAAATGACTCAGAAAAATTTCTCCAGGTTTCGTGGGTAAAATGAAAAACTGTAAATGAAGGAGCTAGAAGTAATTTGTATTGCTGTGTCTTCCCCAAAAATCTTCTGGTTCCCTCCACCCTGCCCAGGGGGGTTCAGCCTCGAGGCCCCTCTGGAGGGCCTTGGTCTCCCACACTCACTTGTGTGGTTCTGGATTTTGCACAGACTCAAGATGGACCTGAGCCGTGTGTCTCTCTCGTGGTCCCAGCAGAGCCTCTGTGGGGCCTTAGTGCCCTGACAGCAGTTGGGCAGCCTGAAGCAGGAACCCACAGGCTGAAATGTGAGCTCTGATGCTGAGCAGGTGTGTGTGGGCGACCTGCGAGCATCTCTGATTGCCCAGGTGCTTCTCTCAGCTGCTCAGAGACTTCGCTGTGCATTAAAACCTGGAGTGGGGACTGGTTCTGTCGAAGCTTCTCGCACGGGATGGCTGAGTAGCTGTAGAAATAGACCCAGGCAAACTCAGAAGTCTCACGTTTTCCTCTTTTCAACTTTAAAACTTGGGCATTCCTAGGAAGTGTGTGTTGTTCAGACACAGAGCCCTCCACTGGGAGACACTTGCAGGCCTCAGGCCCAGCGTGGAGGAAGGTGTGAGGAAGGGTGAACAAGTACATCTCGTCACGCAGGCCTCGTCGCTGTACCTTTTCTACTGTAATGATTAGGCCACAGGCTTCTGGTTCGGGTGTCCTTAGCTTCTAACATCCTGCATTTGAACCCATCTCAGAACCTTTCTCCTCATGAGATCAAGATCTTAGTCCAACCTTGTGAGACAGATGTGTGACCAACCCATTGTGGGTGTGTTTCGTGTCATGATTCATAGCATTTCCTGTGAAGTCACTGAAATCGGCTGTATCTCTATGTCTTCAGCTGGGAGGTGTGAACATACAGCCCAGTAGAACAAGTGAATGTGATTCCGAAATGGCTCTGCGGGGCCTTCAGGGCCTGCGTTTGCCTCCATTACTACCGGATGTCTGAACAAAACGTCTTCAGCGGCTCAGAGAGAAAAGGAAATGGGGAATGGCCGTTTGGACACACAGTTCGCAGGCCAGCTAAGCAGTGACACTGCGAAGTATTTGTGGTGTTCTCTCCCTCCGTGACCTGGACATCTGGCTGCAGCCCCGAGTACTGGCAGGTTCCCATCACACGTTTAGAGAGAATTCCTGATTCTTTGTTGTGGAAGTCTTCCTATGAGGATAGACTAATGAGAGCTCTTAAGCTCTAGAAAATAAAAACAGTATTATCTCAATATGTGTTCCTGAGTCCTACAGTTTAGACCTAGGCACCTCACAAAGGATGCCCCTTGAAATTAAAGGAAGGAGGGGTGGAGTTTTAGAATAAATAAATCAGCATTTTCCTTATCATGTGGTGCTCACACCGGGTGCTGCAGACCCCAGGTGTGGGCTGGTGTGTGTGCCGGTGATAGGAGCTGCTAACTAACACAGCGTGACCCTTGCGTGCTGTGGTCAGCTTTACAGATGGTGTGCATGGGCTGACAGAGGCAGGATTTTGACGGACTCATTCTCTTTTTTCAAATGTGCTCAATATCCCCTGAATAAATGTCCAGGGGTTTCTGGAGAGTAATTGTGAAACCTCAGGTATCTGACCCAGGAAATGCTGTGCAGGAAGGCTCCTTACCTTTGTGACAACAGCCATGTCAGGCTCCATGAAGGTGGTCACTGTGATGCCAGGTGTGGGACAAAGGAACAGGAAACCACGAGATCAGCGTCCTGGGGCCAAGAGCAGGGACATTCGTTGTTTCTCAGAATCCACGAGTCACTTTCTTTTCTGAATTGGCCAAACAACCAGGGTGGGCTCTGGAGGTAACAGTGACTTGGGCGAGCTACATTTGAAATAACAGGCTTTGTACCTAAGACAGGAGGTGCCTTTGCTTCCCCCCACCTGTCAACTCAGGAAACAGTCTAGGTACGACTGCCCAGGGGACAGCTCAGTGCGGCACGGTGCCCAGGGGACAGCTCAGTGCGGCACGGTGCCCAGGGGACGGCTCAGTGCGCGGACCTCACCCAAACCCCACAGACCAGCAGCATCGGGGTTCATCTGTTTGTGGACTGAGCTCGTCCAGGGTAGAACCCATGTCATATTTAACCCCTAGTGCAAATGTCGTGCCTGGTGGGCCCCGGAAGGTAGTAGATGCTTATAGATATCTCCTAGGTCAGCGGTTCTCAACCTGTGGGTCGCCACCCCTTTGGGGGTCGAACGACCCTTTCACAGGGGTCGCCTAAGACCATCGGGAAACAAAAAGATACTTACATTACGATTCATAACAGTAGCAAAATTACAGTTATAGAGTAGCAACGAAAATAATTTTATGGTTGGGGGTCACCACAACATGAGGAACTGTATTAAGGGGTCGCGGCATTAGGAAGGTTGAGAACCGCTGTCCTAGGTGATGGCAGTAGTGATACCGTGATGCCAGCGAAAGGTATAATATTATGAAGGATTTTTGGTGGTTTGGGGTCTCAGGTTAAAAAAAGAGAGATGGTAATTATTTTCCAAGCAATGAGGGAACTGGTGCTTTTCATGTTGATAATTCCGAGAGGAATGTAGGCAGCTCTTACTGCATTTAAGGGGCTGTCACGGACACTGGGACCCTCCCGCTTCCTGAAAGACTTTTCTCACTTTTCTCGCAGAACTGTGCTCCTCGCCTTTCCCTTCCCAGCGACTGTCACCCCCTCGGAGGAGCCTTCCCCAAACATGCCGCCGACCTCCTCAGTCACATCGTTCTGTTTGATTTTCTTTGAAAGACTTGTCACTGTTTGCATGTTATTGTTTACATGTTTATTGTCTCTTTCCCTGTCACTTGTAAGCTTAGTGAGAGGCTGGCCTTGTTCGTCTTACCCACTGCTGTACCCCCTCACTAGGCATGCGGCAGTCATTTAATAAATACATCATAGATAGACGGGGGGGTGGGGGGGTGGATAGCACTCCTGATAAGCTCTAAAGGGAAGGACTTTTCTAATCTACGAACCGTCTTTGCCAGCTTCATGGCATCTAATTAACACGGAAATCCCGCTCACAGTTCCGGGAGAGGGGATAAGAGTTTGTAATGAACAAGAAATGTCACTGTATTCCCCCTTTTGCTCCTTATTTCCCATAAATGTTGGAGGAAGTTAGTAGGATGCCTGGCGCTTATGACCCTTACACCCTAGTGAGACAGTCCCAGGTCCCAAAGCATCAGGGCCACTCTGCATGGGGTCAGCGTGAGCTGGTGCAAGGCCGCGAGTGAGACCTGTGGAGCTGCTGGGCCTGCCCTGCAGTGGGGACACCGGGCCCACTCACCTGCCCGCTTGCTCTAGGCATCAGCTTCCCAGCCACCAAGATTCGGATTGGTGCCTTGGCTCAAATGACAGATGGCCATCTACCGTGCAACTAACTTCAGGGGGAGTCAAAGCTTTCATCATCAACCCGAGACTGTCAGGTCTCCACTGTCAATACTGCATTGGGTGTTTGGGGAAGACAGCTGTTAGTGCACACAGCTGCGGGAGACACGAGGAGCAGGAGCAGGGGACATTAGCCTCGACCTTCATCCCCTGAGCCAGCCCTGGCCACCAAGTCTTATGGTCCTGTCCCCTCCATTCTCTTTGCATGTGTCCCTCCTGTGCGCTCCCTCATTTTTTCTCTCGATCTGGTTTCTGATAGGGCCCGTAAGGATGTTGTCTGGTGGCGTCAGGAAAGTGGACAGCATACAGTGTGCCTTAGGTCCGACTCTAGGCTTTAAGATACCACAGCTCAGGTGAAGAATTCTTTCTTTAGAAAGGTAAAGAAAATCCTCAAGTCAGCATTTCTTAATAAAACCGGACTGGCAGAGTGCTTGCTGTAGCACTGCTCATCCCCTGAGTCATTTTCACTCCGATGCTTTCCTCTCCGATGAGGGAAGGAAGGCGAAGAGCGAGAACAGGGCCCCTTGCACACCGGGTTCCAGCCTGCCCGGCGCTGCACCCTGCCCAGGGCCGCCACACTCCTGCCCCATTCCTGTAGAACCTCGTCACCTGGGAATTAGTGACCTAAGTAATTGCCACTGGGTTACATAATTTCTCTGCACTTTGTGCAGAGAACCAGCTCCAGGCAAAGCAGCTGGTGTGTTGGAGACACAAAGGAAGCTCCAAGTCAGGGACTGAAGGGTCCTTAGCTTCCTGCCTGGGGGCTGAGCCTCAGACTTCTGGTTAGAGACCTCCCAGGACCTGGGAAGGGTGTGGCCCTGCCCCTGCTCAGGGCCTGCCTGGGTTCCAGAGAAGAGACTGCAAGAGCGGACTGCCCCCCGCCCCCCAGCTCCCACGCGAGCTTTGCCGCTTCCGTGTGCTCCTGGTCCAGCCCTCGGCAAGTGGACAGAGTACATCACACACACAACATGTAGGAGTAGCGGTTATTTTAAAGAAGTTGAGCATAGCACGTGGAGAGTGTTGGAAATGGTGCTGACACAATAACCATTCCTGGGTTACCTTCGAAAGAGCCTGAGACTAGGCTGGTGGGCTATTATCACGTCTGTGCGTGGCCATATTTAAAACAGTGGTTGGACTGGGCTAGTGGCATCTGTGAGAGGTTGGCTGAGAGATGCATGGGAACCTTGTGGAGAGTGCGGAGGACTCTCACTGTCCCTCCAAGGCCAGATCACAGACGCTGTCTCCTCAGTCCAGAGGCCAGCATTTCCCAGCCACCCGAAAGGATGTGGGAACAAAAATTACAGGTGCATTCAGTTAATTATGTCCCTTACTTAATGTAATTGCAGCCTCAGACAGCCAGGTGGTCATTATTTTGATTGGGTCTAATTAGTCAGATGTGTTCACACGCAGCTGCGTGCAAGGTTCCAGGCAGGTTTAGAAAAGGCACGGTAGAGCAAGTCCAGTGGAAGCTTTTGAAAATGTGTCCCCAGATGCATAATGAGCTCTTAACACCTAGTGTTAATGACAGAAACACTTACAGTCTTGTGACAACAGTTTAAAGAGAAAAAGAATTGTCAGAGCCCCGTTTGTCCAGACAGAGGAAGACCACCGAACCTTCGGCGCTGGTTGGGAGAGGTTTCTGGTTTAGCCAGTGACCCGGCCGTCTCATTAAGCCAACAAAGCAATCCAGCCACCATTCTTGTGCATGGCATGTAAAATACTGTTTCCTTTCTTTCTTGTTCGTTAATAATGGAAATGAAGTTTAGTCTTCCTGCATTTTTATAACAAACTGATATTTGAGGCACCTCGAATTTGGGTACTTAGCATAGATAACTGTTCTTCAGGACACTTGTCAGACTTCCTGTTTAGAGAGAGAGTGTGCCAGCCCTCTGTACAATAGAAGCTTGGGACACTTTAGAAAGGGGGGCTGTCACCCCTGAAGAAGGCAGCACAGTGTCCCAAGCTCAGTAAGACTCAGATGGATGTCCTTAAGAGAGGCCTGCCCTAGAGGAAACTTCTGCGCGGTTCCCACCTGTACAGCACTTGGTCCTAGTCTCCTTCGACCCAGGTCTTTGGGGCTGGCTGCCCTCTAAGTGAGCCTGTAGGTCACGGCATTTTTACAGACCTCCGTTTTTCCAGCTGTGTGTCTTTGGGGTAACTGCAGCGTCATGTCTCCTTTGGGAGAAGCGGGGAGGAGGCCGGTGCCCTGTGCCGCGACCTGACTGACTGCTTTGTCTTTTTTAGGTGAGTTCTGGTTCTCCGACGGGTCCCTATCAGACAAGTCCAAGTGCACAGACCCTGGCCTGATGCCCCTCCCGGACGCGGGCACAGGCTTAGATTGGTCCCACCTTGTGGATGCCGCACGGGCGTTTGAAGGTAAAGACTTGCAGCCTTGGGGCCCCAAGCGGAAACCTAGGGAACACATCTGTTCTCAGGGTGTCTGGGTGAACGTTGGGGTGCTTTTCCACCTTTGAAGATGAAAATGAGATGGGCAGCCTTGAGCTGTGACTCAGGGTGCTTCCTTCAAGAGACTGTGTCTTTCAGTGAAATGGGCAAAGGATCCCAAACCTGAATTCCAGCTCAGGCACCAGCTGTGACCTGGGGCTAGTCACTTTTCCTCTTGGACCCCCATTTTCTTCCCTGAATTGTAGAGGTAAATATTCAGGGTGCAGATTATGTCTTTCCTCCCAGCGTAGTGAGGGGAGGTGGGAGGGGAACCCTCAGAGCTCGAAGCTGCCTGCCGTTGCAGGACGAGCCCAGAGCTGGGAGTCTGGTGATTTGGAGGGAATGCAGGTGGTGGCATCGTCTGCCCCTGCCCGTCTGGGCCTCACTGTCCTCCCTCTAACAGTGTGGTCGGTGAGGGTGGCTGGGCCGGCTGATCCCTAAGGGCCCTTCCAGCAGCCATGCAACACCCACCATTGTTTGTTTTTGGGATGCTAGAAGGTTGAAGCTGCTGCTCCTTTTTCTAGCTCGCAGGTAAAGGTGGGCAAACAAGGAACATGCTGGCTCTATTTGCATGCTCAGGACCTCACATGTGAGTAGATGCGCAGCCAGTGACCCGAAATGGTGACTTTTTGCCACCTACTATAATGACAGCTTCTGCTCCTGGGGTGACTGTACAACTGACAAAAGGAGGTGGGGTCATTTTACTAGGGCCGTGTGTGAGGGTCTCTTGTGCGTCCCCACAGAAGGGGCCACAGCCGCCTGGGCAGCCCTGCTCTCTCCCCCACCCTTTACTCCCCTTCCCAGTCTCTGGTCACTGGGCCCCCATCACCTGTGACTGCCAGGCTTCAGGAGATGCAATGGATTCTCCCGTGGGAGCAGCAGCTGTGCTTTGAGGTAAGGCTGCTGCAGAAGTGGGGAGGTGGCTGCAGTAACTGCCCATCCCCCACAAGCCTACCCTGCTGGAAGGGCCTTATGCTTGGGGCTGGAGGGGACTACTCTGCAGTTAATTCAGACATGAGGGACAGGTTAGAGGGAAGCTCTGTTAGGAGGACATCTCTGCAGAATGAATGGGCTCTTACTGTAGGGCCCCATAATAGAAGGCGAGAGACTGCTTTTGGGTTCGCTGCCTTACAAAATCCTTGCTCCCTGAGGAAGCTTCAGAATGCCCAGCGAAGTCGGTTATGTATTGGAAAAACCCCAGGCCCGCGGCACATTCTTTCCTGGCGCCCAGCACTGGCCTAGATGCGATGTGGCCCCGCCCTGAAGGGCAGGAATGTTGTCTGCACCTCCATCCAAAGCCACCCAGGCAGCAGGTAGCAACTGTCTCTGGCACATTCTTTCCACACTGTGTTCTCCTCCTGACCCCAGGAGAACGTAAAACGTCCGTTGGGTGCCCCCCAGTACCTAAGTGCTTGCATAGTACTTACCACGCTGAATCCTGCGTTCTTCACAGCCTGTCTCTTATTAGGTGAGGAGTTTCTCAAGGGAATGCTGCTTATTTTCTTTATCTTATCTTTGTCAAGCACATGGCCAGATAACCAACAGAAGGGCTGGTACAGAGGACTAGGTAGGTATTCAGTACAGGTGCTATGCAGCGTGAGCTATCGCTGCTCACAGCGTAGGTGTTAACCTCTGAGGTCCTTTTGCATTTGTGCTCATTTTTCAGGTTTAAAACAAGATTTATCACCTGATCTCTGTACCCACCCTCGTTTGTGTCTTTGTTTGGCTCCTTCCACCCCTTCAGCATAAAATTGCTGCTATGCAATGGATCTTTTCAGGGAGCTGGGGGGCGAATAGGAGGTTGAAAAAAATGGCACACGCAGCCGTGACTGAGTTATCAATCTGGGATTCTGGCTGTGATCGCCGCTCTACTGCTGGGACGTGGGCCTTGGACTAGTCACTTAACTACCCTGATGTACATACTTGCTGCCAACATTAAACACTCAGCAGGAGCCCTCTGAGGCACCTGCTTCATTGCACGCGGCTTCAGTCTTTTTGCCTATAACGTGAAGACCATTTCCAAAATGGCTGTATAGCCTCTTTCAGTCCTGAACCTCCAGCTCTGTTCATCAGAGGGTATTTCTGAGCTGAAGTTCTAGTATAGCTGGCAGTTAGCACCAGGGACACAGGAGAGAGAAGCATGAGGGGCTGACTCCTCTAGCCAGTGTCTCAGACACGTGGGCAGCTCAGCGAAACACGACTGGGGTGCTGTTTGCCAGGGCCGGTGGCCTGGTTACCTGACCTTCCAGAAGTTTCCAGACAATGCATACAGAAAATATAGAAAGAGTTAATGTTGTGTTGAAAAATTTCAGTAATTTTTCATGCTACTCTATAGAGTAGCTTAACACCTTGAGACAGCAGTCAGCTCAGGAAAATTCAGCTGAGAGTTTGCAGCTCCAGACCCCTGGCTTATCAGCATCAGCTCTACTCGGGCAGGGGTTGGTGTGGTGGGGACTGGGTGTGATCAGTCGCCTTAGCGCTTTCAGAAACATCTTCACCTAACTAACTAACCCCGTTGCCCTGCTGTTAACTTCATCTCTTTCTACAAGTCCTCAAAGCCATTTCTGATCTAGACTAAACATCATAAAGAAAAGATAGTCCAAGAAAACCCCCATGTGCCTGTTAAGGTGTCGCAAACTGAGAAAGGCACTTCAAGACACCTTACTAAGCCCAGACACCCTCTGGAATAACGCTGTGCCCATGCTTTGACAAAGTAGTTAGTACTTCTGAAAACAGGCGTAAAGGATGGACTGTATCTGCCTACTGGATTGAGATTCCATGGCCTCCATAAAGCCTGTGGTACACTTCGTCCGGGCAGGCGTGCCTCACCACCACCACCACCACTGAGCGACCTCATTTACGCTCCACGCTTTGGCTTCTCATGTATTCATCTGTCTAAGAGCTAAATTGACACTGGTCACATGAGTTTAAGAGCCAAGGTTTTGCTATGCCACTCAAGAAGAGAGCAAAGGCACCCAGTCATTCTGCCCCATGGTTGCTTAGCTCTGTTTAAACTCTGTTGGTGCAGAGAACATAATACGGACAGTATTCTTGGGGGTGAGAGCCTCAGGTATCCCGTGCATAGGCATCAAAGAGGACAGGCGTTCCGATACCTCATTTCTTAGCACAAGGTGGTGACAATCAGATTAAATAAGAAAAAGAAGAAAGCACAAACAAAAAACTTACCACTTGGAAAATATTAAATATTTCTCTAATAATTGTGCTAGGAGAAATTAAGGAACATAATAAGAGTACTTTTTCTTTTCTAGTGAGTGATAATGAAAAAGATGCTACCTATTAAAATCTTTGGACCGCAGCCAGAAAGTACTCCTTAAACAAAATGTATTGTTTCAGAAACATTTATTTAAATTTAAAAGAAACATGAAAATTAACCAACTTAACTGTACTTCTAAAAGATTCTACAAAAGCTGTGAAAGAAGACAAAGGAAAAAAAATCAAATAATATTTTTAAAAACTGGCAAGCTAGATTTTAGTGCAATTTATAAGTAAAAAAACGAATGATCAATTTTCTTTGCATATGGATAAACCAATATAAATTTGATCAAAAAATGAAAAGTACAAATGAATAATATTAGAAATCAGAAAGGACATTAGTATTAACTAATACATAAGAGAGATAAAGAAATTGCTGAGGAATGTATAGCAGCTACAATGTATAGAAATAAATCTGGTCATTAAGATAATTGGACACTTCCTGCAAGAAGTGGGGAAGGGAGCATAAAAAGCTACCAAAGGCTGACGCGTGGAGGGCACTGTCTGAGAATATCCCCAAGTCCCAATATCACCTGAAACTAAGTTTACAGCTAATTATCTTCAAAGTTTCAAAGAATAATGATGCCCTTGTACAAATTTTTCTTTAAATTCAGAAATAGCTTTATTGCATAATAGGATTCCTTCCTAATCTCTCTCTCTCTCTCTCTCTCTCTCTCTCTCTCTCTCTCTCTCTCTCNCACACACACACACACACACACACACACACACACACACACAGAGAAAAATCTTAAGACAATCTTGGTCATGAATATTGATGTGAGAAAACTTAGATGAAATTCAGTAGTACATTTAAAAGATCATTCATTGTTATTGGCAAGAGTTTAGCTGGTTTAATAAAAGAAAAACTTTTAATTATAAGTTACAGTAGATGAAGTAATTAAAAGTTATATCAATTTCACAAAAAGGGTATAGCTCATATAATTAGGACCTATTTCTAATAAAAATTAAGATCTGAGAGATACCTTCAAAGCCTAATGAAAAGTATCTACTTTATTCCGAATAGTTATATAACAGTTAATGGAAAAATGTTTATAAGCATATCCTTAAATCCAGAAACCAAACAAGGGTACCCTTTGAGACTACATTCTCTAATTTTGTACCGGAGTCCTTGACATTTAAACAAGGAATGCAAAGAAAAAAATAGAGTTTGGAGGTAAGTAAGTATTTATGGATATGCTTCTATATCTAGAAAATATGAACGATCAGAAGGAAATTATTAGAGATTATAAAGTAGGATACTTTAAAATATATTTTATATTTTTATAAGCATCATTTCAAGGCATTATTAATTTTTTCAGTTGTTTATTTCTGTATAACAAACCACCCCAAAGTTTATGGCTGAAAATCATAATGGTTTAGTAAGTCTCCTGATTCTGGAGTTCGCAGGGCCCGGCCGGTGGTTCCGCCTGATCGTATCAGCCAGGGTCACCCCTGCAGCTCAGGTCACTCCTGCAGCTCTTCCCGCTGGAGTCAGCAGGATCTGAGCACTCAGGCAGCTTCACTCACGTCTGTGTCTGGCTGGATTCCTGTCTCCAGCAGCGCAATTATGCTTCTTCTCATGCAACTTTAGGAATTAGGTGAACAAAGGCGGAAGTTCCATGATTTCTCAAGACCCAGGACATTCTTCTCCACCACATTGTGTTGGACAAAGCGGATCACGAGGCCAGCCTGGACTCCAGGGAGGGGCAAGTGCACACAGCCATCTCTCAGACAGTCTCCACTGTTAGTGTCATAAAGGACACCTGAGATGCACCAAGATCAAATTATGAATTCTTTGGGAATTAAGCCATCATTAGAATTATAATGAGAAAACGCAAAAGAACACTTTAGTAACTGAAACGCCCTAATGTATGTAAGGATAGCAGTGGATAGAAAGCTTACAGTAAAGAAGACAGTCCTTCCTGAATTAATTCATAGATTTCATACAATTTCAATTCAAATATCTAAAAGAACTTAATTGCATCCATTTGGAAATTAGATGAACAATGTTCAACAAAAGTCTATTATAAATCAATAATAATAATTAAAACAGCATAATGATGATTCAAACAATATAAATGAGTTCTTTTGAAGAAAAATAAAGAGCCCAGACCGAAATCTGAATATATTTAAGAATTCAATGGGAAGGAAATTTATGTAGTCTATTTGGATTTAGGAATTAGAAAAGTCACCTCAAGAAAAAGTAAAGAAAGGAAGATTACCATTTTGGAAGCACGGTAATGGTTTAATTATGGAGTAATGAGAACATACAAAGTGTTATACGACCAAATAAAACTATTTAAATATTGAGAACCTGATTATGAACCTGAAAGAGAACATTAAAATAAAAAGGGAAAAATAGGAATATGAAAAGATGTGTAGTAAATGTGACGGATAAAACCAGGATATCTCAAGTGAATGAAGGAACTTAACCAGCAAACGGCACCAAACCCGTGGTACACAGGTGGTCAAGACGTGTGGGTGCACCTTTCACAGAACGAGACTCACAAGCAAGTAAGTTCTTGTGAAACGTTCAACCACATGTGCAGATTTTAACGATAGTGAGTTACCAGCTCACCCCTTTTGAATATGAAAAATGATCCAACAGCTCTGGGAAGCTATGAAGAATACAGCTGGTATCATCATAAAGATTATAAAATGATTCATCTTTTTGTTCCCACAATATGACAACTCGCAGCTAGAGCCAAAAAATGTACCCGCCCTTTGACAAGAAATCTAATTCCCAAAAACTTGCTTACTGGAAATTATGCAAAAGAAGAGAAAAGCATTCACTAGAGAAATACTATGCAGCATTATTAAAAAATTAATAAGTGAGTAGATAGATAACCAAACTCTACCCAAAAATCTAACATAAAAAAATTGAGACCTCCTTCAGGGGTCCCTGAGGGAGAAGGTAAGTCAAGTGCACGATGCTCTCCTCATCGGAGCCCTGCTCCCGGCCCCCATTTCCTGAGTGTGAGAACCAGCGGAGTCACAGGTCAGGTTTGTTTTATCGTGTGCTGTTCTTTTATCTGCTGGGGCAAGAGGTGACCTTTGCACATCAGAACTCCTAAATAAACATGAGGTCTGCGTAATGCCTACGATCGTCACTTTGCCACCTTGTAGCATTCGTCACTTCCTCTGTCGTGTAGAATGAAGGAAGGTGTAGGTGTACCAGGATCGCATACACTCAGTTCCCTCCCCCTGAAGTGGGGTTGGGAACAAACACACCACAGAAGTGTCTGTGGGTCCCACAGTGAGGCGGGAGGGAAGCACAGTCTCTTGAAAAGTCCTAGGATCTAAAGGAGTTCTCATTCAGCAAAATAGCAGAAGTAGGCAGTTGGCATCTCTTGAAAGAGCATTTGTTAAATGGACAATGTTTTGAGTAAAAACAGGCTTAACAGGTTGATTTACAAACTAGTGATCGGACACTGGATTTCAACGCCCCACACGCCATAGAAGGCCTTCCCGCCACTCTGGGTGTCAGCTCTCTCCCGTTGGGAGCATTAATGCCACCTTCCCAGTGGCATGTGGATGTGTGTGAGCTCATGAGTGAGTCGGTGGGCCAGACATGCAGGCAGCAACTCATTACCAGGCACCACGAGGGGAACGAAATATTCCACATAAGTGTATTTTCTGAAAAAACAGAAGTTTATGCTTTAAATTTGTGTTCTGTATACCCTCAGTTTCTTAAACAGAGCATAATCATACATTTTTATGATGAGAACTATTTCAGTTCTGAAGCTTCACCTTAAAGTTAATAAAGTTGTTAAAGTTACTAATAACTACTGATAAGGTTTGTGTGTGTGTGTGTGTGTGTGTGTGTGTGTGTGTGTGTATTGTGTGTATACAAGCAGAAAAAAAATGTAACACTGTATAACTCCTAGGACAACATAATTAATTAAAAAATAGAAACGAAAAATGCCGGCTACTAAGATGAAAAATGCAAAGTTAATATAGTAAACGGACTTAAATTATCTCAAAAGTAAGGAAATTGTTTCAGGTCAAGAATAACGGTTATATGTTGAATGAAGAATAATCCCAGAACTTTCTGTGTTCTTTACTCATGAGGGAGGCAGATTCTGGACCGTTACCTTTCTGTGTTCATCAGAGGGCTGCAAAAGACCCAAACCAAAGCATTTTACATTTAAAGAGCAGTGTAGCCTTTTTTTCTTTCTTTCCTGATACTCACGTAAGTCAGCTTTCTATAATTTGATAGGCACAGTTGTCAGTCAGACCTTTAATTTCCTAAAGGTACTTACAAAGCCCCAGCATTTCTTTAATGTGTAGTTGTGGCAAAGACACATCGGAACAGCTTTGTTTGTGGACATAGGTTTAGTCTGGCGTTGCCTCATCCTGCATGACCTGGCGCGTGTGTTCTCCTGTCCCGTGCCCTGGGCAGACAGGACTAGCTGCTCAGATGCTCAGCCGCCGGATCCAGGCCTCGGCTGGCGCCCCTGCAGCCTGGCTGGGTCGTGGCAGCTCTGCCAGCAGCTGTTTCTCCGTCTTCGCTCTGGGTGGATGTGGGGTAGCCTGCTGGCTGCTCATCTTTTTAGTGCTAAGTGTTGTCACATAAGAAGGTGGCATTGAAACAAGGTTTTTAGAAAGTATTATTTAAAGGGATTGATTGTTTCCCATGCAAACCATGTCTGGTCCCCCATCCCCTTAGCCAACTGACTTGCACAGGGAAGAACAAGGATCTCTGTGGAGTGTGGGAGCTGTTTCTGTGAGGTTCATACACCCACACCTGTCTTTTCTTACAGCAGTGCCTGTGTCTTTGGTTTCATGTCAGTAATGACTTGGTTACTGAGTATTTATCATCACAGAACTAAGCTGGGGGGGAATAAAGCCTGCACTGGAAAGGGCCACCAAGATGGGCCATGTCACAGGCAGTGTAGTGTAGTTGGAATCAGGCCATGGTTTGCATTTTTACATCCCAGCTTTTCAGATGCAAAGTGAAGCCCTCTTTGTGAAATTACATTACATTGCATGGGCTTCCAATCAGTAGGGCCTGTTTCTCCCTGAGGAATGTTTGAATGACTGCCAGTAGCAAGTTCTGTTTATGTCAAATATGTGGATATTTTATGAATTAAGGTAAAAATAGATGAAGCAAGCTAAGACGTTTTCATCCATATATTTACACTGTTAATTGAGACCATTAGACTCAAATATATTAGAAAGATAGAAACTAGTTGAATTATCACTGGGTTGCATAAAATATGGATGAGTCAGTGGAACGCTTTTAAAAAGTAAGAAAAACTCTTGACATTCCTTTTTTTGTCAGAAGTTAAACTCACAGTGGAATAAAAATACATCGGCTGTTGGGGTGTGTCTGTGTGTGTGTCTGTGTGTGATGTGTCCCCTTACTTGGGGCTGTCAGAGCAGAGGCAACCCAGACCCTCCCCACCTCACCCACAGCCGGGATGCCCCCATCATCCCTGCCCCCACCTCTGCCAGTCACATTCTATCACATATAGGAGGCAGTGCCCACTTTATGCTGTTAACCTTAATTACTAATTATTTCCTCATATGCAGAAACCAAGCTGGGAACATGATAGTCCCTCAGGGATGTCTAGTTACAGAATGTTTGTCATCTTGTAGAAGATTTGAAGTGTGAAGAAGGACATTCTTAAAGCTTAACAGACATGTTAGTGGAAGGACATCGCGTGCCTGTCACGATATGACAGAGAAAACGCATGGCCGGAGAACGTCTGTACCATCCATCACTCCCTGTACTCTCAGCACAGCGCCCAGGAGGCACGGCCTCCGATGGCCTTTCCAGCCCGGTGCCCCTGGAATTCCAGCCCAATTTCCCTCCTGTGCCCCTGGCAGCCTCCACCATCACCATCCTTTCTAATTAACGGGAAGTGGGTGACCCTCTGTAAACCAGACAAGCAGGTAGCCTCGTTAGGAGGCACGCCCAGCAGCCAGAGGGAGACAGTGGGATAAATTAAGAACAGAGCCCCCCTGATGCGGACCCCAGTGCAATTTCTCAGCCATTAATCAAATGGTATGAAAAAGACATCACAGCACTAATACACCTGCTGTATACCTCGGATTCCAACTGTAGGCGTGTCCGCGTGCTCAGGCACCAGGGGTGGGGGGGGCGGGGGCCTGTGTAATTAATACAGTCCTCACTCTCGCCCCCACCTCATCAAAACAGGACTTTTTCCTGCATGCCAGTCAGCATTTCTGGAGCAGAACAGGGCCAATCTTGTGCCAATGCAGAATATTATATTCCCTTTCCTGCCCAGCTCTCGAATCATTGATTGTGGAGGTCCTGGTGCCCAGAACAGAAGTGGCCCCATGCTCAGATAAAGCAGGGCAGTCACACTGCTCGTGGTTCCTGTATGCCCCTCAGACCATCCTCTACGGGTTTCTAGTGAGATTACAGAGCTAATCTGTCACCACCACTATCTTTCTGTTCATGGAGTGGGTCATTTAAGCACACCCACACTGGTCACGTGGTCTTACTGTTGGATTGGCATGTGTGTGGCATGCACTTACCTTTGTTATAAACGACCACACGTGACATGTGTGATCTAACCACAGTGTTTGGCATTGCCTCATATTGGCTCTCAGGCGCCTCGGTTTAGCAGAACATGTACACACATGCGCAGACACGCACGCACATGTGGACACAAGCTACACTTCACAAGAACCCCATTATTAGAGCCTTGGGTGAGCCCCAGAGGCTCTCAAGTGCACAAAGATACAACTGTTCATAGGAAAATTCTAAATCTTATTTCAGGTCTTGACTCAGATGAAGAACTGGGGCTGCTCTGCCACCACGCGTCCTATCTAGGTGATTGTTGGGGCCGATCGTGGGCTCTTGATAGTCTGTAACCTTTTCTATTTCATGTGTCTGCACGTCTGCATGGTTTCTCGAGCTCGGAGGGTTGGGCACGCCCAGGGGAGATGTGTCCTGGCCATTGCGTCTCAAGGATGCTCTCTGGGTTTGGGAAGAGCTTGAGAGGCTGTCCCCTTGGTCCTGTAGGTCAGCCATGTCACTGTCCAGCGCTGTGACCTCATGCACCATTAGCAGCTTTGGCATTTGTTGGGACGTGGGGAGAAGAAAGCAAATTGGCTCCAGCAAATCCTGTATCTGCTAATTGTCCCCGTGGCTGCGATGTGCGTGTGCCATACAGCCCAGGACAGCCAATCTGAATGCTTTCTGACTGTCAGCAGCTTGCCTGAGTTTGTTTTCCTTTGTTTTGTTTTAAATGGGGCAATAACCAATTTGGGGGCGGGCAAGGCTTTATTTCATTACTAAATTCGTTTCCACGAAGAACTATTGCCTTGACGCGGTTACGAAATCCTTCTTCTGTGTGTCTCCCTCCGCAGACCAGAGAGTGGCCTCCTTCTGCACCCTGACAGACGTGCAGCACCGACAGGGCTTGGAAGGGGCCCAGGAGCTGCCACTGTGTGTCGATCCAGGCAGTGACAAAGATTTCCTGGACACAGCTGGGTATGTGAACCCCTGCCTTCTCTGCTGTCCCAGGCGCCAGAGACTAACAGGTCAGCTGACCCCAGGCAGCCAGGAGACCACTGCCAGGTGCACCCTCCCCCAGTCCTCCAGGACCCAGAGAAGGGACTGAGTGGGACTGACCCACTCCTGTCCTGCTGGGTGGGCGGCACTTAGCTGCTCTGCCCTGTGGGTGGGTCTTGCCTGCGGGACGTGGCCCCTGCCCACGGAGGTGAGGCTCACTGGGGTCGTGTCTGCTGCCCGATTACTATGACAGCACCCATCAGCCTGCCCCCTGCCAGGCCAAGTGTGCTGACCTGCCAGGGCCACGTTTCCTCCCGGAACCCTGGTCCTCACCCCAGCCTCACACCGTTCACTGAAGTGTGTGGAGAACGAGCTATCTCTTTCCTGTGTTCTCGACGTGCTCATCACCCGTATTATACAGTCTGTACCTGTGCCATCCGTTCCTAATTCCAACTTCTCTATGAACTTGAGTTACATTAACTTGCACAGTCACCTTGGTAATGACAGGGAGAAACATTGGGGAAATTGAATCTGTATTTTGCTTCCCACCTTCATTCGTATCTACCTAGTCCCGGTTAGCCACACTCACTGAAGTCATCCACCTTTTGTTTTCTTACCAACGTACATGCCGAGAGAGCTGCCGAATCCTTGTTTTAAAGCAACAGACCTCCAGGAGGGCTCTTCCACCAAATCAGCAATCTGTCCACTCCAGATTGGACGTAATAGTAGCCATTTCCTTGCTGGGCTCTAAGCACATGAAATAAACTTCTGAGTAAAAGTTTTACCAGCAAAAGCTCTGAATGAAATGCCTCGGTGCCGTGTACTGGCGTCTTCCTAACCGTCCCGATTCGCAGGGAGCGGCCGCCATCGACGCTGACTGGTAAAGTCAACCAGCTGGAGCTGATCCTTCGGCAGCTGCAGACTGACCTTCGGAAGGTAAAGAGTCCACTTACCTGAAATCTGTTACCAGATCTCTTTCTCTTACACAGTCAACCCCTTCTAACTACTAGAAATAAAAATGAGGTGACTCAGGGAAGATACCTGCTCTACTCAGCACCCAATAATAAATGAAAAGTCTCCTGAGGTTGAATTCTGTTTTCTGGTCCACAGCTAAGAGATTTCATGGTAGGGGGAACACAGGATCCCAATAGATGTGACTAAATGTGGTGAGCTCCCTGCGCGGCCAGTCTTCACAGAGAGGCAGACTCGCACAGCAGGCTAGCCGGTTTGGGTTCTGTGGGTTATCAGTCACACTCACGCTGTGAGCTGACCTAAGAGGAGTTAGCTGCTCCCAGAAAGCCTGGTCTCCCCAAGCTGCTGTGTCCCCACCAAGTCCGCCTCGTGACTCTTGGGACTTCTCATCTACACATCAGTGTGTGTCTGTGGTCAGTCCTCAAAAGAAAGTCAAGAATTCATGTGCTGGGCGTTTGTGTCTTCAGCGCTGTGCCGGATGGCGTCGTGCTGTCCCAGGAACCGGTGTGGAGCGCAGCAGCTGGGGGTGATGGGCGGTGGGGAGGTGTCACGGGAGGGTTTTCTTACTGTCGTGGTTTTGTCTGTTGAATGGGAGAAATTGCAGTGGGTGTGACTGCTGATGTAAATGACCTAAGTCAGGAAGGAAAGAATGGTGAGGCTGAAGCAAGAGGGTCATGCCTGACCCGCGCACAGGGAGGGAGCTGGCCTCGGACCAGGGTACAGACAGTTCCTGAGTCGGTACCAGAGCAGAGCGCATGTGTGTGCCTGTGTGTGTGCATGTGCATGTGTGTGCATGTGTCTACATGTGTGTGTGTGTGCATGTGCGTGAGTGTACGTGTGCCTGTGCATGAATGTGTGCCTGTGTGTGTGCACCTGTGTGTATGTGAATGTGTGTATGCCTGTGTGTGTGCGTGTGCCTGTGTGTATATGTGCACACGCCTCTGTGTGTGTGTCTGTGGTTGTGCGTGCGTGTACCTGTGTGTGTGTGTACACACGTGCACCCATGCCTACATACATACACACACACATAGTCCAGACAGAGATCAGTTGACAGAGTCCTCCACCTGTTGTTTCTTTCTTCCGCCATGAGCTGGAGTGAGTGGTGGGAAGGAGTGTGAGAGGGGTAAGCGCAGAGGACAAGGTGTAGATAGAGGCTAAATGAACTGGGTATGTTTGGTAGGCTTGCCAAGTGAGGCTGAAGGTACATCTGAATTTGCAGCCTATAGTAAAGTGATATCTTTCGGTGGAGTTGTGTTTTCTCCAGCTCAGATGAACAACTGTCCTAGCTGGTCTGGGAGAGAGGTGAGGTTTCAGAGCTGGAACCTGGAAAGCCCAGGCCAGCTGGGGCAGCTGGCCACCCTGCCTCCAGCTGCAGCTGTAAATTGGTTGGAGAGTTGAAGTTAACCAATGTTAGAGTTTAGACAGGAAATTAAGACAAGGAGTGAGAGAGAAGGACCCTGGGGTGTGTATAGGATGTGATTAAACTGAGGGACCCAATGTCTAATATTGTCACTGCATGCGGTGTTGAAGGACAGTGAAAATAAGGTAAGTTTGGTGGATTAGACAATTATTGGATTATTGGAGGAGTGGATATTGGAGAAATTATTTTTTTTAAAGAGGTGGTGGTTAGTTAGTGGGAGCTTGAAGCATTTAGGAAGTTAACCTGTTATTCATAATACCAAGGTACAGGTCATGGCCATGGGAGTGGAGGATACGGGGGGGCTGGGTTTCAGCATCAGAAAGAGGAAGTGATAGACAGGATTGGGGGAGATCATAGAGAGGAAGTGATAGAGAGACTGGATTTGGCGGAACATCTGTGGATTTGGGGTCATCAACAAACATGATGGGGGTGAGGAGAGAAAACGTGAACCACATTCTAGAACCTCGCATGAATGACAGGACATGCAGTAGATCATTGCAATGGGGGCAGGTATGATAGCCTAATGTCATGCTTCTCAGGGGAGCTGGAAGTTTAGGGAAGGGCAGCGAGGGCCGAGATGGTTCACTGCCCAACCCGCAGGCCTGTGCTCTCCAGGCTATGCGACACCGACCTGCGAAGTGGTCTCTTCGGGAGAACAGGAGTCGTGTACAGCATGAAGATGAAGGCACTTTTAAGAAAGAGGCTGAAAGTTGAGGCTTCAATGACAGGGGTACAAGTTCCATGGTCACAATAAAGGATGGCGAGGGGTCTTAGAGAGGCGGGCAGCAGAGTCTCAGCAGGGATGGAGACGTGTCCCGTGTCCTGTTGGGAAGGGGAGTCCCCATGATGGGGCTCACATAGGAGTTTGAGCCTCTTGTAGTGACTGAGGGAAGTCCGGACATGGAGTGGACTGAGACTGGTCTTACGGGGAAGTCAGGTCCAACTCGCAGACTGGTGTCTGTTAGCCGAGTGGTGAGGCAGGTGGGCCTGGGAAAGGGCCAGGAAATAGAAGTGAACCTCGAGGGTGGTGCCAGACCTGCCAAGGGTGGGAAGGGTTCCCTGAGGAGGCCACGGCCGCTGGCTGCCCCACAGCCGTCTGACACTGTGCCGCCGCGGCATCTGCCGGGTGCAGCAGTCACGTTAGATCTCATTAAAAAGTACCAGCTGGTATGATCTGACAGTGGCCCTGTCTCTGTTTCGGGCAGGACACCCCTTTCAGCATTTGGAGCTGATACATGTGTTGTACGCTTTTCCTTACTGTGCGTTGCAAACTCCAGACATGATTCTTCTGAAAAAGCTTGATTGTTTTGACATAGTTCTGAATGGCGACCTTTGAAGGTCATTGTGGAAATACACTAACAGGAAAGCTTTCGGGCAGAATGAAAGGCCTTACTAGAAACACACGTAGGACCAACAGCTACGTGAACTCCCATTTTGGTCGAGTTAGGAAGTTCGCCCACAGCTGCGCGTGTTTCCAGGGCACTGCTTTTAGCTCCTCACTGCACTGTCCCTTTTCTAGATGATAATTTCGGCCGTGACTAATAACCTTGCTATATAACAGCTGCCTTGATTGCCGCTGGGAGCAAAGCGGGATGAGCGCAAGGAGTGTGTTGAGTTGTTCACCCTTCCCTTTGTTTTTGGCGGAAACCACAAGTAGGCAAGTCACCTGTCAGGAACTCAAATCCTGTCTCCCCTCAAAAAATAAATCAGTAAAAACCAAGGGTCAGGCCTCATGCTGAGCTTAGGAGGGAGCGTGTGGGGCCACAGTGACAGTGTGTGTGCCTTCCCCAGGAGAAGCAGGACAAGGCGGCCCTGCAGGCAGAGGTGTGTCACCTGCGACAGCACAACCAGCGTCTGCAGGAGGAGTCGCGGGCGGCATCGGCGCAGCTGCGCAGGTTCACGGAGTGGTTCTTCAGCACCATCGACAAGAAGCCGTAGCCCGTGTCCCCCGCCCGCGCGGACCGGGAGGCGCCTGGAGGCCCAGGAGCCATGAATGTGCGTGTGACTGTGCTTTCGGCCAGGCCCAGTGTCTGTGCTGTCCCACCCTGTCCAGCACCATCGCCCCGCAGGAGGGAGCATAATGCTTTCTCGGCGGCCGGCCTGTGACAGCGAGAGGACGCCAACGTGGAGATGAATGTAACTCCGTGTGGAGATTAATGTAACGCTGGCGTCAGTTTCGACCTTCCCTTTGGACTCTAGGAAACGGTGCTCTGGCGTGGGCTTACCTCAGGCGGGAAGGCAGTCGGGTTTCTGTCCTATGTATCAGGTGACCTGTAGAGATGTTAAAGCAATTTCCCATAGTTTGGGCTTTAGTATTGTAAAATAAACACAAAAACAAGTAATCAGACATATACTTTAATGTTAAAGGTGCTCTATTTTTTTGGATGTACAGTAGTTTCCTCTCCATGGCCACATTATCATAGCAATAAGAGGGGGTGTCGCCAATAGTCGGGAGAGCCGTGTCGGGGACGCTCAGAAGCACTGACGTGCTTAACACTCATTCAAATGCAGTAACTTTAGAGACTTATTTATTTGCAGGAGCAAATGGTGCCTGAATATTAACAGTGTTCCGATTTTTTTTTTTAAAGATACATATGCCTTGTAAATGGCTCAATAGGAGTCACTTCAACCTTAGCTCACTTTTGTATAGTTAACGCTGTGCTGAAAGAAACGTAAACCTGCTTATCACTCGAACTCTCTCCTGTATGCTGTGAGCCCACGGGTCAAGTGTACAATGCCAAATTATCTTGTACAGAGGCTTTGATGAAGTGTCTTGTATTTAACACCCTTATTTAAGCTTATTTAACCTGAAATTGTTAACTTTATAAATGATGGTTTGGCCTGCACCCTGAGGAGGGAGGTGTAGGTGGCCCCGAGCTCAGAGGAGGCTGGGCTTTGCCCGGATGACACGAGGACCAGGGCGGGAACTCTGACAACGGATGCTGCTAGTGACAAGTTGTTTGTATTGCTTTACCATTTTTAACTGTTCGATTTGAGATGAACGTACACTTTGCTTTTTTAATAAATGTTTAAAAGAGTCCACATACATAATGGTGTTGTCAGGTGAATATAGATTTCTATGATCTACTATGTCAACAATCTGAGTGTATGTGAATTTATTTCGGGTCATTTAGGTTCTTTACCGACACTGCTTGGCCTCCTTACAGAATCCCCGCCTGACTTCAAGTAAAGGAGTAACTAGTACCCTGTTTTTCCAAAAATAAGACCTAGCCAGAAAATAAGCCTTATCGTGATTTTAGGTGCCAAAATATGGCACCTTGGCATACTGAATATTTTAAGCTGAAGGAGTTTATGTAAAAGTCACCCTTCTCCCGGAAACACGTCATAAAACCCTCATGTGAGGGGTGTGTGCCCTCCATATCCTGGAGGAATCATGCTATGGCTTATTCTTCGGCTAGGTCTTATTTTGGGGGAAACACGGTATTTATGAATAGCTGCTATGTGCCTGACACTCACTCCCCTCTGCGCTTTACACCCGTCTCATGTAACCCTAACCATATCCTTACTGGATAGTTGGGAGGGGTCCTGTTTTACAGCTCAGTAACCGGGCTCAAGGTCAGGGATTTACCTAAGGTTGCCTTCTGTTTTTTTTAATCAGCATCGTATTCAACAAAGAATTTAGTGTTGCCTACAAGAAAATACATACAATAAAACAGTAGGAATTTGAAAAATCACCAGGGAGGGGTACACTGTAAATTTGAATCACATGTAAGACAAAGAAGAACGTGGGCCCAGGTGGGACAAGAACCACAATAAGATGCAACGTTCTCACCCTCCTGAGAACAGAAACCGTATCAAGAATCAGAGGAAGCGAAGCAATTCTAGAGTTGAGCCTAAAAGGGACTCCCCTCATGGACTTCACACAGGAGGTCCTAAAACATCCTTTACGTTCCTGCAGGAGACGCCACCCCGGCTTCACAGGGCGGGGGCTTGAAGCCGCTCTCTGCAGATCCAGGCTCACGCCTACCATGTGCTCAGTAAATGCAGGTTCTCGGGCCAGGGGGCAAAAGCTGCGTCCCTGCCCCTCCCTCTCTTCCATGTCACTGTGACTGAGGAGCCAGCAGCAACAGGGACCAACCTGTCAACCTGTCTTCATGGAGCCTGCGATCCAACATGGGGAGACAGGCGAGAGATTATTTCCGTATGTGAGAGACAAACATAGAGTGCGTGGGGCAGGCTCATTTAAATCAATACCATAATAAGTGACATTGTTTGTGCTGGCCACTGTTCTGAGCCCGCCGTTATCTACAAAGCGACCCCACGGACAGGAGATTTCTGAAGGTTGAAAGAGCAGGCCGTGAGAAGTTGGGGGAGAATATCCTAGGAAGAGAGTTTGTGGGGTTCAGGGCCCCCAGGCCGTGGAGAGACGTGATGGGGAAGGTGGTGGGGTGGTGGGAAGGACCCGTGAGAGCCAGGTGCTGAAGCCCCCAGGCCGCTAAGTTAAAAGAAAGCAGCACAACGTGATCTACATTTTAAAAGGATTGTTCTGACTTCTGCAGGAGAAGCGGGTAGAAGAAGACAGGCCAACTTGTCCTTGTCCGTGTAGCGCATGTACTAAATGTAAATAGTTTAGGCTTTGGAGCCACATACTGTCTCTATGCTGATTTCCAAGGTGGAGGGGAGGGGCAGGTCCCACTTGAAAGAGTATTTGTAGCTAGAACCCAGAGACTGCTGTTGGGTTGGAGACAGGAGGGAACGCTGTGATTCAGGGAGATACCCTGAACTGGGAAGGGGTGTCCGAGCGGCATGATCTCGGGCCTTTGATAAAATTTTCACAACAGTCAGTCACGCTCTCGGCGAGGACTGGACGCCGGCTCCTCCTTGTAGGTCAGAGGTGCTCATGCTTGGGGGCAACTAAGAAGCTGGGAAGGAGGGTTGCTTAGAGAAAATAAAGAAATCTGACCTAAACCCTGCTGAAAGGCTGGCCTGTGGATGAAACCAGAGGGTTTTGGTTTTGTTGTGTTTTTTGTTGTTTTGTTTCGTTGAAGAACTACTTCTCAGTTTACACCAGCAAAAGAATGAATCACCTCTCATGTCAGCCTCCCAAGAATGTGGCCAAAGGGTCTGGCCTGTTCGGCGTTTTCTCAAATGTACGTGTCCAGTCTACAACCAACCCCAGAAAACCCTGTCATGCTCCCACTGGGCGTGTGGTTTGAGCAACTTGGCATCTTGTGAACTTACAAATGACCCCTTAGCTTAACGTGTTGACTTTCTGTGAGGACTTACTGCGTACAAACTAATTAAATATTGGAATCTGTCAGTAAAAATAGTTATTTTAGAATAATTCATATCAAGCAATTTTTTTTCTAACCAAAGAGTGCTCTGTTCTGTAGTAAGGCCATTTTAATGTGTGGCAAAGCTAATTCATATATTAGAGGCTTTTTTCCTGCTCTCCTCAGTATCAGGGAGCAGGTTCACTGTTAAAAGTAGGTTATATTCAGGGGCGGGAGGGTGGGTGGGGGTGTGTGCATAACAACACAGTCCTGCCTTTGTGATATCACAGTTACCTTTTGGGAGGCCAGGGTCTTGCTCAGCTGGCCTTTTCAAACGCAGAATTTGATTCCATGTCGTTAACAAGGAGTGTCCAGGAAACTCCTGGAGCCACAGTTGTTCTTGTCTGTAAGAATCATGGCCTTGGTAGGTTTCTTCACAACTAGAACTATGGTCAGTGGTGAGTACTTGAATATTAAAACCACTTGCTCTTTGTGTAAAATACTTTCCTGAGAAGCCTGGGGCTGCAGCTTAAAGAGAGAACAGCCATAAAACTTGAACTGAACAACCAGTCAGTTCCCTTGGTACCAACAAGGAAGGTATGTCACTACAAACGCCGCTGTCTGTGACAGAGCCACCCCCTTTACCACAACAGTCACCATGAAATAACACCCATGCAAACCTCTCCAAGAGACGAAGGGCCACCACTCTCAGTCCCAGCTTCCGGAGATTATTGAGTCATCTCAGATCCTCTAAGATCAAGCCAGTGTTTGTTCTTCAGAATTTTCTAGGTGGAAGAGGGGGTTCGGGAGGAGGTGATGATTTTTCCAGACGCTTTGCTTCTTTGAATGACTGGTTAGTTAGATAGCCCATTTACTTGTGTGTTTGTGGATTTTGTGCTTAAATTTAAAAGCATTCCCCCCAGTTCAGGCATGCTACTTGCTGGCTGAAAAGAAAGTGAGGTTGACTGGGTTTAATTCCATTCATGATTGGAGGCAGGTGGGAGGTAAATGTTTGCTTACGCTCCACAGGAGGAAAATAATAAGAACCCTTCCAAAATTCAAGGAATGCTTAGGTTTCTGACCCATGACCTCCAAATTAACCCACAGACCAAGCTCCCTGACTTTCAATAATAGGAATTAGGTAGAACTTAAGCACAAAGAAAGTCTCCTCATGAATTTTATAAAAGGTTTCAACGAGCTTATTACCAAAGGTGACACTCTTGCATTTTAACATTTGGGGACTTTAAATCCCCTCCAGTTCAATTTAATATCAGAAAATGCACTGTCCCCTTAAATCCTTACAGTTAAAGTTTTGATACAACTATTAGCGTCTGCAGACTAAAGACACCGACCTGTTTTCCATCCCCAGTACCAAAGACCTGCCTGAAGTTTGCTGAGAGGCTGGGTTCCTCAGAAAAGCACGTGGGAACTAACCAGCCCTTTGACATGTGAATGTCCTTTGGGGCTAAGCTGGCTTAGTTGGTAAAGAGCGCAGTTGAGGGTTAGATGAGGCATCTGTTCAGGAGACCCGTCCACCGGCTGGTAGGCCCCGGTGTCAGAGTTCTGTGGTGTTAACACCAGCTGCTCTCCCAGCCCTCCCCTGCTCCCCCCAGCTAGTGAAACCGTGGGGAAGGCTGTGTGCTGGAGTGGGGGGTTCAGACTGCAAGCATTTCAGTGAGTTATCTGCCAGGACTCAGTGCTGGCACAAAGGGAACAGCTAGAAGCACACATCTGCAGATGGAGACAGCAGACCCTGGCGGGGTGTCCTCTGTCACCACGTGTAGCATCAATTGGGTCTGGGCGGCTGGGTCCTCGCCCCTCTTTCCCACCACCATAATCATTCATAGCAAACCAAGTAGATGTAGCTGAACGCTCCATCACAGCAGAGGAATTAAACAGGAAGTCACGTGCCCTTCTAGGATCTGATAATCACCTTGCAGCAGTCACTACTGAGCCCCATCTGGGTGGAGGGCTTGCCAAACAGCAGGCTAAAACCCACACCCACTTCCATGAAGACCGAACCCCAGGAGGGGGCATTCTGTAGCCCCCTAAATTAAGCGCTGGAGAGCAGCAGCACAGGAAGCAGCCCTTCCTGCAGCAGGGCGCAGAGGTCCGCGGGGTTAACCCCTCAACCCCCACTTGACCCCTGCTGGCTGCCATTCTGAAGCTGTCTGGAGGCCATCTTTCAGCCAACACCGTTTGAAAACCATTTTACTTCTGAATGGCTGTGAGAGGGGGGTGAATGGAGGGAGGGCTGGTGGGTCACTATGCGGCCACCCTGTTAATGCTAATTCCATTGCTGAGCTCCGAAATGGAGCGTTTCTCCCCCAAACAGATTCTTACTCTGCTCTTTCAAAGCAAGAGCCTCTTAAGTAATTTGCCCTCAAATGTAAAATTGAACTAAACTTGGCTACCTTGATTGTCTATGTCTCTTTATTTGTATGAAGATTATTCCTGCCAGTGACACTGATTTCCAAACGTGAAGTTGTGCTGTTTAAATATTATCCAATAATGTACCATGTATGGAAAGAGGTCTGCAAGGGTCCTGCTTTCCCTTGTCCCAAGAATCAACTTGGGTGCATAAAACTTACCTCATATAAATACATTGTATTAATGGATATGAACATGGAACTTACAGATCCGTATTTTATTTACGTAAGTGTTTGCAAATATACATGACCATTTTCAGTATTCTTGTTCCACAGTTTTAACTTGCCCTGCCCTCCGGCAGCTACTCTCGGCTCTTGTAGAAACTTGTCGCTTCCATTCTTCTCTGAGACACCATCCTGTGTGGCCCGTTCCCTCCTGAATTATGCCTTGTGATGAGCTGTATTATAAATGAAAAGAATAGGGATGGGACAAGTGTTGGTGAGGATGTGTAGAAATTGGAACTCTTATGCACTGTTGATGGGAACAGAAAACGGTGCAACCACTATGGAAAACAGTATGGTGGTTCCTCAAATAATTAAACATAGAACTACCAAATCATCCACCAATTCCATTTGTGGTCACTACCCAAAATAATTGAAATCAGAGACTTAGATATGTGCAGATCCATGTTCACAGCAGCAATAGTCACAGTAGTCAAAAGGGGGAAACAACACAAGTATCTACGGATGGATGATGGATACACAGAACGGAATATCATACAGCCTTAAAAAGGAAGGGATTTCTGACACAGGCTACAACATGGATGAACCTTGAGGACATCATGCTAAATGAAACAAGCCAGTCAAAAAAAGACAAATACTGTATGATAACACTCCTATAAGGTCCCCAGAGTCATCAATGTCATAGAGACAGAAAGTAGAGTGGCGGTTGCAGGGGCTGGGGGAGGGGGATGAGAGCCATTGTTTAATGCTGAGTTTCAATTGGGGAGAAGAAAACAGTTCTGTGGGTGGGTGGTGGGGACTGTGGCACACAATACGACTGTACCTAATGCCACTGCGCTAGACGCCTAAAAATGGTTATGACGGCCAATTTTATGCATATTTCACCACAGTTGAAAATGAATAACTTTTTTTAAAGGTGAGGGGGTAGGGATCTGACTGAGTAATTTTTGGGGACTTGAGTTGGATAAGCACAGAGAGACCAGAAAGCTGAATGTCACAAAGATAAAGACTTGTTGGAACAAGTTCAGGAAAATATAGAACAGCGTCAAAGTGCTCTTTGGGTGTTAAAGGGCAGCCAGACTTTGATGAATTGCCACATATTTGGAGAAAAGAGACGTCATTCCAACAAGCTTTGCTCGGGAGGCCCACAGGAGAAGCGATGGGGAGAAGGAGGCTTCTCTCTGCAGAATGATTAATTTGGTAATTAATGCATAGAACAGGAAGAATGACTGAACTGTTTGCTCCAGGCCCGAAATTTGAACAGTTCGCTCTGCAGTTGGAGCATCTGGTGGGAGAGCGAGGTTGGACGAGCCAGAGACTGAGCTCAGATGCCAGGCCAGCGGGGGGAAGAAGTAAAGACGACTAGCTTCGGGGTTGCTGGAGTGTTTGGAAGCCTGGAAACCATGGGCAAGAAAAGGCTTTAAAAGAAGAAAAACAGAGGCCGTTATAAGAAGGCCCTGGTACTGGCTGGAAGGAAGTAGAACCACAGAGCTGGAAGGGACCAGCCCCTGCCCTTTGTAGAAAAGAAGACTAGAACTTAGATAGGCCGAGGGAAGACTTTAGGGCACTGTGTGTGTTTTGGGGAAGGGTATCTTAATTTACTCAAAGCCTTGATTAATTAGACCAAGTTAGGACAATCAAGACTGAGAAGCAAGAATAAGACAGCACTGGACACCTCTGAGAGGAGGAATTATTGGGGAAACCCTAGTTTGCCAATATTTCCTTAAGTCGTAAACTGGACCCCACTGGGCCTGCTCACAGCCTGGCTCCCACAGTAATGTGCAGCCCGGCTGTTAACACTTGAGCAGAATCAAGGCACAGATGTAGAGCAGGTCACATTCGAGACTCCCCGACCCCATGTGTCAACATCTCAGAGGTACTAGGAGCCCTGCCTAGTTACCTGCCCTTCAAAAAGGGGAAACATCCAGCTCAGCCCTGCACACAAGCTGACGGAGCCCAGCGAGAAAGGCCGGTGGAATCAGTGCTCACGGAGGACATTGCTCAGGCTCCCCGCCCCCACTTGCATTCATACTGACTCACCTGTGAGGACCTGCACCTGGGAAGTTCAAGGTCAGCCATTAGCCGATTTCAGCAAAGCTGAGTAGGCTCTGTGTTTTCGCAGAGCTCTCGGGGTCCTGCTCTGTTAGGGGTCTGGGACGTGCTCATGGGTGCCTTGAGTGCTGCACAGACTGAGGGAGCGTCTTAGCATGAGCTCCTCTAAAGCTGCTTCCTGCCAGCTCACCTGCCTGGGCAGGAAGAGAGGGTAGATTGAGTTTTCACATGACCTTGGCAGTCCCCACTGCCTGGGGCACAAATCCATTCTGAACTTCAGAGGTAAATTACTTTAGTTGCCTGGACAGGATATATAATCCGCCCCCCCCCCAATATTGCTGATCCCCACTGTCCTTCACCAAAATCATTTGTGCATTGAGGTCCAAAGCGGGGAGCCTGGCCTGAGAAGGAAGAAGATGGAGGACTCTGGGTGGGAGCTTGCTCACAATGGCCTCTGCCCATTTCCACCTGGGTGGCAGCTGTGAGGACGCAGGTGGTCCCTGGCTATGCTTTTTAAGGGTGACATTTGGGTCTAGAACATATTGTCAAGTATCAGAAAATCCTAGGAGGAAAAAAAAAATCTCTTTTCAGGGCTTTTCTCAGCAGAATCTAGGATTCAGATAACTTATGGACAATATTCTCCAGGACAATTTTCGAACTCGTGGGAGCTTTGTCCCATAATGGACACAAATTGGTCGTGTCCCACTGCAGCGTGACTCCTAAGCACCCCTAGTGATAATGCGCCGTCCTCCAGCACCCAGCTGCTGTTCACCCCGAGACTGCATGACTACCTGTGTGGGGCAGGCACTGTGCTGGGCAACAGAGACACAGTCTGAGCCATCTAGGGAGGTGGTAGTCTGTGGGAGAGAGTACGTCATCAGCAGACGCCACACGAGTCACCAGCGGTAGGTGATAGCCAGCAAGAGCAGGTGACAGCAAGTCCCGGCCAAGTGCCAGGACTTGAGGGAATAAGGGGCTGCAAGAGGCAGGCTGCTAGCCAGCCCTTACTCATTGCTCGTGGCACCTCATTGCTGAGAGAAGCAGTGACGAGGCCCTGTCCCCAGGCAGGATGGGGAAGAAATGAGATATTAACACCATCTGCATTGTAGGTGCCGGTCATCAGACAAACCACTATGGGTGTCAGCTTCAGAAAGACATTTTTTTCTGCAGGGCGTACCAAGAGGATGGACGGCACTTCTCCATGCAAGCCCACAGCCACCTGTACGTACAAGGCGGTGGTGCCTCCAGGGGCACAGGCTTTTGGGAGCCGGACCTGTGGGTGATGGTCGTGAATCAGCCACATGTGTGTCTCCTGAGACTTGATGGACATCAAATACAGAGCCCTGTGGCCCTGGAAGGCAGGCAGGACATGCTGTCAAGCGGGGTACCCCAAGGTCCCCAAAGTTCACGGCGCACAGAGCTACCTCACTCGGCCAGGTGGGAAGCAGGGGTGGCTGGGCCTGGGAAGAGGCACAGGGGTGACTCTGGGTGGCGGTTGCTCCCTCTCCCCTAGAAAATCCAGCACTTGGATGGAAACCCAGACACAGGACCCCTGCTAACTGTGCCAGCAGAGCGGGCTGCTGTGAGTGTCCTTAGAGCCATGAACCCAGGCGCCAAGGAACCCAACAATGCACTTCCCCAGTTGGAGACCAGCTCATTTTAAGGGACGCCAGCCTGCCTCCCTTGCCAAAGCAAATGCCTACAGTGCAAGATTCTCCCCCGCCCTCCCCCGACTCCAAGTTTTAAAATTTTAAACCTAGCAAAACAAAAGAAATCTGGGGCCTGTGCCCGGCTCCTGCAGGTGTCCAGAACTGGTCCAGGCTATCTCCTGTTTGTGCTGCCCCAGGCAAGGGCACCCAATCAGGGCTCCGCTGGGGGGGCTGGGTCAGCGGGGTCAGCCAATCCCCCAGCTGTCTTTGCTCAGCCAGCTTCCTTGCAGGGACGTTCCCAGATTCTTCCCTGCCATTGCTTCTGCCTGATGCGGCCCAGAGCACCAGCCCCCGAGAGTCCATGCTCAGGTGAGCAGGAGGGGTGCGTGGATGTTGGGAGACCCTGAGTCAGTGCCCTTCCCGGATGGGTCCTGGCCCTTTCCCTCTGCAGGCAGGGTCTGACATGCCAGCCAGCCTGCTACTAAACGCACTTGGCTTTGGGGTGGGTACTCCAGACACCACAAGGAGAGGGTGTGGCAGTGCTCTGAAGGCTGGAGCCTTCACCAGCCTTGCCGGTCTAAAGCCAACAGTGACCCCTTCCTGAGAATGCGCTCTGTGGCCAGGCAAAGAGTCACCTGTGCTTCAAGGGACCGGAGTGAGCTTTGTGCTGTCAGAACTTGACCTTTCTACTCCAGGTGCGTCTCCTTGCCGCGCACACCTTAGTGTGTCCCCTGGACACTCAGTGCACATCATTGTATTGTTAGAGTCCTGGGACTTGAGCCTCTGAAACACAGTTGTCCCTCACTCAACAGAGCCCCTGTGACACTTCACTCTAAGTCTGCAAAGGTCACACGTGGTTTCGCCCTAGTTCCCCTTTCCACCCACTGGTTTCCAAACTAAAAAGATAACTGAGTCTATTTTTCCTGTTTGTGTGAGGAGTGGAAAGCAGCGTAAGGAGAGAGGGGGAAGAGGACACGCCCAGACGATGGATGAGGTGCGTGTGCGTTTGGGAATCGCGTCGGGATCTCTCCCTCGGACTCCTGGGAAGTTCGTCTCACCCCAGCACAGGCACCCACGGCGAGGCCACACCTTGGCGCTGTCTCCCCTGACATTCCCTGCATCCATAGCCCACTCTGAGCAGATGCGTCTCACACGCACTAAACCAGCTCTACCACCTGCCTTCGTCCTTTGTCCCATCTCTGACATGAGTGGTTCTCCTCACCAAGCCCAATGCCCTCCCTGGCTCTCCAGACCCCCACCCCCATCCCTAAGAGCATATGCCACCCCCACCCCCAGGTTCATACTCTTGTTCTCACTGTTTCCTTCCATTTAGCTTGTAAATGTCACTTGCATTCTCTCACCTTGAAAACCTCCTTAGCTAATTACTGCCTTTTTTCTTTCCTTTTCTTATCCTTATTTCATGATAAGGTGGTCTCCACTGGCCGCCTCCACGGGCTGTCTGCATGCCCACCTGAGGTGTCCTGTCACCAGCTTCCACTTCCACCAGACCCCCACCCCGATGTCTCTCCTGAAGGCCACCAGTGGCTGACTAGTGGCCAAAACAAATAGACATTTAGTTCTAGTAACAATAATCACCTTTGATTATAGATTTTCTCCATGCCAGCCTCTGGCACAGGGCAGCTATGAGCTCTACTGCATTTCCAACCTTTACAGGGTGCTCTGCCATGCTGCTCTGTCCCCTGCGCCCCACCGCCCTCGCACACCTCCGCTTTGGCCAGTCCCCCTGGAGCCACCGGAGCCCGCTGCCACAGCCCCGTGGCCTGGAGACACTTACACAAGCAGTTTCCTGCTCGTGGGGCTTCTCTTACCTGTAGTGGGACCTCTGTCTCCATTTCAATTCCCACTCCCAAACCAGAAGTCTGCTCTTCTGTGTCAATTAGTACGCTTTCAGTTATAATTAACAGAAACCCAGTTCACACAGACTTAACCCTAGGGAGTTGGATTACGGTACAGGGACTCCAGGTCTGCAGGCTTCAGTGGGTTTCACCTGGTGGCCCAGGAATGCTCCCAGGGCCCTGGCTCTGTCCCCTTTGTCTACTCCGTGTCACCCAGTCAGCTTCATTGTGACACATTCATTGTGACACCAAATCTTCCCTCCCAGCCTCCCAGAGTGGCCTGTTTTCCTCTTCCTCTACCTTTTCTTCCTCCTCTTTCTCCTCCTCCCCCTCCTCCTCCTCCTCCTCCCCCTCCTCCTCTTTCATTTATAATTACTCCCTTAATCGTTCACTGATTCAGCACATATTTGTTAAATGTCTACTGTTCAGGTGGCCCCACATTTTCTTATGTCTAACGTCACCTGACACGCAGCAGGCACCTAGTTCATGTTTGTTACAACAAAAACTGAGATCGGGGGCTGCCCATCCATGTGTAACAAATGCTGCAACCTGTCCTGAGTGCCCCTTTATTGTGGCGCTGCTTCCAGGAGGATACGTGAGTTCTAGAAAATAGTGTATGTTCCCCTCCGGGCTCCTTTCTGCACAGGTGCTGACCACCTGGTTTCAAACCCAGCATTCTGACTCACATGAGCTATTTAACCTCACGGTGCCTCAGTTTCCCTCTATATAGAGGAAGAATGATATCTGTGCTGGCTTCGTAGCGCTGCTGTGAGAACTGAGTGCACACAGGGACACACTTAGGACAGTGCCTGGCATGAAAGTAGCCACTCAACAGAAGTTAGCTCCTGCTGCCATCACATACTTGTCTAGGTTGGGGCGCCCTTCCCGATCCTGGGTAGGGCTGTGGCCAGTTTCTAAAATACGGCCGGGCATAGGCCCCGCTCCACACACAACACTGACACTGTGGTGACTCACGCATCTGACTCACTCATACGAGACTGTGTTTTCAGGTGCCACGCTCTGGTGGCGTACGCTCTCTATACATGGCCTGTTCAGGTGTTGGCCTTTTCCTTAGCAGTGTCACCAGGTAATCAGCATTGGGTGGAGCCTGTGGAAAGGGAGGAAGGCAGGCAGGGTCCAACTCAGGCCACAAAAGGGCAAGGATGCTCTGAAGCCAGTTTAGGTCAGTTCTCCAGCTCAACGTGACGTGTGTGTGCATGTGTGTGTGTGTGTGCATGTGCATGTGTGCGCGCATGTATGTGCGCATGTGTGTGTGCATGTGTGTGTGTGTGCATGTGTGTGCGAGTGCATGGGCTGTGAAGAACAGGAGTGAGGCGGGCGGTTCCTGTCCTGAGTGAGCTCAGCACGCGTGGGTCCCCCAGGGTCCCAGAGAATCTGACTGTCAGCTGCACTCACAGTGAGTTCCCCTTTCACCTGTGATACTTATGCCCCCCGCAGAGCTGGGGCTCTAGGGGTGTGCCTCGGTCTCTACTCTGCGCCCCTGCATCTCCCTGCTCCCACTTCCTCTTCCTCCCATAAGCCACGCTGCATCCTGTTCCTCATCTTCGCTAGTTCCAGGAAAATGGACGAGGTGCTTAGTGTCAGCCTAGACACCTATCTGCTCACCCAGCTTGTCCCAAGGCTGCTTCCATGCACTGCTCCTTTCCTCCGAAGTGGTTCACTTTCAAGTTCATGTTTATCTGTCCAAAGACAGAAAAACACGCAGCTAGCCTCTGGGGCAAATGAATGTGACCATTGTCTGTGTAATAAAACAAACTTTCAAAAGCAGGGCTCACGGAAGCCAGCTCGGCGGAGTTTCCTGATCCCCTGCCCTGCAGGGGTGCAGCTGCCCCTAGGAGCCTGCCCCGCTGCAGAGCCAGCCCGGGCCACCAGGAGAGGGGACACTGGGTTCAGACTGGTCCACATGCTCCTGGACATGCACTTGCTGCCACCAGCCCCCCTCCCTGGGTGCTCAGTGCCTGGCTGGCAGGCTTAGTCCCAGCTGTCAATGCCTCCCCAGAGCTCCCAGGGGTCGTGAGAACGGCCCCCTGCATGGGGGCGGGGGGAGGCGTTGAGAGGAGGAGGCCAAAGCTCTGCGTGGCCCCGCTCTTAGCAACAAAGTCTCAGGCTCTGTGAGATGCTTGACCACAGTCTGACAGCTCCTTCCATGTAATTCTGCAAGTTAAGACCCTTGCTCTGGCGCCTTCTTTGTCGCTGGCCCCACCTTACCAACGAGACCCGTTGCTATTTGTTCTATAAACCAACTCCCTGGGTAAAGTTTGGAATGATGGGAAATGTCTAAAGGAACAACTATACAAACACTGTCACCCTCATCCAGGCCTGGCCTGGGGAACGTGACAGCCCTTGGGAATGGGGACATCTCCTCCCCAGTGTGCTGCCCCCTCGGAGAAACGCTCAGGAACTCTGGGAGCGTTCCCACAGGGCCCCCTTCCTGGCCCCTAAATGAGCTGGTCCTCACCCTAGGCCCAGAGCCCAGCAGAGGAGCCAAAGCAGCCTGCTGTTGTTCCTTCATGGAGCAAGAAGCAATCTGTTTGACTTGAGCTGCTTTGATGTTACAGCTCCCAGTCCTCGAGGCTATACTTGACCCAGGTTCCCAGGAGTAGCCTGCTCCTGGTGAGCCCCAGGTTCCTGGGTGGGAGGGCGGGACCTCCCTCCCTCGGCCACGTTCTGCCCACAACCAGTCAGCTCTGGGCTGAGCCAGCTGCCCAGGCAGCTTTCCAAGGCAACTGTGCAAAGAGCCGAGCAAGCCGTGTGCACTTTCGACCGAGCTTCTGTCTGCAAAACCCTCCTGCGAACACCAGCTCTGTGCCCTTCAACAGGCATTGGCAGGGCTGGAGGAAGTCTGCTTGCTTTTGGTGGTGGGTTGTGGGCCGTTAGTGAAAGAAGACTTTCCAGAGGCCATTATGCTTGATCACGGGTTTGCTAGACTCGTAAAACCATATCGTTTCCACCTGGGTGGCTTTTTTCTTTGCTGGAATCTGTAGGCGAAATTATTTTAAGGCAGGATGAAGTTTTATTAATTATTGTACCCACATAGCCCAGCATATGCTAGATGTTCAATAAAAGATTTTTTGTAGACTGAAGTAATAATGCTGTGTTGAAAAGAGAAAAAACAGGAGAAATATATGGATTTTGGTGTTAAAACTGTTTGAGTTACAATATTGCTGTGTGTCTTTAGACAAACCACTTAACCTCTGAGCTATGGTTCCCCGTTGGCACAATGATTATAATAACACAAAATTCACAGTACTGTCATGAACATTGAATGATACAGTGTCTTTAAAGTGTCCAGCCGGTAGGAATTGTTCATGGAGTAAAATTTCCCAGCAGCCCTGGGTGCACTGTTAGGATCTCATCATGGTCATCGTGTTGTCATCAGGGGTGGGAGCAAAGTGGACTCAGTGTTTTTCCATTTGGCACTGAAGATCGGTGAAGGCCCAGAAAGACAAAGTCACAGAGCAAGAGTGATTGGAACACTTCCTGCTCGCTATATTCCAACTGAGTGCCTAGGACTGGGCTGGAGCTCTGGAGGACAGAGCCACACCCGCCCATGGACCCGCTGGGTAGGGGAGGCTTAAGCATCAGTAACCAGGGCACTTGAGCACAGAGGCAGGGAAAGGGCTGGGGGCCCCAGTGAGGGGGCGTAACTGGGGTCCGAGTCCTGAGAAGACCCCATTCAAGAGGTGGCATTTGGGGAGGGGCTTCCAGTTCAATAGGGGTCCCATGAGACCTCTTCTCATTCTGGGGTTTCTGAGTCATATCCCGTAGAAGACATGTCCGGGGTGCACGTGTGTGTGTGCAAGTGTGTGTGTGTGTGTTTGAGTGTATGTGTGAGTGTGTATGCATGTGTGTATATCTGTGTATGTGTGTATAAGATCTGACAATTAAGTTCATGAACTTGTTGCAATGATGTTGCTAAGCTTTTCTGATATCAGAGGGATTATTCATTATGAATTTGTATCAACTGGACAAACAGTTAACCAAGTTTACTATTTGGAAGTGCTGAAAAGGCTGCATGAAAAAGTTAGCCGATCTGAACTTGTTGCCAACAATTCATGGCTCACACGGCACTGTCTGTGAGTGAGGTTTTAGCCAGTAAACAAATAACTGTATTGGAAGACTCTCCCTACTCACCTGACCTGGCCCCCAATGACTTCTTTCTTTACCCCAAAATAAAGAAAATGTTGAAAGGAAAACAATTTGATGGCATTCAGGACACCAAGGATAATACGACAACAGCTCTGATGGCCATTCCATAGAGAGTTCCAAAATTTTTTGGAGCTCCAAAATGCTTTGAAGGGTGGACTAGGCGCTGGCGTCGGTGCATAACTTCCCAAGGGGAGTACTTCGAAGGTGACTATAGTGATATTCAGCAATGAGGTACGTAGCACTTTCTCTAGGATGAGTTCGTGAACTTAATTGGCAGACCTCGTATGTGTGTGTGTGCATATGTGTGATGTTTGTATGTGTGTGTGTATCTGTGTCAGTCTGTGTATGTGTGTGTATATGTCTGTGTGTTGTGTGTGTGGTGTGTGGTGTGTGTGTATATGTGTGTGTGTGTATATGTGATGTGTGTATATGTGTGTGTCTATGTCAGTCTGTGTATGTGTTTGTGTGTGTATGTCCATGTGTGTATATGTATGTGTGTGTTGTGTGTGTAATGTGTGTGTGTGTTGTGTGTGTAACGTGTGTGTGTGTATGTGTGTGTTGTGTGTGTATATGTGTGTGTGTGATGTGTATATGTGTGTGTGTCTGTGTCCATCTGTGTATGTGTTTGTGTGTATGCCTGTGTGTGTATATATGTGTGTGTGTATGTGTGTGCATGTGTGTGTGTTGGAGTGGAACTAGGCAGCAGATGTGAGGCCTTGGAGAAACCACGTTCCCTGCTTGACCCACACTGATTTCCAGGGCTGATGCTGGCTCTGAGGCACCTTTGTTTGAATTAGGAAAGGTGCCCCTCTCACCGGGTCATGTAGAAAAGGCCCTCTCCTTCAGGCCAGGCACACATTGGATTTTGAGGCCCATTCGCCCTGCTCCTATCCTGAACCACTGCACAGGCAGCAGGTCTGTCTCCTTCCCAGGCGCCCACGTATTGGTCAGCTCTGTCTGAAAGGCAGGTGGCCTGAAGGCCCAGTGTCACCTCCCCACATTGTCCCAGCATGTATCCTCACAGCCTGATGACCACTGTCAGCTCAGCCCATGGCCTCTGCTTTGGACTCTGGCCTGGTCGGTTGCTTCTGACTTGGCTGGGTTTGCTCCTCATGCCCCCGGCCCTCGCCCTATTCTCGCCTCAGTCTTGCTTCCCCTATTGGGTCCTCTGAGGGGAGGAGGAGTCCAGCTTGTCTCTGTTCTAACCTGAGTGGCCTTGAGTACGTGGCCACATCCCTGTGACTGGAGGTGCCTGTGTGTGAAGTGGGGGCAGCATAGTGGGGATGGTGTTGGGTTAGATCAGCTACAACCCCTCTTGGGGTTCCCAGGTGTCTGGCCCCTATGTCAGTCTCCCACCTGTGAAGACGTGCCATTCCCTTCCCCATGTGCCCCTCCATGTCTGCTCCATTTCCTGTCGCAGGCTCATCTTTGATCTCTGACATTTGCTGGCAAAGCAACACCTTCCTAATTGGGCAGGTGCTGCTGCGGGTGGCCTTCTATACCTGGGATGAGAACAATGTAATTAAAACCACTAACGTCTGACACTGAAAGAAAGTGGGAGTGACAGGGTGGCACCATGTGAGCTAATGAGAGCAAAATTGTGGAAGGGGATTTGAAGAAAGTCAGATTCCCCTCTCAGCCCTGCCCGGCAGGAGGACAGGCTCCACCCATGGTGCTAACATCCCAGTTCAGCCAGGGACGCTCGCACCCCCATCTCTGTGGCTGGGACAGCCCAAGTGCTGCAGATCGGCCCCATTGCGTGTTTACACATCTGCTGGTCTCAGGCAAAACGTTAAATCTGCAGGATTCAAATCCTGGGCCTCAGTTTCCAAATCACTAAACTGGGATAATAATTACCTAATTTACAACATCGCTTTGAGAATTGAGAGAAAATGTGTTTTAAACACTTAGCCTGGTACTCTGCACAAACATAGTACATCTTACCGACCAAATAGTAGTTGTTACTATTAGCACAGCTGGAGCCAGTGACATGCACGTAAGAACTTATGTCAGCTGTGACCGAGACTGTCAGGGGCCCGCGTCAGCCACTGTGCCTTCCTTCTTAGCAGCAGGGCCCTGCGCTCTCGTGGCAGGCCATGCGTGCAGTGGGAAGGGTCTCCCGATTTCTCCTGCAGTTAGGTGCCGCCGTATGACTAAGTGCTGGCTAGCAAGGCGTAAGTAGAAAGAGTGGACAGCCTGGATGAGGAAGCAGCCTTTCTTCCCCCTTCCTGCCTATGGCCGGCGTGGCAGCGGCCGCCTTGGCAAGTGAGCAGGAGGACCGCGTGCTCGGGATGGGGGATGGAAACTCAAAGAGCTGCGAGGCCTCTGGGACCGGTGGACTTGGCGGGGCCACCGTTGTTTGCACTGCCCACCAGAATTTCTTTTGTGCATGCAAGAGAAATGATCTTGTTTAAGCTTATTTAAGTTGGTCTGTCATGCAGAGCCAAAATTTATCCTGACTGATGCTGTAACTGCTATGTGAGCCCGCAACGGGGACCTCAGGGAGCATGGGTGCTGTCAGGGAATGTGGTAGGTGGAACAATAGAGGCTAGACTTTCCCGCCTGCATGAGGGCTAGCCTGTGCTGACAGCCTCACACCTCCGTTTTGCACAGCGGCCAGCTTTCAGCTCTTCCTGGTTTGTGAGTGGAGATGGCCTTGACACGGTCTTGGGCGTCTGTGCTGACAGCCTCCCTGCACTCTGCACCGTCATGTTCACCCATCAGACGTCCGTACAAGCCCGGTGTCAGCTGCTCTTCACCAGAGCTGGAGCTTCTTGGGAAAGTGAAGTAAGTTTTGGGGACATAGAGGTGTAGCTTTTCTAACACTGTTCCTATTAAAAATTATGTTTTGCATTGGCAAACAGTGACCTGAAAACCCCATTTTAGAACCGGGGGGTGGAAGCTGCCTTGTGCTTCATGCTGACTTCCTCTTTGGGGTTGCAGGAACGTGAACACCACAAACGTGTCTGCCAAGGACACTTGGCCACCCTGGGATGTTCTCAGCATCTGCAGGGTCTGAAGGGAAGGGGTTCATTTCAACCTTTCTCTCCTCTCCCCTCTGACAGGCACACTTGGGGGCATGATAAAGGACATTTCCTAGGACAGTGGGAATTTGAATCTGGGACATCTTTATCTAAGAAATTTCGTATTGCTGTCATCAGTCCCCCAATTTTTCTTTCCTTGGAATGTGTGAAACCAGCTTGAAGATGGTTCTTGGAAAAACAACGCCCTTTGAATCATGAAAGCACAGAACTGACAGGAACTGAGTTATGTAAAATCACTTGCGAGACCAGAGAGAGTGGCTTATGACCTATGAGATGCATCAACAAGGACTGACACTGGGCAGTGTCCTTCAGAAAGCGGGCAGGACAGGCCTAGAGCATCATACTCGTGTAGATATCTCCATCCTGCGCCAGCTCTATGCTTACCACACAACACTGTCATACTCAGCTCCCCATATAACTCACCCACAGGGACAGAAAAGGTCAGTAGTCAGGCCGACGTGAACGTGAACATCTGGTCTACCTGATTCTCATTCTAAAATTAAAAACTGCGTCCTGCTTGCGTAACTAATTTTTTAGTGAGTTTCGTTAGGGTGAGTCAACAACTTCTGAGCAAATGGTTCTTGGACCTGAGACAGCAAGCTGGGGGCCAGTCCGAGGACGGTGGTCAATTCACCCAACCCAATGCTACTGTGAGGTGACAAGTCTGTCTGGCCACTTGCTTTCTGCCCAGGTGTGGCCTTTCCCCTGCACCCAGAGTTCTGAGCTGATAGATGTATAGAAGCCAGCACCATTCCTGCTGGCCCCACCACATATCTAGAAATGGGGGCCTGTAAAAAGCCAGCCCCTTGGATCTGTAAGCTGCTCTGGGTGACATTTCCAAATGAAAGGAAATCTGATCTGTGGGGAAAGCCTCAGACATGTGGATGTCATCTGAATGATGGTTCTAGGGAAGACCAGTGAAAGGACTTGGGAATCTTACCAGGACGGAAACTGACCACTTTTCCTCATTGTCCCCTGTCCTAGCTGAAGGCCCTTTGTCTTCTGACAATGGCCTCAAGGCCAATCCCAGTGCCAGATGAAAACGTGCTCTCCCCAGGGGACTGGAGGTCTCCCCAGGCCGATGAGTACATTCATCCAGCTGCAGCCCCACTTCACAAGCTGTTCTGCGGCTATAAGGACTGGGTGTGGTTGTCACTGAGGTCAGAGGTGGAGTCACTGAGTAGAGTCCTGGAGCATTGAAGGACTGGTGGCTCCCAACCTGCCTCCTGCCCTCCCCCCCCCCCTCTGGCCACGCTTTCACCCTCATGCCTTCTTTTGCTGGCAGTGGCCTTGGTAGCTCCTTCCCAGTTACACGGGCCCTTGGGAGGCTGGGTCCTCGGGCCCAGGGCTCAGGCCCACTAGCCGCAGCCTGGTGTGCACGGATATAGACCCAGCTGTTGGACTGAGACAAAGAGGAGTCTGAGGTTCCCTTGGACCAGAGGCCTTCAGACCAAATCAATTAATGGAGTGAATAGGGGTAGGGGAGCGGTGGGACAGAAGAGGGTCTGGCAGCCCATTTAAACCTTGGCAGCCAGTCAAACTAGCATCTCTGGGGAACATAAGTGCTACAGTCAAGCACCCAGTTTGATAAGTTCCTGAGTCAGAGTCACCTTAGCTTTAGAAAGACACATTCCTGGACTCTCCCCAGTGGGAACAGCCCATTGAGCTAGTGCCTCTGGGTTCTAGGCTGAGCTCTCTTCCTTTGTGGGCCTGGAAGAAATGAAGGGAGGCCAGTGTGGGGGAGGTCAGGGTCTGGAACGGGGAAGGCTTGACCCATGGCCCTCTGTCCCTGCCGGCGTCCTCTCTGCCCAAGGATTTCACTTGATCCTCAGGCACAGGGCTCCGAGGACGCTGCAGCTCTGAGCAGGTGGGTTTTGATCAATGATTTTTGAAAGTGTCACTGTTAATTATCAAAGCAATGCTTGCATTATAATTCCTAGGCTGGGTCCTAATTATAAAGCTGTCCTGTTGAAGCCGCCACAGAACCGTCACTTGCTCCCCTGGTGGCCCGGGAGCCCACCAAAAACTCATTCCTACAGACAGATTACAGGAGCACAGAGGTGAGCAGGGCAAGTGGAACAGAATCGGGGTGTCCTGGTAACCTGAGGGCTGAGGTGTGAAACTCTAAATTTCAAAAAACGCCAAAAATAAACATATTTACTCAAGACACTTTACTCACAAAGCAATCATGTGCATCTGGATGATCACAGCTCCATTGTTATAAAAGAGTGAAGAATTCTACTGTTCATGGAAATGAGTTTGTTTGGAGCGACCGACAAAGGCTGCCCGCAGATTCCTGTGAGAATTTCTCCGAACTTTGGCGGAGGCGTCTCCCCCACTTCAAGTCCTGACGTCTCTATTTGGGTGTCTCCCAAGTGTCTGTTACGTACCGGGTACCACACTGAGTCTACTTCCCTACTGTTATGTTCTGTCTCAGTAAATATGAGCCCTCTCCATTCCTTTCCAAACAATCACAACATCCTCTAATTCTGCCATCAAACCAAATTTCACACCTGTGGGCTCTGACTCTCCTCTGACCCTGCTACCCTCCACCCCCGCCCCAAACCTCCCCAGTCCAAAGGGCCACCATCTCTGTGTGGAGTCCCCAGTACCTCCGTCCTGCTCTCCTCCTGCCCACTCTTCTTCCCTCTGATTTACTCTCCACAGAGCAGGGCGACTGATCTTTTAAAATAAAAATGGGGTCCTTTCACGCGCCTGCTTGAATTCTGCTGCTCTTCCTGCCACACCCTTCATGCTTTGGCTGCAGCCATCTCTCCCTCCCCCAGCTGCTCACCAGCCCCCAGCCAGACCGCCTCCCTTTCATTCCGCAGCCTGGTCCAGCCGCTGCTGCCGCCCCCGGCCCTGCACACGCCCCTCCCTCTCTCAGGTGGCCTTCTTTCCACTTTGACCTTTCCCTCACGCGACTGTCCTCCAGCATCAACATCACTTCTTAAGCAAAGCTGTCCCTGGTCACCTGGGTGGACTGGTCTCTCTCCCACAACCTCAGCTCAGTGTTTCTTTCACAATATTTCCATCACAGTGATGATATGTTCTTCCCACAGCCATCTATCTCTGCACTAAACCAGAGGCTCCATGAGGGTAGAGATGCGCCTCCCAGTCACACTGTGTCTGGTGCCTGCTGTAGTACTGGTCACATAGACTTGTCATAAATATCTGTTGAATGAAGGCATGAATGAATGAATGTGTGAGTCAATGAATTCCAGTTCAACCACTGAGCCAACAGTCTAACAAGCTACGCATGGCGTCAGAGCAGAGGAAGAAAAGCCTGGAGATGATTCGACATTAATTTGTGGAAACATAACGTCCAGGAACACGTCCCTGCTGAGCCTCCCAGGAGTTGACGGTCCTGTGTGACTCTGACAGGGAGATGAGAATGAATGACTGGTGACTGACCGGATCAACTCCACTGTCTGGTCAGAGTCCTTCAAACTGGGATCAGCTGCAGCAGGAGCCTCTGGGGGCTCTGAAACATAGCAGGGACAGATCGGGGAGACTGTGGAGGAGGCTGTGCAGTCCCAAGTAAACTGTCACTCTTGAGATCCTTGCATGTCCCCAACCCAGCCGTCTTCTAATGGCAGGGTCCTGTCAAATGCCTCTGCAGAGAGGGAGGTGCTTATATAGGTTCGTATAGGTGGACAATCAGAAAGAAACTTAGAATTAATCTAACCTGCGTCATTTATTATTTTAAGCATCAATTAAAATATATGAAATAATACACAAATACGTATTCATTGAAGACACACAAGGATAGAGTACGAGACACCTTCCCGCTTTTATCGCATTCCGGAAGGCAATTGTGTTGGCATTGCTAGTAGTTTCCTATACATGTTTTATGTAAATGGGACCTGTCCATGCTTCCTTTTGTTTTGAGACTTGCTTTTGATTCCTTAAGAATATATCTTGGAGGGCTTTCCAGGTCAGTATTATTACTTTACCAATTCCAGAATATTCTATGGTAAGAATGTACTGGAGTTTATGCAAAAAAACGCCAGCAATAAGCCCTTTAGTTTGCTTTCAATTTTTCATTATTATGAAGTGTTGCAATAATCTTTATTTATATTTTTGTATTTTTGTGCACCTACACAGGTATTTTTTTAAGGCCAGATTCCTAAATTGGAACTACAAAGATTGTATGAATATAAAATTATATAGACATGCTCAAATTTTGATCCCCCAAAGATATACCAATTGATATCTCCTATCAACATTCTATGAAAGCGAATATCTTTTCCCACCAATATTAGGTGTTTTTAGCTTTTTAAATTTTTGCCAATTGAGTAGGTAAAAAAATGTGCTCATGTTAATTTCCATGAGTATATTTTCAAGTGTTTATTGGCCATGAGAAATTCTTTATTTGTTAATTACCTACTAGTATCTTTTCAAAAGTTTTTGATTTAAGAAAAATTATTAGCTTATAAGAATTTCTTCTACATTCTTTTCATTCAACATGTGTCTGCAGCACTAGTTTGATAGTCTTGTTTATTTTTAAACTTTATATCAATTCGTTATAAATGGTTTTCACTTTCAGGTAATCAGGATTGCCTGCCTTTTTCTTCAGAACTTTTACGTCCCATTTCTTGTTTAGAAAACCCTTGGACATCCAACATTATTTCCCTACTTTTTAAACACTTGTATATTGTTTTGTCCATTTAGCCCTTTGGAATCTGTTTTCATGTGTATTGTGAGCATAGTATCTGATATATTCTTCTTTCACAGATGAATAGCCAACTTTTTTGTCATAGTTTATGGAACTAATTACTGAAATAATCTTATTACTGCACTATTGACTTGGAATGCAAATTTTATCACATATTGAATTAATAGTACGTACTTTTCTGGCCTTTTTTTGATCTATTGATTCATTGTACTACTTATCTAGTTTAGGCTCCTCATATTCTGGGTTTTCTTCCTGGCTATTTCTTTTTCTTATACAACAGTTTTATTGAGATATAAATCACATACCATGTAATTTACCCACATACAATGGGCATTTCAGTGGTGTTTAATATGTTCATAGACTTGTGCAATTGTTAGCACAATCGATTTCAGAGTATTTTGATTACCCAAAAAAAGCCCACACCCAGTAGCAGTCACTCTCCCTTCCCCACAAAGCTTGCCAGTCCTATGCAATAATGATTCTTTCTATCTGTATGGATTTGTCTATTCTGGGCTTTTCATATAAACAGAATCATACAATATGTGGTCTTTTATGTCTGGTTCCTTTCACTTAAAATAATGTTTTCAAGATTCATCCATCCCATAGCCTGTATCAGTGCTTCATGTTTGTTTTTTTTTAATTTCATTCTTTTATTGCCAAATAATATCACATTGTAGGAACTTCCCACATTTTATTTAACTATTTCTTCACTTGGCAGACTTTGGGAATTATTTCCAGGGTTGGCTATTATGAATAATGTTGCCGTGAACATTTGTGTGCAAGTGGACATGTATTTTCATTTCTCTTGAGTATATTACCAGGAGTGAAATTGCTGGGTGATACAATAACTTTATGTTTGACTTTGTTTTGAAAAAGATTTTTATTAAAATATAGCTAACATACAATGTTATATTAGTTTCAGGTATACACCATAGTTATTCAACATTTATATAACTAAAGAAGTGATCACCATGATAAGTCCAGCAACCATCTGACATCATACCATGCTATCACAAATATTATTGACTATATTCCCTATGCATTAGATTACATCCCCATCACTTATTTGTTTTATACCTGGAAATTTGGACCTCTTATTCTCCTTCACTTCCCCCCCCCCCATTTTTGTCTAAAGATTTTATTGGGGAATTGGGGGAGGGGAACAGCATTGGGGAATTGGAGAAGAGGAACAGACAAGTTGCTGTTTTTGTTCTTCAGTCTAGTTGTGGAGGACATCGCTTCACTGGCCCATGGTAGTATGATCAGTGTGCTGTTCCCGGGTGAGGTAGTCACTCTCCGGCTATTGGGCGGCCACTCACGGCAGCTCATGGCCGCTCACGCCAGCTGCCAGCCGCTCACAGTAGCTCACAGCAGCCCACTGCAGCAGGGGCTGCAACCTATGCTGTCACTGGCAACTCACAGCAGCCCAGCTCCAGGTCGAGCTGTTGTTCACCATCTTAGCTGTAGAGGGCGCAGCATCACTGGCCCTCATGTGGGATCCGAACCGGGGCCCTGCTGCTCAGAGCTGGCGTCCCAAACCACCTCTTAACCAACATGCCACTCAACCGGCCCCAGTTTTCCCCTTTAAAAATTTTTTTTAATTACAATTAACATTTAGTATTATTTTATATTAATTTCCAATGCACAGCGTTGTGGTTAGAGATTGATATAATTTAAGAAATGATCCCCCTGACTAGTCTAGTGCCCACCTGGCACTATACCTAGCTATACCATATTATTAACTATATTTCCTATGCTTTACTTTACATCCCCATGACTATTTTGTAACTACCAGTTTGTACTTCTTAATCCCTTTCCTTTTTCACCCTGCCCCCAACCCCTCCCACCTATCACCCCAATAAATCTAGTACCCATCTGACACCATACATAGTTATTACAATATTATTGACTATATTCCTTATGCTGTACCCTACATCCCCATGACTACTGTGTAACAATCAATTTGTATTTCTTAACCCTTTCCTTTTTTATTCATCCCCCAAGCCCCTCCCATCTGGCAACCATCAATACATTCTCTGTATCTATGGTTTGTTTCTGTTTTGTTTGTTTATTTTGTTCTTAGTGTCTACATACAAGCGAAATCACATTGTTTCTGTCTTTCTCTAGCTGACATTCCACTTAGCACAGTACCTTTCAGGTCCACCCATGATGCCACAGATGGCAAGAACCCATTCCCTTCCATGGCCGAGCAATATTCCACTGTATTTATGTATCGCCTCCTCTTTATCCATTCACCCACAAATTGACACCCAGACCGCCTCCACATCTTGGCCATTGTAAATAATGCTGCAATGAACATATGGATGTACACATCCCCTCAAAGTAGTGTGTGGGTTTCTTCAGTTAAGTGCCCTGAACTGGGATTACTGGGTCCTTCTTTATCTCTTGTTATAGCCTTTGTGTTGAAGTTTATTATGTCTGGTATTTACATCCCCCGGACTATTTTGTAACTACAAGTTTGTACTTCTTAATCTCTTTCACGTTTTTCACCCTGTCCCCCAACCCCCTCCCATCTATCACCCCAACAAATCTAGTACCAATATGACACCATACATAGTTATGACAATATTATTGACTGCAAGGTCGGACAATTAAGTTCGTGAACTCATCCTAGAAAAAGTGCTGCATACCTCATTGCTGGATATAACTATGGTTACTTTTGAAGTACTCCCCTTGGGAAGCTATGCACTGACACCAGTGCCTAGTCCACCCTTCAAAGCAATTTTGGAACTCTTTTTTCTGGAATGGCCATCAGAGCTGTTGTCGTATTACCCTTGATTTCTGAATCTCATCAAAATGTCTTCCTTTGAATATTTCATTTATCTTTGGGTAAAGGAAGAAGTCACTGGGGGGCCAGATCAGGTGAGTAGGGAGGGTGTTCCAATACAGTTATTTGTTCACTGGCTTTACTTCCTCACAGAGAGTGCTATGTGAGCTGGTGCATTGTTGTGATGCAAGAGCCATGAATTATTGATGAAAAGTTCAGGTTGTTTAACTTTTTCACACAGCCTTTTCAGCACTTCCAAACAGTAAACTTGGTCAACTGTTTATTCAGTTGGTACAAACTCATAATGAATAATCCCTCTGATATAAAAAATATGTTTGGTACATCGTTGCAACAAGTTCGTGAACTTAATTGTTAGACCTTGTATATTCCTTATGCTATACCTTACATCCCCATGATTACCATGTAACAATCAATTTGTACTTCTTAATTCCTTCCCCTTTTCCACTCACCCCCAACAACTATTGATACTCCAGCTACTTTTGTATTTTTTATTTCCATTTTCATGAAATAACTTTTTCATCCCTTTACTTTCCACCTGTGTGTGTCTTTCAATCTGAAGTGATCTCTTGTGGCAGCATATGTAAAGGTTTTGTTTTCTTATCCATTCAGCCCTCCTATGTCTTTTGATTGGAGCATTCAATCCATTTATATTGAAAGTAATTATGAATAGATATGTAGCTATTGCCATTTTATTATTCATAGTTTTTTTTTTTTTAATCTTAAAGAAGTCCCTCTAAGGTTCCTTGTAATACTGGTTTGGTGGTAATGAACTCCTTTAGTTTTTTTATTGTCTGGGAAGCTCTCTATCTGTCCTTCAATTCTAAAGGATAGCCTTGCTGAGTTGGGTAGAGTAATCTTGGTTGTAGGTCCTTGTTTTTAATCACATTGAATGTTTTGTTCCAATCTCTTCTGGCCTGCAAAGTTTCTGTTGAAAAATCAGCTGACAATCTTATGGGAGCTCCCTTATAAGTCACTGGTTACCTTTCTCTTGCTGTTTTTAGTATTCTTTCTTTAACCTTTGCATTTTAATTATGAGGTGTCTTGGGATGGACCTGTTTTGGTTCATCTTGTTTGGTACTCTCTGTGCTTTCTGGACTTGTATTTCTATTTGCTTCGCCAGGTTAGAAAAGTTTTCCATCATTATTTCTTCAAATAGGTTCTCAATCCCTTGACTTCTCTCTTCTCCTTCTGGTACCCCTATGATGTGAATGTTGTTATTCTTGATGCTGTCCCAGAGGTCTCTTAAATTCTCATTATTTATTTAGATTCTTTTTTCTTTTTGCTGTTCTGATTGGGTATTTTCTGCTACTTCATCTTCCAAATTGCTGATTCAATCTTCTGCTTCATCTAGTCTACTGGTGATTCCTTCTAGTGCATTCTTCATTTCAGTTATTGTATTCATCACTTCTGACTGGTTCTTTTTAATGGTTTCTATGTTCTTTTTTATGCTTGCAATCTCTCTGTTGAAATTCTCACTAAGTTCCTTGAGCATCCTTATTAACAGTGTTTTGAACTCTGTATCTGGTGGTTTGCTTTCCTCCATTTTGTTTAGTTCTGTTTTTGGAGTTTTCACATATTCTTTCATTTGGGACATATTTGTTTCCTCATTTTGGCTGCCTCTCTGTTTGTTTCTATGTATTGTGTAGATATGCTACATCTCCCAGTTTTGGCCGGGTGGCCTTATGTAGTAGGTGCCCTGTGGGGCCCAGTAGCACAGTCTCCCTAGTCACCTAAATTGGGTGCTCCAGGTGTGTCCCTTGTGTGGGTGTGTGTGCTCTCCTGTTGTAGTTGAGCCTTGATTGCTGTTGGCATGTCAGTGGGTGGGATTGACCTTCAGATTGATTAGCTGTGGGGTTTGGCCATGTCCACAGCTAACAGGCTGCTGTGTGGGGGGCTTACCCCACTAAGTGGGATTTGCCTCAGTGGTCTCTGTTGCCTGTTGAGACCACCCTTTGGGTGTGCCACTTGTGGGGGTAATTGGGTGATGCTCTTCTGTGGTCTGAAGTCAACTTCCAAGTATGTTGGTTCTGGGGCCTCTTGCGAGTGGCTCTGGTGCAGGCCTAGGTCACCCACTGCCTGTGACTGGCTGAAGGCTACCTGGTAGGAGCTACAAAGTGATCCGCAGTTGTTCTCTGGCTGTGCTAACCCTAGAGGCACGTGGAAGAGGCCACACTGCTAACTGAAGATGGCTGCCACCAGCACCAGGCCTGGGGTAGATCTGCAAAATGCTAACACCCCTGCTGCCACCTGTCAGCTTCCTTAAGGTTCAGCCCTTGATAAAACCTCATGTGATACATGAGTTGGGTTGAGTCAGGGTTTCAGGGAGTCACTAGAGTGGGAAGTTGTGGTCACCAGGTTAATGAAGATTTTGGTTTGGTGCCACTGCTGAGCTTGGAGCTACTCAGCAAGTCTCAGAACACACCGAGGCCAGCTGCTGCCCACCTATGTCCTGCAGACTCTGATAGTTTTTCAAGAAAGAATGTAATGCTGACAGGGCTGGCTGCTGGTGGAGAAAGTGCCTCCGGTGTTGGGGGAGTTGAATGGGGTGGAGTCTAGGGAGTCAGCAGGGTAGAGCAGCAGAGCTCACCATGCCAATCAGATTCTGATTTGGCCTGTGGGGGTGGGCTCAACACAGGAAACGTGACACCTGCTTGCTGGCTGCACAAAAATAAAACCCATACAGAGAAAATGCTAACTGTCCTCCTCCTCATTGCTCTGAAGTCACACACTTCAGTCTGCCCTCCATATGCCTCTGATGCTCCCTGAGTAACTGTCCCTTTGCTGGAGCCAAGGTGAGTGCCTGCGAGCAAGTGAGTCTGTGTGTGATCCCTTTAGAGGATGTCTGGGTTTCCCACATAGCCTTCTGTCCCATACAGATGGTCAGAATCCCTACTGTTTTTCACAGCCAGATGTTGTGGGGGCTTCCCTTCCTGGGGAGGCTGGTGTGGGGCTGGGGTCCTTTGCTCCTCCACGGGGAACCTCCATGGCCAAGATACCCCTCCTGGTTCTCAGCCACCACTGGGAAGTTTGGGGCCAGCCCGTTTCGCATCTCCACCCCTCCTACCAGTCTCCCTGTGACTTCTTTATATCCTTAGTTATAAAACTTCTCTTAAGCCAGAATTCAGATGGTTCTCAGGTTGATTGTTCTATAACTTAGTTGTAATTTTAATGTGTTCATGGAAGGAAGTAGGCACAGTGTTTCTCTGCTCCACCATCTTGGATCTCCTCTCCTATGTTGGACGTTTTTGACAAACTGCCAGACTGTTTTCATAGCGCTGCACCATTTTACAGTTCGGCTGAAGTGCGTACTTGTTCTGGTTTCTCCACACCCTGACCAGCACTTGCTATTGCCTTTGTTTATTATAGCCATTTGTGGTTGTGGAGTGACAACTCACTGTGGCTTTGACTTGAGCATGGCCAATGATGCTGATTACCTTTTCGTGTGCTGATTGAGTCAGTGAGGCTGTATCCATGGACACTAGAGCATAAACACCTGGGACTTGGAGGGGCATAACTTAGAAGCTGCTTTCCCAGAGGGCTGCCTACCTGCCTGCCAATAACAGCATTGACATGTCCTTGAAAGATAGTCACACCTAGGGGCAGGCTGAGAGGCGCGTTGGTTAAGAGCTGGCTTGGGACGCTGGCTCTGAGCAGCAGGGCTCTGGTTCGGATCCCACATAAGGGCCAGTGACACTGCCCTCTACAGCTAAAATGGTGAACAACAGCTTGACCTGGAGCTGGGCTGCTGTGAGTTGCAGGCAACGGCGTAGGCTGCAGTGAAGCTGCAGTGGGCTGCCATAAGCTACCGTGTGTGGCCAGCAGCCAGCGTAAGCAGCTGGCAGCCAATGTGAGCTGTCAAGAGCTGCCGTGAGCGGCCGTCCAGTGGCCGGTGACCTATTGGCCTCACCTGGGAAGGGCGTAATGATAATACCAACATGGGCCAGTGAAGCAATGTCCTCCACAACTAGACTGAAGAACAAAAGGACAGCAACTTGTCTGTTCTCCTCCCCCAATTCCCCAATAAAATCTTTTTTTTTTAAAGTCACACCTATTTATAAGACAAGGACTATTTTTAGTCTTCAAGGTCACAATATATTTGTGGGCCTTTTGTAAATACTCTGTCACTAAAATACTTGAAAACACCAGCTTAAATCATTTGATTCATTTTTACTTCCCATTACCTGTGTCTCACTACACAGATAAAACTAGAATCCTAGTTTTGCTGGAGTGACTTGCCCAAGACATCCAGAAAGAAGGACATTTGCAATGTTAGAATCTTTTTTTTTTTTTGGTCCCACATACTTTCATAAGATCACTGAATTTGTCCAGTGCAACAAACTTCAGATTAGCAATTTAATAGGCTTGAAGCTCCTTTTCTAGGATAAACACTAAAAATAACTTAATAAAGCAGGTGGCATTCTCTAAAATTAGTTTCAGGTATATTCATAAACACATTATTTCATGACTATTCTTCATCCATGGGCTTTCATTTATTTCCTGATAAAATACAATGCGCAACTATCTGAGGATAGCTACTGATGTTACGCCCCCCACATCTTTTGAAAGTTCTCTTAAACACACATTTTATACCCGGGCCCAGGAACTTGTACCAAGTTCTAAAAGAGCCAAGTGTTGGAGGCTCGGTGAGTATTCGACAGATCTCTCCCCAGGACTTTAATGAGGGGTATTTCTTTTTCTGCTGAAGGAGAGAGTCCCCATCCTAGCTGGTGCGGAGGCACCTCCTGAACACAATGATGAATTTCTACTGCCTCGAATTGCTGAGTTTGGCAAATCTGTTCAACACAGTAAAAGTTGCTAAGCGTCTCGCCCAGCTGTGGCCTTGTTTTGCTCTTGGAGCAAAACAGTGGGACATTATTCATCCCTTAGAAAGAGGCTATTAAAACATCCCACAAGACAGTAAATTACATGAAGCAGGTGCCTGCAAGAGAGGACGAGGCAATCCACAGCCAAATATGATGATCTGGTGCTAACCCCAGTTTCCTGAAAGCCTCATTTATTTCTCGTCTCTCAGTTAAAGTGAGGCTTTAGGCAAAAATGACACTGCAGTGGCTGCTAGTGTCCCAATGTCCCAATGTAGAGAATATAAGTCTTATTTTCTGTGCTGGGAGTTTGGTTAGGACAATATTAGTAATTAACCACCAAATTATTTTCAAGGCCTTAACTATTGTATAGTGCTTTTAATATTTTACCTCTGAGATTCAGAATCATGTAGAATAAGAGAGGCTAGGAGGCATGCTAAGGTCATATGGCAGGATGGTTTGCTAAAGAGAGTAAACCAGCGTCCGGCATCGCTGCCTGGGTGAGCCTGAAATGTCCCCCTCATCTGTTTGTCACATTTGTCTTCCAGACAAGATGGTGTTCACTGGGAGGCCTGTCTGCCCTTTGTGCCCCCTGGCAGGCACAGCTAATTCATCATAGATTTCTCCCTTGCCATACAATCTTTCTCTCCATAAGGTCCCAATCAGCTACTAGGAATTGGTCAAAGTTGTCATACTAATATGCTTTGGGACTTAAGTTTGGGGCTTATTTGAAATTAATATCGTTTGATGAAAGGGTTCTGTGTCTAAAAATGTTTAAAACCACTAATCTACTATAGTTCTCTCGTTTTAGAGATAAAAATGGAGGCTCAGACTGGACCAAGAACATACCACAAGTTTATGGCAGAATCAAACTTAGAATCAGTGTCTCTTGTCTGCCCAAAGAATAGGATGTTTGACCTTTCCCCTGTCTTTATAAGTGTCGACAAACTACCGTCTCTTTTGTGTGGGCTGACCCATGCAGTGAACGCTCTCAGCTCCGTGCCAATGGCCCATCCTTCTTATTGAGAGCAGTAACTAGCACTGACTGCGCTCCTTTTGCAGTTCTACCAGCTCAGGACACTCCTTTGTTGGCACAGACCTTGTACCCACCCGACAAGAATGGGGGGGGCAGGCAGGGAGGACAAGTGAACCGCTTCACTGAACATGGTATGCCAAGTACTTTACATGGTGTCTCATCAAACCCTGACATGACGCTGATAACTGCACAAGGGGGCCCAGTACCACAGACCAGGGAACAGGCCAAAGAGTCCAAGAAACACCCCTAAGATCACATCACTAGTAAGAGCCTTATCTAAATTTGAACTGCAAATGGTATTATTCCAAAGCTTGTGCTTTTGCAAATTTAAAGAATATACAGATTTATTTTGAGAAAAATAATTTTCTATAATTCTTGAATCTGGCTTCTCTGGAGCTCAGTTTGAGAAACAGCACATCAGAAATGAAGTGCTACCAGCTGGAGGGGCAACATAGCACAGTGGTTGATAGCTACCCACTCTGAAGCCAGACTGCTGGCTGAGTCCCGGCTCCAGGCTTCCCAGCTTTACAAAACTGGCAGGTCACTTAACGTTTCTGTGCTGTTTCCTCAACTGTAAAATGCAGATGATAAGAGAATTCATCTCGTAGGATTGCTGCAAAGATAAAATGAATACATACATTGAAATGATGAGGAGTGGTATCTGGTACAGTTAGAGAAACAAATGTATATGTTGCTAGCATTTAACTTTGAACCAAATAAAACACAGAAACCAGGCTGTAGTTATGAGCTGGTGATCTCAGAATATACATTTGTTGGTTTTTTTTTATTACAGTATTAGCAAAATGGTAATACAACATCTGAAAACATTTCCAAACATTCTGATCCCTGAGAATGTATCCTTTCAGCCTACTTTGAGAACTACTGCAAAGAGCTGCTATTCATTAGAATATTGAGTGAAGCTTGATCCCACTATTAAATGTGAGGCCTGCACGTTTCACATCCTCTTGTCCGTGACTATGAAAGAATTCCAAAGACACCCAGGAAAATGAATCTCGTCCACAGCAAACACAGGGAACAACTCTAATTAGTGAGCTGCTTGTGGGTTGTTGCCGATTTGCAGACGTGAGCTCAAGCTCAGCATTGACATGATTCACTGCCCGAGGAAAGAGCCTGAATCTGACCACCTTGCCTCTCATGATCCTGAATCCTCGATCCTCCCTCTGCAAGCTCTCAACTTCTTTGTCACCGAAGAGACACAGGAACTTTTAAGTTATACCAGCTGGGTTGGTCGGATCAGAAGCAGAAAGCGTTTCACCCCCTTGGAACAACTGGTGCTGATAAATGAAAGAAAATTATGCAAGAGGCAGGAAAGAAGGCCTCACTTACCCAGCAAACACCGTCATGTGCCCTGTCCTCCTGGTCCTACTACGTGCATCTAGCAAGCAGATAAAGAGCTTCAGGAATTTTCTTGGGGGGAGCAAGCAGCTTGTTGGTAAAACAGAGCAAAGTTGGAGAAAATGCTAACAGACAATAGAGAGCCCAAATCAAGGAGGTGAAATGAAAGCCTCCCCGTTATTTCAACCTGATCCGTCTGATCACTGAGCTAAAAGGTCATGAAGTAGAAAGGTCCCCAGGAAACCTAACAGTGCAATTACTCTATGGTAAGATGTGACCCAGAGGCTCATATCTCCCCCACATCTAGGGCCCAATGACGTGTTTTACCAGCTGAGAAGGAAGGGCTTTGCTTCTCGTGCACTCCTGAACGAGCACATGGTTATTCGCCTCCGCTCTGCCCTGTATGGCACTGGTTAAAAATTCAGGAATGATGTCAGCTGCCAAAGTAGATAGACTTGGGGTATATGACAAATAAGTAATCCAGCACTATTATTAACAGCAGGCACGGTGCGCCTAGGCTATTTGATGGCTCATTTTCAAAGCATCATTTTTATCCCAAAACAGGAGCTGGGATTCTTATGTCCAGGGCAGTTACAACAGTCTGCAATGAATGGGGTTCTTCTGACAAAGCAATCAGCTGTTCCATGGTTGGCAGGTGAGTAAATTGGGCTTCACTAGGAGTTAAATACGGTTTTGGCAGGTTTACTACCTGCGGATTTCAATGGAAGTTATGTGTCTGAATACACCTAGCATTCATCTTTTGTTCTTAATTCATTGCTGTTCCTAACCTGCAGGTGGCCGGGGAGTAGCCACCATGTTGACACAGGGAGCACCATGCCTGCGTTGCTCCTTTATCATGGATCAGGGCTTCTGCCAGGTGACACCCAGCTTCTGGAGTTGGAACAGAGCCTGTCCTGTCTCCTTCCTGTTGAGAGAGTGGTCGTTGTGTTCCTAGGACAGGGTGTCTGGGAATCTTCTGGCTCTTCCTGGCACTCACCCAGGTTGTCCCCATGTTTGGCTATTGCCCTCCCTGCCCGTCAGCGACTCTCTGCTAAACCTGGAGCTCAGGTTGTCCTGTTAAGTTGGCCCATCCTTGCATCCTGGGAGGTTTACTCTGTGTCTCCTGCTCCTGGTAAGGCCACTGCAGCCCCCTTCCGCTCTGCAATTTCCCTTCCTTACCTCTGCAGACAGACCAGGGCACATGACTGGTAGGTGGCAGAGCTGATGTAGACCCCAGGCAATCTAACTGCAGAGGCCAAGTTCATAACCATAGTGCTATAAGGCCTTCCCAGTGTCTTGGGGTCACAAATTTAATAGCCACCAATTTTCACAAAGGAGAGAACCTGGCAGGTTCTTGTCAATGGTGCCCTTATTTGTGTAGTTTCTGGCTTTTCCATGGAATGAAATGTCATGAGAGCAGGGACTCTGTGGGAGGTTTGCTGGCTACAGGACTCAATGGCCCATCTCCTCCCTCCATAGCCACTAGGACGCTGTTCAGCACGTGCAAATACAGCTTCTCCCTGACCCGGGGCCAGCAAGGACCCTGCCCAGCGCCCGGTGGGACACCAGCAATGACCTCCCCAGGGCCATGGGGCAGCTCTGCCCCAGGCCACTGTGAGTAGCTGTGGGCTCATCTGACCCTTCTGCCGGGTCACTGGTTTGAGTGTTCATCTGCTACCCACATCCTCAGTGCCTGGTCCCTTCTCGTAGCCATTCTGGGAATAGAATATCTATACCTGATGCCGGTCACTCGGCGAAACGCCTTACTTCCTCACCCAGATCCTGTCGCCTTTTCTCCCTGGGCTGACACTTGCTCCACTGTCTCAAACGCTTGGGTCTATGCTACCTGGAAACCCCAAACACTCTCCTCCTGGAAACTGACCACAGATCTCATCTTGCGTTGGGTTTTGGTTTCTATTATTGTTGTTATAACAGCATTTTGTTACCATTATATTATTGTACCTAATTTTGATAAGCACTTTACATATAGTATCACAAACAATTTCACAATTTTCCACAATTATCATCCCCAAGTAAAGTAAGTTGCCCCAGGTCACCCACATGGCATGTAGCAGTGGTAGGATTCCAACCCAGACAGCCTGGCTCCAAAAGCCACTGCCCTACTTCTCAGAATGTCCTTTATTTGGTGCCAAAAGAAGGGACCCCTACTAGGAAAGGGTGACTCGCCCCAGCTGCCCTGAGGGGTTCTCCGGAAGCCTTGCCCAACACCTACCCAAACTTGGGCTTTGCTTGGTCTTTCTGTTTAGGGTGGGGGACCTCAACCTCCTTGGATCCAGGGCAGATCTATGGCAGACTATGTCCCCCACCACCAGGTGGGCGCCTTGTCCCCGGGCCGGTGGTGTCTCATATTTATTTTGTCCATAACACCTGATGCGTGGTTGGTGCTGGAGAAATGTTGAATGGGCCATCATCAGCTCCTTAAGAGGATGCCATTAGATGGAAAGTTATTTATTATAAAACAAACTTTGGAAAAGTGGAAGTAAGACTAAGTACTAGGAGTGAGAAAAATTATTTGAGAGAAGTGAGAAGAAGTTGGATCCATATTGAAAGAAGAGAAAACGCACAGAGAAGACCCATAAATCACAGCAGTGTCATTTTTACCTACATCGTCCTTCCTCGTTTTATGTCCCTGGCACCAAACAATTCATCATTCCTGCTTCACGCTAAGTGCTACAAAAATAGTAGCATTTGGCCTGAAATTTGAACGGGAGATAGTTTAGAAAGAATAGCAAAATGTTGAACCGCCTGAATTCCTGAATGTCCTGTAGTGTTCCTACCCCTGTCCCTACCTCAAGTGTCATTGTCTTGCACTGACGTGGAAAGAACAGGACTATGGGAACTGGGGGGGGCACCCCTTCCTGGGAGCTGGTGGGAAACCCAAGATCAGCTTCCCTCTATTGTGAGTGTGTGCTGGGGAGGAAGTGGGTAGGTGGAGGGTACCTGGTGTTGGCAGGCACCCAGAGCTGAGGTACAACAGGTGGGAAGCTAACAGGGAAGGGTGGGGGTGAGGGGCATTGTGGAAGATGCATTAAAAGGCAAAATACTTTGAGGAGAAAGCTTCTGCCAGCAATGACCATATGCCACCCCCTCTCTCACAACCAAGTCTTCTCAGGAACTCATTGAGTGATTCCAGTTTTAGCTTTTCTTTGGAATTGCATACCTGGAAACCATTCTCCAAGTAAATACTTTAAAATCTATCCCTTGCCTCCAGAACCTTATTTATACTATTCATTTGCACTAAATTCAAGGAAGGATTGGTTTCTCCTTTGAAAAGTAAACTTTTCTCTCAATACGTAGTTATAGCCAGCACAACCCTGGTATGTGGAACTGGGAAGCCCATCATCACACCCCCTCTGCTTGTGGTCATCCAGCAAGGGCTCAGCCAGTGGACCCTGGCCCAGTCTATACCCACCTTCCATGCAGTCATATTCATCAGCAATTTCTGGTATTTAATATATCCTAGAAATTGGGCTAAGAGATTTACATACAGAATCCCACTTAAAGCTCACTGCATCCCTATATTAGTTATTATTTCCCCCATTTTTAAGGATGAAAAAATGGAAGCCAAGTGGCTGGGCCAGAATTCACTCAGTTGGCCAGATGCGGAAGTTCATCCCATTGGCTGCACAAACCTTGGTGGAGGCCACACCAACAAGATGGAAGATGAGCAGGGCGTCAGACACGGCCCACTGGTTTGGAGCATTTCCAGGAAGGCTCTCTAGACTACGGAGCTCACGAAAACCCTGTGGCAGTCCTTTAGCTGCTCTCCCTTTGGCCAGCATGGCAGCCGAGGAACTGAACAGAACCAGAGTGAGAGCACTGAGCTGTCCTCTGCACTAGGGCGGACTGGGCTCCATCTCTGAGAGGAAAGACAACAAGGCTCCCCCGGGGCCCGCCCCTCCCAGGCCTGCAAATCCATTCCTACAACATCAAAGGTCGTGCTCAAGTTTACAATGGCTCCACCTCCCCAGCCCTCACTCTCTACACAGATGGGGAGAAAACAGATACCTCGGACAGGATATTGCGCGTATCTTTTCCTGCCCAGCGGCTCTGCTCAAAATAAAAGCTCTGTTACTACTGTCAACGACGACAGTGATAGCGCCTGCTCCAAGCCTTTGAGTGGCGCTGACAGGAGGCGCCTCTGACCCCACTCTCGTTTCTTCTAGCAGTTCCAATCTCGCACGGAACTTGACTGCCGTGTGGTCTTTCTATCGGGTATATGTAGCACCGCTGTGAGAGCAGGAGAAGCAGGGCCCCAGGGAGCCAGGAGGAGCTGGAGGCAGATGCCACTTTTCAGTCCAGGCTCAGGTTCCCATTCCTCTACTTTCCCTCCGAGCTCTGGGCCCCACTTTGCGCTCCAGACCTCCCATCGTGCCACCTCCTTGCCGTTGCCCTGGACCTGGCCTGAGGGTGCCTTGCTGCTCTCAGATCTTACCTGTGAGGGGTCTTGCTTCCTTCTTGCAGTTCCTTAGCATGTGCTTGGCTTTGTCCCCTGGGCATCAGGACAGTAGACATTTTGGAGAATGGCTGCCCTCCTCACTACATATTTTTAAAGAACTATCCACCACCTATTTCCCTTGCTGGCATGTTATTAACATACGAATACTGCCCTTCACCCCTGCCCAGCTGGCTGGATGGGGTGGTTGCCTGACACACTCCAGAGGGACCCTTGTAGACCCTCTCCCACTGTGCCCTTTGTGCAAGGAAAGTGTCTTCAGAACCAAGACTACTGCCCACCTGGACACCCTGATCACCCACCACACTCCAGATACTTGAAGACCAGAATTTCCTGCTCAGCTGTCCCTGAGCCCACTTACGGAGCCTGTGTGACCTCATGCCCAGTGACACCCCGCTGGGGCAGGCTCTGCTTCTAGTGAGCTCACCTCCAGGTCTGAGGGATGGCTGAAGAACAGCTGCTCTTGGGGATGTGGACAGAGCAGGACGAGTGTGGGGGTACTTACATGGGTGCATATGAGGGTGCACATGACACAGGAAGACCCGAACGGGAACAGAAGAGGGGCTGTGGGGTGGGAGTGGGGCGGGGACGGTGGTGCAAATTCCAAATTAGAATCAACCTTCTAGCCATATTTTAACTGAGACTTAATTTGCATACTATACAATTCACCCTTTCAAAGTCTACAATTCAATAGTTTTCAATATATTCACAAGGTGTACAACATAATCAGTGTAATCTCTGCCTAATTTCAAAACATGTCATCACCCCAAAAGGAAGCCTGACACCCATTAGTAGTCACCCTCCTGGTAGCCACCAATCCTTCTGTCTTGATGGTTTGGTTCTAGATACTTCATATGAATAGAGCCATACAATATGTGGCCTTTTGTGACTGGCTTCTTTCACTTAGCATGTTCTCAAGGTTCATCCATGTTGTAAGGTGTATCCATTCTTCAATAGTAGCTGAATAATATTCCATTGTACTGCCTTTGGTTTATCCTCTAATCAATTGATAAACATTAGGGTTATTTCCACTTTTTGGCTACTGGCTATTCATAATAATATGAATTATGCTACTAAGAGCATGAATTAGTTTTTGTGTAGATATATGTTTTCAATTGTCTTGGGTATAGACCGAGGACTGGAAATGCTAAGTCGAATGATAATTCTAAGTTTAACTTTTGAAGAATTTCCGGGCTGTTTTTCCAAAGTGGCTAAACCATGTTACATTCCCACCAGCAATCCAGGAGGGCTCCAATTTCTCTACATCCTCACCAACATTTGTTAATGTCTGTCATTTGGAAAGGAACCATCCTAGTGGATATACAAGGTTTCTCACGAATCTCGGGGACGTCTCCCTCCTGGCTCTGTGGTGGCCCCACATCTGGCTCTTCCTCGGTGCCTTCCTTCCTGATTTTAGCCAAATGGGGCTGCTGCTGCCTCCAGGCTGCTGATAGATGCCCAGCTCCCGACTCTCCCTTCACTCACACGCCCACGTCACTCCTATTTTCCCATGAGCACCTCAAGTCTGAGAGCGTCCAAACAGCCTCATATGGACAGTATTCTGTCCAAATGGGTGGGGTGGAGTGGGCACAGGTGTCTGAAATTCTCAATTCCTGCTTCGGTTCATTTCCTGCTGTACAGGTGTCAATGTCACTGCACCCGGCGCCTCCTTGTCCTAATCCCATTTCCTGTTGTATCGACGCTGAAAGGCAGGAATTCGAGGCGCATAATGCCGGAGCTGCTCATTGCAAAGTAATGGCCGATGTTCTATGAAGCCAAAGTTCTATCAAACTCCTCCGCAGGCTGAGTTGTCAGCATTGAGGTATCGGAGCCGTCATTCATCCTCAGCCAGGGTCCTCTTAGTGCACATGGTTCATGTCTGGTGTGTTTCTACGTACAAATGGGCACTGGGTCAGCACAAACAGGTTTTACTTCAGCTGCACTCAGCCTTGAGAAGCAATTATTCCGTCTCAGTGTCCAAGACTATCAGATGCCGGTGAAGACAGAATTAACGTTTTAAGGGTTGCCTTCCTCGGTTATTCAAGTGTGAAGGATTTATTGCTAGGAAATGCCAAGCACAATCCAGAGGAAACAAAAGTAAATGTGTATGTGGCCAGATCAGTGTCACTGATGCCAGTCTCAAGGGGGTGTCAACCTGGAAGCCACTTTACAAGCTCAAAACTCAGAGAAATGCCATTCCTGTCAGGTGAAGAGTTAAAAGGGGGTCAAAGGCAGAACATCTCTTACTCTGTGGAAGGACTGGCTGCAGCTCCCTGAAGCCTTAATTAAAGTGAGAGCATGTCTCCCCAACACTCCCACCCCCACAGGGGCAGCCCCTCTCCTTGGTTCTCCATTTATTTCATGGTAGACAAAGCTCTTGGAAGGGGAGCAGCAGGACCAGAGTTAGAACCACTGCAGTAAGGTTTCCAGTGCTAAATAACCCCGACTCAGGGCTCTCGTGAGCTGCTACAGCCAGAGTGGCACCAAGTTCACTTTCTTTCCATTTAAGCCCAATCCTCCAATCTTTCCTGATTGTTGCCCCATGCCATGTGTCAGTCCAAATGCTAATTGACCTTCAGAGGAAAGATTTCTTCCTGTTTCCTTCCCAGGGGTATTATTATTAAACTGGTGCCAGTGGAGCTCAGAAAGCAAAAAACTATGATTCAAAGCGGGAGTCCAAGCATGAAGGAAATAGGTATCTTTCTTAGGACCAGTGAATGGAAATTGACAGCTGTCTGCCTATGGGCACATGTGACTCTAAGGCGCTTCTCAGCTCTGAGTGTGTTTGTCCAGGAGCCACTGCCCAGACTTTGCATTTGAAATGCCCTTTATAACTTACCCCTGGTTGGACATCTATGAACTTTGGACATCGATTAACTGCTCATCTACTAACAGACATCTATTGTCTATCCACCCACTACCCTCCAATACCATTACTTTACTTTCTGGGGTAAAACATCCCAGAAGGAAAATCCTCCCAACTCCACCATATGGTTACTGCAAGAGTGCCTGTATTTCACAGACACTGTCCCCCCCACCACACTTGACTGGGTGACAGTGGTCACCTAACCAAAGATGGGTCAATCAGAGGCCTTCCCTGCCATTTTGGGGAGCAGAGTCAACTCTCTCTGTTGGTGAGATAGTGGATGTGAAAGTTGGGAATTGTCATTGGCTTTGGTTTCTGACATGTGGAGGAAGTTAGTCTCCAGAGAAAGAGATAAAACCTCTCAGCAGAGAGGGAAGAATTGAAGAGAAAGTTCTGGCAGCATTTAAGGCCCTGGTTCTAGGAACTCCTGGGCACAGCTGTCCTCCCTTCCGTTGCTTACCTTATGGAGATCCTCCAGCATGCTTATGCAAAATTCTCCATTTTGCCTAAATGTGGGAGTCCTGCTTTTTGATCCCAGAATAGCTCTGATTATTTCACACATCTTCATTTTTATCTCCCAACAATCCTTCGGGCAAGGGTTATTACCCCAATTTTGGAAGTAATAGAAATGAAGCCCAGAGAGGGTAAGGAGGTACGTAAATGTGACGTCGCTTTTACAAGGCTAAATCAGGACTCGCCCCTGGTCGTGACATTTCAGGCCAGGCTTTCTTTCCAGGCTTCCAGCTGTGTCCTGAGAAGACCCAACGACTGCAACTGGCATTGCACTGTCTTTGGTTCTGTGGCTTGCGGCAGCCGTGCAGGCTTGGACTGGAATGCCTTTGAGGATGGCACAAGAAGAACGAGGAAGCATGCTTGCTCTGTCCCCTTCGCATGCTGTCCCGTCAGCCTCATTTGCAGAATGATCTCTCCAGCTTCTGCCACTGCTGCTTCAGCTTTAATTCATCAGCTCGGCTGCAGATGGTATCATCCGCCGGGACTTTGCTGGCTATTAACTATCAGCAGCATTCTCACTGGGTGCCTGCTCCAGTTGACTTTGACTTCGGATGAATTACATACTATGGACCCAGTCCCGCCTTCCTGAGGCAGATCTCTCCCAAGACCTCAAGGATGCAGCCCTTCCCTGTGTCCACATACCCTGACCTGGGGTTTCAAACTCAGCCAGAAGCTCTGTGTCATCTTCTATTCCAAAGACGCTACAAGGGTTTGTCACAGGAGAGCTTGCCTGCCCTGTAGCTCCTCCCACCTGTCCCCTGCTGCCCCCCACCTTCAGGCAGCAGCGATGACATCAGCAGCCACACAGCGTCACAACTTCGCTCTCATCACAGGCCTGCAGTAACTGAAGAGAAACACCTGGGAGAGGTGGCCTTGAGGGGCGGAGTCTAAACCCATAGACAGGAAGGCCTTAGGAAGGGCCTGCCTGTCTTCGGTTCCTGTCTCTTTCCCTTTCTTTCCAGTTGGGAATCCGGCTTGAGACCCAAGCAGGGGCTGACCAGCCTCGTTACTTCTGGCCCCTCACAGCCAGCAGTTAGGACTCTGGTGTGGGTCAGCCCAGGAAAATGAAAATCAGGATTTTACACGGATCCTTTTTCTTTTTAACTCAACTCTACATGGGGAAAATAAAGATTAATCATAAGCATTCAAGCAAAGGAGATGATTTTGTAAAAAAAATCCCTATGTAGTCACACCTTCTAAGTTCTACATCTGCAGGGAGCTCCTGGTCCTCCCTGACCCTCCATCTGTTAACCAGCTGTAGACATGGGACTGTGACATTGGTGAAGGGACACACCTGAGCAGCCTGACCTGTTTTCCATGTGTGCCTGTGGGACTCAGAGACGCCCAGGGCTAGTTCACAGTAACAGCGATAGTAGAAACCACAGCCCTCAGTCAAGGACTCTTGTCATTCATAGACACATCCGTGTGTGTCTGGCACCCTTCAAATATGAAACACCCGAGTGAGTGACTCAGAGCTGACACTCCCACTGGGTCCATTATGGCCACATGTCTAGTCCAACAATAAGACAATTGTCCTCGTTTGGGACACACCTCAGGTTTTCTCTCAGTCACATAGTCGAATGTGCAAGACAAATGGCGATTTTCCATCAGAGGGCTAGAACCTTACTCTAGCTCTACCCTAGGGAACAGGACAGTCAGCTGCTGCCGAAAGACAGCTTCAAGTGACAAGACCATGAGGCCTTAAGACTGAGGTCTCAGAAGACAGGACACGTGTTCCATGGTGACACTTGGAGAAAGGAGACTGTTCACAACTTAAATGATCCACAGGAAGTCCCAGAACAAAAGGCCCACGTTCTTACCCCAAATAAACAGGAACAGTGACTATTCTGAGCACCCTCAAAGGCCCCGCTGAGCTCCCAGGCTTTGGATATATGACACTCCCTCCAAACTCCCTCTTTAAAGATTCCTGGAAGATCTGACCCCAAATTTCTAACATACACACGCCCTTGACTTAGGTGGTGCTCCATTAAGCCAGTTGCATAGAAATATGACACAGGGAGATGAGGCAAGTGGTTTGTTTCATGAAGGCCACCAGGGTCAGAAGCGGTGGCCATGACACGAGATTTACGGAGGACTCCCTTTGTACCACCTCCTGTGCGATGCTAAGTGTTACACATGTTAAATTTCTGTAGTCGGCTCCATGGCTCTCTGAGGTGAGAACCATTATCACCCAAGTATTTCAGATGAGGAACTAGAATGTGATGAGACCCTGCCTGTCCCCAGCGCTCAGCTGCCTGCTCCCTTGGTGGACACTCTCTCCATCTCTTTTCCACCCTGTTGTCCCTGGAGCTCCACCGTCTTGCTGTATTATACAGCTTTTTCCCCAGAGGAATTCTCCTATTTTCTTTCCCCAGCTGGACAGAAGCCCCAAAGAGCAGGGTATGATATATGTCCCTGCCCCTAGTACCTGGGCCCCTGTCCAGAGTGCTGGGCTCGCAGTGGGTGCTCAGTATGCGCCTAGTTGAACGAAGCGTCCCCTGCTTTGCAGCCTGCACACACAAATAAAAACTCCAGCACCATGTTTACCCTTTCAGGCTTTTATAATCTAACATAGCACTGCTAATTAGATCTAGAATGGTCTAATTGTCTCTATCACCCCCAAAAGCCTTGTTAAGCATTACTGACAAATAAGAAAGCACAAATGACCACCGCCTGCTCATCTAGGCAAGCAAAGGGTTTCCTCAGCCTCCCCTAGCTCAGCGTGAGGGGAACCTGAGGAAGCTGTGCCCTGAAGGGACTTAGGATGCGGTAGAAAATGTCTCAAAGCAAGTTGCCCTTCGCTGTGGTTCAAGATCCGGTCCCTGTAAGAGCAGAGACTCTTTGTAGGTGGAGATGTCAATCACCCCCATCCCCAGGACTGCTGGGGAGAAGCATCCTCCCAGAGCATCTGCTGGACAGCAGACCGACGCAGCTAAGCCTCCTGACCCTGCCCTCCTTCCACGGCTGGTTTGGCCAGGGCTCTGCCCCTGACTGATGGCCAAACTATGGCATAGCAACATGCAGGGGCAACCTCTTGCAAACATGAATAAGGAACACACAGCAAAGAATGAGAGGGAGCTGGCAGCTGTGGGAGCAAAGTTCGGCAGTTTGAAATGGAAAGGGGCTGTTAGGGCCCCAGAGGGGCTGTGACGGTTTGTGTGCAGGCGTTCACAGGGCTCCACCTGCAACAACGCAGGGGCAGAGAGAGCCATCAGGGCACAGAGCAGTGGGGACCTGACTCAGGGAAGTCCCCAAGCCTGCTTGACAATTGGAAACCTGGAGGGAATGGTCCCTGGGGACCATAATCGTCTGTCTTTCCCCCAAGCCCCGGCCCACGCCTGTCCTTAAGAGCAGCCCCTTTGCCAATAGGTCAACAGAAATCACTCTTCTGAGAGGTCCCCAGAAGGCAGGAGCCCCTGTGGTTAAGGACAGGCAGCCTCTCCATGCTTTACAGGCTGATTTCCTCACCCCTGCAAGGCCTGGAAGGGAGCTTTGCAGCCCCGCCCAACAAGGAGAGACCGTTCAAGGCGGCACAGGGGAGATCCCAGAGCCAGAGGAGGCCTGGGTTTTCACTGGCCCACACTGGCCCTCTGGCATGACCAGGGTTTCCTCTGTTCCAGGCCCAGCCTCAGGCCAGCTCTCTCTCTGCCCAGAGATATCAACCAGGGCTGGCATCTGCTTGTAGCGACTAAGGCTGATAAGACCGCCAGCCACGTCGTTAGGCCAGAGGCAGCCAGACAAGACCAGGCCTGCCTTCTCCTTCCCTCTGACAGCAGGTGGGCGGAGCAGGGCAGGGTTTCCGAGGCCTTCTGCCAGGCAGGTGGAGCAAGTTAGAGGTAAAGTGCTTCTCCCCAATTAAGCTGGGCTCAGAGTCAAGCGGAAACACTCACCCTGCTTTGCAGCTCACCCCCAGAGGCCTGAGGCCTTGAACACATTGCTCATCCTTCCCAGGGGGCAGCCGGCACGGAGCCAGGGACAAGTGTGTGTGTGTGTGTGTGTGTGTGTGTGTGTGTGTGTGTCCAGCAGGGAGGCGCAGGTTCGGAGGGTGGGCTGCAGGCAAGGGGGTCAGCCCAGTGGACTGAGGGCTGGAGGCTGGACATGGAGCCAGGATGAAGAGAAGGAGGGGTGGAGAGGGGCAAGAAGAGATTGGGGTGCAGGGAGAAGGTAGAGGGGGAAAGGGAGGGAGTAGGGGAGAAGCAAGGTGAAGAAGGGGAAGGGAGGAAGTAGAGAGCGGGAGCACGAAGAGATGGAGGTGGGGGGACAGGGTTGGAGAAGGCAGCGGAGGGAAGTCACAGAAGGGGAGAGCGGGCACATGACAGAAGCGCTGGCCATCGGGGGCAGGGATGGTGGTGGTGGTGGCGACACTCCTTGGATAGCAAACGTGGGACTGTCTGGCCTCTGTCCTGATATCATCACTCCTTATCCTCTTTGTCACTTTTAATTCTGTTGGGAGGAAAAACACAAACTCTGAAGAGACAGGGTCACATAAACTCTCCAAGGAGAAGAGAAGGATAAGCCCCCTCCAAGCCCGGTTTAGCTCCTGGGAGGGAACAGATCATCTGTCCTCATTTCTGCCCCGCCCTGCTCAGCCAGGCGCTCTGCTGAGAGTGCCTGTCAATTAGGGATTAGGTTTTAAAAGTGCATAGTTTTTTCTTTCACCCTGGCCAATGAAGCGTGTGTGGAAATAAACCTAGCATGTCCCTCCTTTCCTCGCCTCCCGCTTTCCATCTTCACAAACCCAGGAGGGCTGCGGTTCTTTTCCAGAAGGGCTTAGAGCCACCCCAACCTTGCACATGCAAATGTGTGATGCTTCCTCTGTCATTTGCATCTTAATGTTCCAAACCAACAATCATGCAGCCTTGTGTGAAAAAATAAAGAAGGACTTAGAGAAATTTGGGCTAATTCTAAGCCTTGATGAATTATACCTAACTGTAGAAGCTTCATGATGAGTCTTTAAAAAAAAAAAATAACGGAAATCAATTTGCTGCCGACAAAGGTGCCAGATGGGAATGGAACCAAATACTGACATTTTCTTTAGCCACAGTTTAGACATTACAGGAAAAGAAACCCTGCCTCGTACATGATCCTGTGTTTCAGCTCGGGTTTGGGTTGGAATTTTAAGCTTGTTCTGTGAACATCGCTGAAGTCTCGCATTCACCCATCCACTCTCTGAGCACCCACTTTGTGCAGCACACCCAGTTCGGACAGGTGTCACCTCTGCTCTCAAGGGCACCCACCAGTCATCTCGGGTCATCCCAGCTGCTGGCGCCAGGCTCTGCTGTCTCTGCATGTGTGATGGGCGTCATCCCCCTACCCTGGGAGCCACAGCCTCTCACTGGGGGTGGAGTGCTTCCAGTGCCCCTTCTCTGTCCGGCACTTTGGCTCCTGCCAGCCGTAGCTGGCCCTTCGAATGCAGCCCTGAGTGCCCCAAGCCCCCACGCTGCCAAAACTGAGTCCATGGTATATTCATAAGAACGCATTTCTTCTTCGAGTTGCTCTCTGTGCAAAGGGTCCTGAGGGTGCTACTTGTGACCAATGGGATTTTGGGGGTGGGGGGAGCACCGCTTGTTTATTCAAACCTGTGACTATTATTAACTTTCCAGCTTTCAGTCGTTGGTGAGTGATGACATCCAAGTGGCAATGCCACGTTGTTCTCAGAACCAGCTCTCTTCTCCCCTCTAGATGTAAGTGTTCCAGCTGGGCCAAGCTTATCATATCTGGTTTCCTCTCCACCTAAAATGAGCCCTTTTCCCCTGCAGATAGACAACGGACAGTCCCTCTGGTCACCAGTTCAGGCAGCTTTCTTTGAAAGTATAGAGGGGTCTGCTGGCCTTAGAGGTTAGCCGAGAGTTAGGTGTGATTAATCAATACCATAGACTCACTGTGGGTCCACCCACCCTCCTAAAGTGGGCGTCTCCAGCCTCACGCCCTGTATTTAATGGCTGATTCGTTTTGAACTGCTTTGAAAACAAACCCAGACATGTCTATACCATGGCCACCTGCCTTCCCTGTTCCATTGCTCAGACCAGGGAATGGAAACACAGCCAGGCTGAAAAAACGTGCACAGGCGTCAGGGGCCGGAGGTGGACCCGTGCAGGGCAAGCCTCCCACTCGCTGTAGACGTCTGTCAAGCAGAGCTGCCCATAAAATTTGAATTTCAGATAAACTACAAATAATTTTAGTAGAAGTGTGCCCGAATACTGCATGGGCATACTTACAGAAAGTTGGCTTGTTGTTGATCTTTAGAATTTGACTGGGCAGCCTGCATTTCACCTGGCACCCGTCCTGCCACTAGCAAGTCTGATTCCGCCCTCTCAGAGCAAAATCGCTGTCTTCCGCTGAGTTCTACTTTTGTATGTTATGAAACCAGTGAAAACTAGGGAACTAATATTGACCTGTAGAGCTGAAGACAGAAAAGCCACATAGTTTTTGTACTGACGTGCTGAGTTTTCCTTTTGACGTTTCTTAGGTTTAGACCTGTCCCCCACCCCCATCCCTCCTGGTTTAGCAACAGAACCAGGGCCTCATGGGGACTAGAACCAGAACAGTGGGGACCTTGCTTCTTCCCCACTCAGAGGGATTAAAGAGATGAGACATTGGCGTTACCAAGAGCTAATCTTCATTGTCACAGTGAGGTGAGCTTTGTCCACTGCTTCTATGTATTACATCAGTTTCATTCGGCACATGAAGCTTTGGCCTGGGGACAGACTGCACTGTTATTCCCTGGTCAAACTTACCTAGAGCCAGATTTGCCAATGAGAGTCTGCCATCGGCTGGAACAAGTCTCCAGGGACAAGATGTAACAGAATTAGGAGACGCCACGCCTGCCTTAAGCTGTCAATAACTGGGCACACACCCAGGATGGGAAGGTGCCCACACAAAGCTGAGCCAAGCCCAGGCCCGTCCCTTCAGCACGCCGCTCACTGGCCCGTGGGCGCTGGTTGTTTACCTGCAGACAGGACTTTCATGGCAAGGTACGGCCCCAGCGTCTTTGGTTATGACCAAGCCTCCTGTGCCTGAGTGCTCCCGGGCAGGCACAGAACATAGAGGGCTGTCTCTGCAGCTTCTTGCCATCAAAGGAGTGGCATTAGCAAGGCCACCGGATAACCTGGCCACCTCAGTCACTCCGTCTGCCCTTCTCACCTGGGGCTCCTGAGAGAATGAAGCCCTGACGCCTGAGGTGTCCAGTGCGCTAACTTCTCCTAAGTGTCTAGAGTACGACTAGCTGAGGTGAGTTCTTAGGAAAACTGAGAAAATAGTGTCTTAACTAATTTGTGGTGGAAGATTAGTTCCCTGCCAGAACCCCTGCTAGATGAAGAATGACTTAGAGGAGCTGCTAGGCCCTCCACCCTCATACACGGAACCTTCCCCTTTCCCACATGGCATCTGTGGTGGCCCTGAGCTCCCAGGAAAATGGCAGATGGTGGCATCTGACAAATTCCTCAACACCAGGCAGAGGCAATTAATGCAAAAGAGGGACTTCACCTGGGCTCTTGTTCAACCTGTGCTGGGGCTCGGGCCACGGTAATCACTTCCTATGTTAGCATCTACTAAGCACTTCAGTGCCATCTGGAATGACCTAGATCTTTGCCCCAAATGGCTATAGACAGACCCCTTTTAAACACCACTGTAGGACCTGCGGGCCAGCTGACGCTGCAAAAGCTCAGTGCTATGGTGCTGCTCAGGGCATCTATCCGAAGCCAGACAGTCTCAGGCCTAATAAGGTGGATAGCCTATGTCTATTTGTGACCACAGGAGGACAAGAAGGTGGTGTCCCCAGGCCTGTGGGCGGCGTCTGTGACAGGCCGCTAATCTGGGCCCCAGCCAGTTTCACAGTCAGGAGACATCTTCTGCCTTTGATGGACTCAGCTGACATTCACAAGCCAAAAAGTGAGCCTTGAACCTTATCCCATTTGGTATCTTATGATTTAAAACAACCCACCCATAAGCTCTGGTTGTGTATCTGCAAATATGAGTGTGATGAAGAGAAAGAAGGGGATAGAATGCCCTGATGGTCACCCCATGTGTTGAGATTCAGGTTCAGGTCACTCCCTCAGGTTATCTACGAGAGTTCTCCTTCCTGGTGATGTTTGCGGGGGGGGGGGGGTGCTGGAGGTTACTAACTGAACCATCTTCTGTACATGGCTCCAGAGACACACCTTACCAATGAGCCCCCTGGCCTGGCCTGGTGGGGCTGTGGGCAGAGCAGGCAGCTCCCTTCACTTAGCACCCAGGGCGGTGTCTCTCCAATGTGTCCTGTAACGCAATTTGCAACACGCTTCTCAGCTGTAGGACAATCAGCACTCAGGCAGAGAGGGGACCTGGTTTGAGGCACCAAGTGCACACTTCCATAGGTCACTGCACTTCCATTGAGCCCCACAGGTGGACCCCATATGTCAGGGTCCCGAGCGCCATCGGTCCTGACCCATTCAGGAATGCTGCCTGAACAATATGCAAAAACCCAGAGAGTGGGTGTGATTGGAGCAGCCGCTCACGAGCACTCTTATTTTTATTTTCTGCAGTGTATGTATATTACTGAGGTTCTGGAAACTTCCACCCAGAAGCAGTAACTCTGGGCACTTTGCCTGGGTGGGTCACAGTCAACGTTAAAACTAAATGCTCGGGGGGCCGGCCGAGTGGCTCAGTTGGTTAAGAGCTCGCTGAAGAGTTTGAGCTCTGAGCAACAGCGGTTCGAGTCCAGCCCAAGCTGAGCAGCCGCTGAGCTGCCAACAGGTAGCAGGATGGCTCAGCTAAAAACAAAAAACAAACAACAACAACAAAAACTAAATGCTCGGCACATGTTTGGGGAACCACGCAGAGGGATGAGGTGGGGGCGAGGGAAGCACACATTATCTGTGTTTTATTTTCTTTCTTGATGGTGACTTTGTGCCTTTTATATTGTCAGAAAACCAAGCTGAAATAGAACTATGATTTACTGTTCACAATTTACAGAGCTGAGTTCAGGTACTTGGAGGAGTTCTGTCATCTTTCTGACGGTTAGAAGCGCTCTCCCCTTGGAAATTTGGGATGGCAGATGCCCCTCTTTCCGGGTGACATTTGCTTGGCAGTGGTTGGAAGCACAGAGTATAACTGGGTGGGGAGGGGGGCATCTCTCTCCGGAAGCAAAACCCAGCTGGACTGATGGGTGGGGCCAGGACTTTGGTGGCCTTTCAGACCTCATTGTTCCAGAGAGCTGGGAAGACCACCCACCAAATATTTCCTATAGAATTTATGAAATGGATCCAGCCACCCCCTCCCCCCCATTAATAATGCATTCCTATGTGCTCACCATCCTCTGTGTGAGGGAGTCCTTTCTAACATGCAGATACTTCTGGGAGACAAAATACATGCATGTATTTGGAGTGAATGTTTGTGTCTGAATCTCTACCTTCAGATTCCTCTACCATAGGGGCTAGAAACATAACAACTGCTGCTGGAATTCTTTAACCTCCAGATGTACGAGTTTAGCAGATCATCCTACCTTGCTGCCCTAGCTCGCTGTCCCTCCTTTCTCTGTGCACACACTCACTCGCAAACACTGGCTCTAAAAAAGCAATTAAAGTGCGTATTTGTTTTGTGAAAACAAATGTATTAGGTTAAAAGTAAAAAGATAGCAATCAGGTCAGACTCATCCATGTCCATGTTATAGTGATTTCTGGGATAACTTCTGCGAAGGGGTGAATGGTGTCTCCCAAGACAGGTATGTTGAAGCCCTAATGCCCAGTACCTCAGAATGTCACCTTATCTGGAAATAGGATTGTTGTATATACAATTAGTTAAGATGAATTCAGACTGAATTAGGGTGGGCCCCCTAATCCAATGACTGGTGCCCTTATAAGAAGGAGAATTTTCAACACAGACACTCAGAGAAAATGTCGTGTGCACATGAAGACGGCCACCAACAAGCCAAGGACGGAGGCCTTGACAGATGCTCTCCTCACGGCCCTCAGGAGGAACCAACCCTGTTGACACCTTGATTTTGGACTCCGGCCTCCAGAATCGTGAAACAATAAATGTCTGCAGTTTCACCCACACAGTATGCAATGCTTTGTTACAACTGCCCAAGCAGAGGAACACAGTTCTAAGCCTTAACCACTCCATGGTGTCCACAGGGCATGGCTCTATGAAACCTGAGTGTCGTTGAAATCCAGGTGATAATTTTCAGGAGGAACACTACTAAAACTGAAACAAAGAAAGGGCATAGAAATAAATGATTGTTACAGAGCACAGGCTCTCCGGAGCAGAGAGGTGGCCGGCCTCAGGATGGGAAGACACTGGTTCAAGGCTCAGCTCTGCCACATGCTACTGAGGTGACTTTGTGAAAGCGATTTGGAGTTTGTAAACTTCGATTTTAAAAATTTTGTAATATGCAGCTAAAATATTCCCAAAATCCAGACTTGTAAAACTTAAATGTTTTTATCAATTCTCAAGTACTAAGTGTGTGTAAAAAATTATTCTCATCATCTTGCCAAAACCGAAGGTTGGCATTTTGCTTGATTGCTCAGAACTTTCACGTTTCTGTCCTGCGAATTGTTGGGGTGGATTCTGAATGAGCTACTGAGGCCCCTCACATCAGGGAGCTTCACATCCCGAAATTGCTGGGTGTTCTGTGTTCTCAGTTCCTTCCCAAACTACCCATTGTCTCTTCTGTTGCAGGTACCAGTCTGTCCCTTTTAGCCCCAAGTGGCGTTACACTCAAGTTCTCTACACTGTTGTCACCTTTCTCAGTCCCCAAATCCTTTCCCAGTCGCGAAATCCTTAAATGGGAAAGATCATTACCTAATTTTCCCCAAATTTAGTCTCTTGCGCTTATAGTTGTCTTGCACTAGTGGGTCTTAGGTTAAGCGTGCATCGGAATCCACTGGAGGGCTTGCTAATATTGCAGGAAGCTGGTGCATCTCAGAGTTTCTGGTTCAGGACATGTTGGATAAGGGCCAAGAATTTCCATTTGTAACAGGTTCCCCGGGATGCTAATGGTGCAGGTCTGGGGACGAAGGGTTGAGAGCCATTGTCTCATACTGACCTCACAGATATTTTATTTGCATTTGGGGGGAACTCACTGTGAGTATTACGTTCCTGGAAACCCTACTATTACTTATACTTGGCTTCTCTGAGTTGACCAGCTGGGCGCTTGTTAAACCCCAGCATGCAGTTCAGCTTCTGACCCCCAGGCCAGTCCTAGGGTGACCTGCTGGTTCGCTCTGACAGCAAAGCACAACCCTGCTTTGTCCCCGTTCCAAATGCCCATCTTCCTAGGGGTGCTGGTGTTGAATTCTGGCTCCCAGGATGGCTCGGCTTATTTTCAAGAAAAAGAAATTAATTTAATCTCAGGCTCGGTAGACTTCCACTTATGAGGGACTCATCTTTCTCCAAATGTTATTTGCTAAACTTACCTCAGAGGCATTGTTTTGTAAGAGTTTAATTACTTCAAGGTCACACTTCGAAGCTCTGCATACGGAGAGTGAAATAAAGTGCATCCCATAAGAGCAGTGTTGTGGACAGAGTGGGGTGTTAGCAGCTATTAGTCTTTGTCCCCGGTGATGGCTGTGGGTCCTCACACTCCCAGGAGCAGCCTTTCATGGGCAACGAGGAGGAGGAGGAGGAAGGACTTGTAAAACATTTTTGGAATATTTTGGAATAAGTTGTGACAGAAAGAATCACCCCACTAGCTGTGTCACACACAAGAAGAGGTGTGCCAAGCGGGCCTGAAGAATGTTCTCTGAAAAGCTGCTCACCTTTCTGGATTTCATCTTATCTCGCTCAAAATCCAGTCCAATGTGCCTCTGATATCTGGTTAGCTCTGTCTCTGTGTCCTGTTCCCAGCAGAAAGAGTCGACTTGGCAAAGCGGCTGGATTTCCAGGACACAGGAAAGGAATACGGCAAGCACAGGCTCAGACATTGTCTCTCATACCTCCAGGCGCCGAGTTATCAAATCTCTCAGCAGCCAGGGACCTTAAAGATTCTCTCTTCCACTCTTAGGAGAGCAATGCGTGCCATGCACACCTTCTATTGCACATAGTTTCTTAGTCTGTCCTTAAAGACTCCGTGGGTGAGGGACTTACTGCTTTATAGGTTTTATTCAATATTTAGGCTTCTGTTGGCTGCCAGATAGTTTATATTTATATGGAAAAGAAACCTGTACCTAGTGTTGCCTTTAGAGCCCTAAGAATGAGAAAACTCCCAGCTCACTCTGAGGGCTCTTCATATATGTTGGAATGTGGCTTTTGTGTCCCCTCCAGTCATCTCTTCTCCAGGCCAAACTTCTGTGGTATTTTCCATCATTCCCCCTTTCATCAGCATCACGGATGTTTTTCACCATCTTGAGCACTGTTTCCTGCACAAGGCACAAACACATAGTATTTCTTACAACACTGTACCTGGGGTTGAGGGACAAAGCAGCCTGGAGTGGACCCTGCGTGGGCATTAGTGCAAACTTGGGTGTCCTTGGTTTGCCCTTGGGAAGCGTCTTACCCCACTGGTTCATAAGGAGCTTCTTGTCCACTCTCACTGTTTTGTGCTTTTTCCTGAGATGACCGCTTAAGTGCAGCTGGAAGCGGGGACACAGGACAGGTGCAGGAAAACAAAGTGTATTATATTTGCAGGCTTTGGAGGCTTCATTACTGCGTGCCACGAGAAGAGAGTGTGAGGACTCATGGACAAGGGCCTCATTTGGGGGGTCAGGGTGAAATACACAGCAAAAGACCTGAGGGGATGTCACTGGTGCGTTTGAATGTCACTAGGTCATGGTCAGGGCAGGGCAAGAAGGGGGACGTGTGGCAGGCACCAGCCTGTTCACCCTGGTGCAGCTGGTCACCTAAGTAGGATGCTCACAACCTGTTCACAGGGACACTGAGGCAGCAGGAACATATGAAGTTACCAAATTTACAGAACACTAACCCAATGGTTACACCATGAGCCCCCGGGGGCACCTCTTCCAGCTCTAAGTGCATTGTGTCAGGATTTTCCAGACAAGACAGAGATTTTGGGGTGGGGTCTGGCTGCCCACTGACTTAAGGATGACCTGGCTGGTTTCCCAGCTCCTGGGATGCAAAGAAAGGCTTGGTTTTCCTGGGCCAGAGGCCTTTACAGGGAATTTGTCACCAAATTGCTCTGGAACTCGTGGGTATAGGGTTGGCACAACGAGCCAAAAGCCATGCTATGCTACAGTAATAAGGAGAGTTCCTACCTGTTCCTAAGGAAGAGCGTTCCAACGGCCATCCAGAGACAAGGTTGGAAGAAGAGAAACACCAGGTTCCCAAGGTAACTGAGGTTATGAAGATTCGGTGTGTGGAATTAATTTCCCTTTAAATGCCACGTGTCAAATGTCCACTGTCAGCAGGTAGGCAGAATTAACTCCTTGCACTTTCCCACATGTCTCTTTATCGCTGCTTCTTACCCTTTCTCTATGTCTATTCAACCAGGATTTAAAGAAGTATTTTATTTTATGAAAGATAAGCTTGCTTATCTGGCTCCTTTGGGTAAAGATGGAACTCAATAGCTAACTCCAACCAGTTGTATAACTAATTAGTTCACTTTGTACCAGTCACTTCATTTTTGTGGGCCAGTTTGCTCACCTGTAAAATAAAATAAACTAAGTTATTTCTTAGCTTCCTTATAGCTCTCATATCCTGTCTCATGGTTTGAATTTCTGAGGACCAAACTCTCAAGGACTTCAAAAGCCTCTTTCCCATGGTACCTGCTTCAGTGTGGGGAGGGACCTGTGCTCCCTGTCACCTGTCAAAAGTGTTTTAACTGGAGGAGTTAACGACACAGCGTGACCCTCACAGCTTCAGCACTGAGGTTGAGTCTGCTGGTCTCAGTGGCCTCCTGGTGGCCATTAGTCATTCCTGGGGAGTACTGGGGGGCCAGGACATGAAAATCTGCCTTCCATATTTCTCACTGTTACGCCTTCATTGGATACAGGCCTACCATGCCAGGTAACCCATGCCGAAGTGGGGACTTGTGTGTGCTTTCTCCTTTGACTGGCTCTGGCCAGGTTTTTCACAGAGGTGAATGAGAGATCCAACACGGCTTCTCCACCTTCATTCTCACGGTGCCAAAGGGTGACTGAATGCCAACTGCCCTTTATTTACAGAATATTAAGCAGGCAGTGACCCAACTAGATCAAATCCCGGCTTTCTCTGCTCTGAGCCCGGCCAGCCTGACTCGCTCAGTGTGTCTCCCACCTTCCACTTGCTTTAGGTCCACAAAGAACCTGCAAACCAGCGGTTCTCAACCTGTGTGTCGCGACCCCTTTGGGGGTCGAACGACCCTTTCACAGGGGTCGCCTAAGACCATGGGAAAACAAAAAGATATTTACACTACGATTCATAACAGTAGCAAAATTACAGAGTAGCAATGAAATAATTTTATAGTTGGGGGTCACCACAACATGAGGAACTGTATTAAGGGGTCGCGGCATTAGGAAGGTTGAGAACCACTGCTGCAAACAATCATTCTGTAATTCACCTGCCCGATTGCTTCAGTAGTTTCTCTGAGAGCCAAGGACTATCTGCAAGGTAAGGGCAGGTGAAGGGAGAAGGTCTCTGGGACAGGTGTGGCTGAGTGGCCTGGCAAGCTGAGGTGTGAACCCTGAGGCTGGCACAGAGGCCAGGGCCGGGTCAGGTTTCCACCTGCCTCTCATGGGGCCTCCCACGTGAATGCCATATATGGAACACGGGGGTCCACAAGAAACCATCACTGGGTATTTCGTACTATGAAGACCGCAAAGGTATTGGCTTTTTATTTATTTGTTTGTTTGTTTGTTTGTTTGTTTGTTTGTTTCCCAGAAGAGGCATGATGGAACAGAATACTCCAATGGCTGACCTCAGAGCCATTTTAAATTATGCTTCTAATAGGTTTTCTGCCACAGATCTACATTTAAAACATTATAATACTGTGAAAACAGGTTTTCTGCAGATGGTAAGCTATTAACTGAAGTAGTGTTCCTTAGACCACCGACACTGGAGTCTTCTGGGATGTTCACAAAAAAGCAGATTCTGTTCCCAACCTTAGACCTTTGCAATCAAAAGTTTTAAGGTCGGGGTGGAGCGAGCTGCATTGGAGAAGATTCTGGTGAGTCTTATACCCAGAGGAGTTCGATAATCATTAAAATAGATTTGTGACTCAATCTCCTGACCTTTCTGAATAATAAAAAGATTTAGTATGCCTCAAATGCAATGAGCTTATCAAATAAAAAGTGCTTTTAAACCAAAGAAAAACAAAAACTGTTCTTGAGGAATTCCCAGATGGAGACTAGCTGGCCTTGTGCAAACATTTAGTGTATGGATTTCTTTGAAACGAACGATTGGTCTAGAAAGACTTCATTAGCCTTTCTGTCTGGGCCCCCAAAGCCAGTCCCACTCACTCCCTAAAGCTGAGGTGTCCAGCAACTTGCTGTCTTGGAGTGCGGGTGGGGGGATGGGGACTGAGGTTGAGGAAAAGGACGTGTGCCCATGTGTGCGAAGAGGGCAGCCAGCAGCTGAATTGTGGCCCAGACAGGGCTGCAAAGTGAGTTTCCAGACCTAGAAGCTGAATCTCCTGGCATCCCACCTGGAAAGATGGAGGCAGGAGGTCATGGTGGGGAAGGGAGACTGTCAGCTCGTGAAGCAGTGGCTCATCCCCAGCTATTGCTCATTGATTGTGCTGCCAAACCCAAGGGTCAATCCGGTTTGGAATCTGACAGGAACTTGAGCTTTATGAGGTCAGAGATTATTTCTATCAGATGGCTCTCAGGGGAAATTAAAAAAACACACACACACAAACCCCCCCCCCACTAACAACTGCTTAATCTTGTATGTCATTAATTTGACCAGTCAATCACAATGGAATATGAACTTTGTCTAAAGTCAAAGAGTCAGCATTTTGTCTTCTTACAATTGATAGACAGCAACTCTTGCCAAGGCCTCAGGCACATGAAGGTAATTCAAGAACCCATTAAATTTATTATGGAACTGGGAGGTGACAAAACTGCCCCTAGGGCCAAATCTACTAAAGAAGAACAGAGCTGTTTTAGGTCTGAAATCACCCATAGTGTCAGCTTGTTGACAGAGGCTGGGAGGCTAAGAGGTTGCTTTGAAATCCAAAACTATTGAATAAGTAAATCAGCCTGTCGATACCTTTCTAAACTCTTTCTCTCTTCCTAGCCAGGTTCCAAACCATTTACATCACGAGGCCAGGATTGCCAAGGGGTCTTAGCTGGGCTTTGTGTGTGTGCACGTGTGTGCTTGTGTGTGTGTTTGTGTATGTATGTGTTCCGTCCAGCTGGTGCTTTCAGTGGCCACCGTCTGTGTAACAATAAAGCTGGGTACAGTCCCTGACTACACCAACAGAGGCCTTTGAAATAGCAGTGAGAAGTCAGAAAAGCTGGAAGAAGAATGCTGGGTTTAATCAGCTTAGGGACCAAGTCCAGTCCCAACACCTCTTGGTGTCTAAGCCAGTTTGTCCTCAGGGCTGAGCCGTGATCCCACTTCTCTCCCCATCATTTTTTGGGAGCAGAGTAGGAGGGAGGAACAGATAGAGCCTTCACTCTGTAGGACACACCCTTCCCTTCAGGTCCAAGGCCATAGGATCTTTCCCAGCCCCTCCAGCCCCTGGAGCTCAGCAAGAAGGGCAGACATTAGTTTTGTTGCTGCCCATGGGGCAAGTGAAGAGCTTCCTTTTGGAGGGAGGTTAATTTCAACTCTTCACCCTGGGAGAAAAAGCAAGAAGAAAGAGATGCATAAACTACACAATCCAAACACTCCTCTTAAAGAGCAACGCCCCATTTCCACCTTCCTCTCCTCTCAGGGTGTCAGAAACACACCCGGAGTCAGGCCTTCCCCACCCTGAACCGCTGAAAGGTGACAGACGGCTGTGGCTGGTCCCGCTGTCTCCTGTCCCTCATGGATGTGCTCCGGGAGCCCTGTAACCCCCTTCATTACCCACTGTCCTGTCACGACACTGGGTGAGTCTGGCCACCATGGATACACACACACTCCTGTGAGGACACACACCTGACCCTATGGGTCTGCGGCTGCCAGAAGGCGGAAGTGTTTGCAACAAACATTTGCTTTGTGCACACTGCTATTTGGAAGGTGTGATGTTGCCACCTCAGCAGGGTGTGTCCACAGAGGGCTGCACTGACTGAGCTGTTTTCTGGGTAAATAATGAAAGTTGTAGAATAGCCAGGTTCAATGTTAGGTCTGGAGGTGGGAACATTCGTGCCTCTTTCTTTGCAAATGAATCCTGAATCCATCCCCTCAAGCCTTCTCCTTCCGTGAATCTAGAAAAGATCCCTTGAAAATGCTGCTGTTGGGCTGAAATGGTGATGGAATGGGGTCAGCATGTCATGTCTCTCATGCATCCACATGAGCCTGGCCCTTAATTTCTAGCAAATTGCCTTTATGAATAATTTACCAAACACAAATGAGAAATCGGTGTCACCTGATTCATTTAAAATCTGCAGCCAAAGACCCAGAACAGGCTTTTCTGTTCCTCCCTCATCAGATCACAGGGCACGAAGCAACATGGCGGCTGGATTTGGTGGTAATTTTTTCCCTTTGCACACAAGCATGGAAGGAGGCACAGCCTCACAGAGGCTTTGGGATTTGATTTATAAGATGTTCCTTTGCACTCCATCCATTTACATGCCAAGTTGCAGGAAAACCTACTTAGTAGTTATTATACTAACCACGGCCTCATACTCAATTCACAATGGGCAGACCCCAGAATCCTTGGTGTCTTCTACGCCATTGACTCTTTTCCATTATTTTTCAGCTTTTGTTTAAACCTAGGTAAGAAATAATAAATTCATATTTGACCCTACTGACCATTGTAACTTTCATTCAATTTCTATCATTCTTTTAATATAGTTCTCAAAGAGGTAGTTTTTTTATACTGTTGATATATTTATTTATTTTGACATTCAGTATTATTTTATGTTAATTTCATGTGTATAGCATAGTGGTTAGACATTGATATAATTTAAGAAGTGATCCCCCTGACTAGCCTAGTACCCACCTGGCACTATGCATAGTTATTACCATATTATTGACTATATTCCTTAAGCTGTACTTTACATCTTTGTGATTATTTTGTACCTACCAACTTGTACTTCTTAATCCCTTCATCTTTTTCACCCTGAACCTCAAGCCCCTCCCATCTATCACCACAGTAAATCTAGTGCCCATCTGACACCATACATAGTTATTATAATATTACTGACTATATTCCTTATGCTATACCCTACATCCCCATGACTACTTTGTAACAACAAATTTGTACTTCTTAATCCCTTCCCTTTTTTCACTCACCTCCAAACCCTTTTCATCTGGCAACCATCAAAATGTTCTCTGTATCTATGAGTGTGTTTCTGTTTTGTTTGTTTATTTTGTTCTTTGTATTTCACATATAAGTGAAATCACATTACATCTGTTGTTCTCTGTCTGACAGACTCCACTAGCACAATATCCTCCAGGTCCATTCATTCCATCACAGATGGAAAGAACCCATTACTTTCCCTGGCCAAGCAATAGTCCACTGTATATATGTACCACCTCCTCTTTATCCATTCTTCCATCAGTGGACACCCAGGCTGCCTCCACATCCTGGCCATTGTAAACAATGCTGCAATGAACATATGAGTGCACATGTCCCCTCGAAGTAGCATTTGGGTTTCTTCAGATAAATACCCAGAAGTGGGATTACTGGGTCCTTCTTTGTCTCTTGTTATAGACTTTGTTTTAAAATCTATTTTGTCTGGTATAAGTATTGCTACTTTGAATTTTTGTTTGTTTTCTTTTTTTTTTTTTCATTTCCATTTTTATGAAATATCTTTATTCATCCCTTTACTTTCAGTCTGTGTGTGCCTTTCAATCTGAAGCGAGTCTCTTGTTGGCAGCACATGTAAGGGTCTCATTTTTCTTATCCATTCAGCCACCTTATCTTTTGACTGGAGCATTTAATCCACTTACACTTAAAGTAATTATTGATAGATATGTAGTTACTGTCATTTGTTATTCATATTTTTGATCATCTTTATTTTCTTCTTCTTCTTAAAAAAGCCCCTCTAACATTTCTTGTAATACTGGTTTGGTCTGGTGATGAACTCCTTTAGTTTTGTTTTGTTTGTTTTTTTGGTCTGGGAAGCTCTTTATCTTTCGATTCTAAATGATAGCTTTGCTGGGTAGAGTAATTTTGGTTATAGGTCCTTGCTTTTCATTACTTTGAATATTTCCTGCCAATCCCCTCTGGCCTGTAAAGTTTCTGTCAAGAAATCAGCTGACAGTCTTATGGGAGCTCTTTTGTAGGTAACTAACTGCTTTTCTCTTGCTGCTTTTAAGATTCTCTTTTTCCCTTTAAGATTTGGCATCTTAATTATGATGTGCCTTGGTGTGGGCCTCTTTGGGTTCATCTTGTTTGGGACTCTCTGTGTTTTCTGGGCTTGTACGTCTATTTCCTCTGCCAGGTTAGGGAAGTTTTCTGTCATTGTTTCTTCAAATAGGTTTTAATTCCTTGCTCTCTCTCTTCCCCTTCTAATACCCCTATAATGTGAATGTTGGTATGTTTCATGTTGTCCCAGAGGCCCCTTTAATCTCCTCAGTTTTTTGGATTCTTTTCTCTTTTTATTGTTCTGATTTGATGTTTTCTGCTACCTTATTCTCCAAATTGCTGGTTTGAGCTTCTGCTTCATTTAATCTACTGTTGATTCCCTGTTATGCATGCTTCATTTCTATTATTGTATTCTTTATTTCTGACTGGTTCTCTTTTTATGTTTTCTATATCCATTTCTATGTTTCCTATCTCTTTGTTGAAGTTTTCTCTGAGATCACTGAGCATCCCTATAACCAGTGTTTTGAACTCTGCATCTGATACATTGCTTGTCTCCATTTTGTGTAGTTTTTTTTCTGAAACTTTGTTTTGCTCTTCCATTTGGGACATGTTTCTTTGTCTCCCCATTTTGGCCGCCTCCCTGTATTTGTTTCTATGTATTAGGTAGGACTATGTCTCTCAGTCTTAGTAGAGTGGCCTTATGTAGTAAATGTCTTATGGGACCCAGTGGTGCAGTTTCCCTGGTCACCAGGGCTGGGTGCTTGAGGTATACCCCTTGTATGGGTTGTGTGTGCCCTTCTGTTGTAGTTGAGCCTTGGTTGCTGTTTGCAAGTCAGTGGAAGGGATTGACCCTCTGGCTGACTGGTTGTGAGGACTGGTCGTGACTACAGCAGAGGAGCTTTTGTGTAGGGGCTGACCCTACAGAATAGGGTTCACTTTAGTAGGGCTCTGATGTCTGCCCAGTCCATCCTTTGGGTGTGTTGGTCTTGGAGGCTGCCAGGTGATACTCTGGGTTGGTCCAAAGGTGGCCACTAGCTGGGCCAGCCCTGGGGTTTCCTGGGAGGGGACCCTCTGGAAGCCATATTTTGCTGCAGCCTATGCTCTGCCTGAGAGCACCTGGTATGAGCCACAAAGCAATCCACAGATGGCCTCTACCTGCACTATGCTTAGAGGTGACTTGTGAAGCCAATCTGTGAACTGAGGCTGGCTGTCACTAGTGCTGGGTTTAGGACTGCTCAGCCAGAGGTATGGGACATGCTGAAGTGAGATGCTGCTTGTTGGAGTTTTGTGAACATTTGAGAGATTTTATAAAAGTCTGAAGCATGAGCCGAGACAGGTTGTTTGTACAGAAAAGCCATTGAAAGTGGCTTGGGTGTGCCCAAAAGTTGGGTGGGGCGGGGTCTCCAGGAATCACTAGGGTGGGGTCGATGAAAGGTGACAGCCAATTTGATGGAGAGTCAGATATGGCGCCTGCCTGCATCTGCACACAGGGAGAAGGAGGACTCAGCAAAGAGACAGTGGCTTCTGCCAGCTCTTCCATCTGGGAGAAAGTTGCCCCTCCAGCCCTCATCCTGAAGCCAGACAACTCAGTTCATCCCCATGTCCCTGACACCTTTCAAGCCACTGCCCCAGCAGTGGAGCTCAGAGCAAGTGAGTCTGTCAGTGAGTAAGTCTGTGCAAGGTCCCTTTAAGAGGAGCGCCTGGGACTCTGTCTCACTTAGTCGCAATCCCTACTGGTTTTCACAACCAGAAGTTATAGAGATGTCTCTCCCTGACACTGGAAACCTGGGCTGGGGATTTTGGTCCGGAGCTGGGACCCTTTGCTCTTCCACAAGGTTACCCTCACAGCTCAGATATCCCTCCTGATTTTTCATGGTCACACACAGATGTGGGACCAGCTTATCCCATGTCTCTGACCCTCCTACAAGCCTTGAGGTGGCTTCTTCTTTTTTATGTTTTCTATCTCCGTTTCTATGTCCATAGTTGTAGGGCGTTGGTTCAGCAAGATTTCAGGTGATTCTCAATGATGGCTGTTCTGTAGTTTAGTTGAAATTGATGGTGTCCTGAGAGCAAGTGAGTTCAGCATTCACCTACCTCAAAGAGATAGTTGGCACAGCTGGCCACCTATTCCTCATACTTACACTACAGTGGCACCTTTAATGGCCTGTGGGGAGGTGGAAACACAGCCATATATCCTCCACCCCTGCCTAAATGACTTTCTGTAGTGTGACTTTGTCACTCCACCAATCAAGAGGTGGAGATTTTTCCGTTCACCCTGAAATGTAGGCTTGGCAATGTAGTTTACTTTGGCCAATGGGACGTGATGCAAACAGGCTTGGAAAGTGATCATGCACTGAGGCTTTCCTTCTCTTTCTGCTGAAAATCCTTTCCCTTCGTGTGAAGAAGACCAGAATGACCTGAGGACTGGTGAGAGATGTGTAGCCCAGTCATTCTGCTGGTCAGTGGACAGCCAGCACCACCTGCAAGACATTTAAGTAAACAACCTTAGGAAAACATCCCCAGCCAACCCAATGGAATTGCTCAGGGAACCCACAGACTTGGGAGTAATAATTAAAAAGTTAAGTTCTTATTTTCGGGTGGTTTGTTACACAGCAAAAACTAATCAATGCATTCTCTCCATTGAGTTAGCTGATACAATCTAAGGGCCTTTATCAATCCTTATTTACCTCAATGTCTGTTCCATTTGAGGTTACCTGTTTTGCTGAAAGTCTTTAAAATGGGTGCATGCAGGCTATTCAGGTATGGTCTTGTTTTAGACAAGAGTTATGTTAAGTCTCTCCATGGAGATCTTAAGTTACTTATGCATCTCTATTGATGTGGCAGTAAAGGAACAGTGTGTGTAACTCAGGAAAATGGTCATAGGACAGGGTTTCTGTACCTCCTCTTTAGTTGTCTGGCCAATCTTTGAAACAGCAGTGACCTCATATGTACAATGAGTCCAGCCAATTCACAGTTAATGATTGTGAAGTAGACCCTACTTATTTGTATTACTCAGGGTTCTGCAGAGAAACAGAGCCAATAAGGTGTGTGTGTGTTTAAAGAGAGAGTAAGAGTTATTTATTTATTTTAAGGGAATGACTCACATGATTGTGGGGACTGGCATGTCCAAAATCTGTAAGGCAGTAGGGCAGGGTGGAGACTCAGGGAGGAGGTGATGCTGCAGTTCAAGTCCAAAGGCCGACTGCTGGCAGAAATCTCTCTTCCTCAGGAGACCTGTCTTTTTCTACTAAGGCTTCAACTGATTAGATGAGGCCCACCCACATGAAGGAGAGTAATCTGCTTTACTTAAAGTCTACTGATTTAAATGTTAATCTCATCTAAAAATATCTTCAAAGACTCATCTGCAGCCATGTTTGACCAACCATCTGGTTATCATGGCCTGGTCAAGTGAACACATACAATTAGCCGGCACACTATCCTGGTTGATTAGACCCCCAGACAAAGCCATTATTCCTAAGAAAGTCACCTGCTCCTGATCACATAGTTACTGTTCTGGACTAAGGGCTGGATATAGCAGATTTTCAAATGGTTGTGATCTGGGTAGGTGTGTATTGTTAGTGACCAATGGATCAGGCCAAACATTTCTTGAAGGTGCTTCCATCTTTATTTCTTACTGCTTAACCCTGAAAGAGTGGGGGCAGGGGTTGTGCATATCTGAGAAATCATCTAAATCAATAGAAATTTAGGGAAAGCAAAAGAAACATACTTCCATTTTCATAGAATAGTGTTAGGAATTGCAGGGCTCAAGATTCCAGTTTCTTTTATTAAATATGGTTGAGATTAGAGTGACATTACTGAGGAGGAGAAAATGTGTCAGAGGCACAAAATGTGTGATTTCACAACCCTTCATTTAGAGGCTTTAAAAGTCTTTGTCAGTTATGCAGAAATCTCCTAAAAGTGGAAGGATAAAAGACATGGGTAGAAAGACTGGAGCAAAACAAACAAACATGGTTAATAACTGATGTGTGGGCTCTCAAGGATATTAACATAAATAAAAATTCATCACGAGAAATAATTGCATTCCCCATTGTGGCCCACCTTCTAATTCTCTTGGGCGCTGAAAAATAATGGGAAGGTTAACACATTTCTCACATTTCTAAGCATGTTATTATTTCTTCCTTACGCAAAAATTACATAAAAGCAATCATTTGGAAACTGGGAGTAGATGACATATACTAGACTCGGATAAAAGCTGAACCAAAATAGAAAAGCAATCTGGCATTGCTGACAATATTGTCACAAAAATACTACACTTTATGGAGGGGATTTCTCAGAATTCAATAACAACATGTCTAGCTGCTAAATTGAGTCATTTGCATACTGTGGCAAAGTAAAAATACAATAATCTTATTTTTGCTGCCTAATAAGATTTCCTATGGCTGGGCTGGCTGAAAACACACTTGTCTCCTCACTTTCTGCCCATCGTTCCCCTCTCTCCTTGCTTGCTTTTTCTCCACCAGCCCGGTCTCTTTCCTTCTGCTCTACCTTTATTTTCATTATTCTTCCCCATCTCATACTCTTTGTTTCTCCCTTTTCTATCGGCTTCTTATTCACTAAGAGTGACTCCAACCAGTTACTGTTAACTCACTCATGGGTATTAGTGGAGAAAATGAATCATCAGTTCTTGTCCTTTTTCTTATTGGACTTTTCTTCCCTCCAAGTCTGTTCTTATTAGTGTGACTATTGTTATGTTCCTGGCTACCTTTTTCTTTCAGATAAAGAGAATTGGTGGACGGGGCCATTCACTAGGAGGTCCAGATAAGATCCCACCAAATCCAGAAGAAGAGGACAACATGCTTCCTGAAGCTGCGTGTGCGCACGTACATGTGTTTTGATTTGTTCTACCTAAATTATTCAGATAATCACTTTAAACCATCAGGACCAGAATGGCACCGTGGTTAAGAGACACAGCTCTGACATTACAGAGTGTGCTTGGCAAGTATGAACCTCAGTCCACAGACCTAGGAGTTTGAGAAAGATCACGTTTCTTTATTTGCTAATAAATTAGACTCCTTTCACTGGTATGTAATTCCACCTCACATATTTAGGATGTTCCACTCTTGGTCTTTTTAAGGTTCTGGGGTCGCATGATGAGCTACAGTGTTGATGGTGGCCCTTGGTCATTACCATCTGCTCACTCAAGTTCCTGCTGGGGTGTCCATTGTCTCTCCCATCATGGGCTCTTCGGGTCAAGTGCCTCTTTGGACATGGCATTCTGGGACAGGCTCAGAACCGCTGTCACGGTGAGCTCATTTTTGCCACTTCCTCCAGTGAGCTTGTCGTGCCCCTAAAGGCTGCTGGGCAGTGGTCTAGAACCCATTCCCTGTCATCCATGTGTCTCTCTGCTCCTCCACCAGGCTCAGGAAGTGTCTCTCTTTCTTTACATCAAGTGCCTGTTTGCCTCCTGCTTCTTCCAAGCACCTACGTTTCTTTCAGCCAAACCCTGGTTCTCTTTCTCTTCTGCAGCCCCTGCTAATCCTCTTTCCCTCTGAACTTAGCCCACTGAAAACAAACCCAGACAGTTGCAGACGCAGTGTGTCACCAACATGCCACATAAGCTCAAAAGCTCAGGGCCTTCTCTCCATTAGCATGGCTGGGGAAGGAAGTAGTGTCACAAAAGGGATGAAAACAAGAAATACAGGGGGAAATCCTATTTCTTAATTTCAAAATGTTGTCCAGCTACATAAATATATCCAAACACTAGTTTTCATTTTCTGCCTTGCTGACTCTGTCCTTGTCCTGAACTTCTTTAGAACCTTCTCTTAACATCGTGTTATGTGCTTGAAACACCCTTCTCACCTGCATGCAGCTCGGCCTGCTCCTGGTTTTCTCCTGTGCTCTGGGCGCTGGTTGTGCACGTTTGTAGGCTCTCCTGCAATCGGGGTCGCATGTTCCCTGGGGCTGCAGGTTCTGCCCTGGGCTCCCTTCCCTTATCACTGCACTCATCTTCCTGGGTAACTGTAGCCACTCCTGTCACTTCAGTTATCATCCGTGAGTTGATGGCACCCTTTTCTATTCTTCAGCTCTGTGGTAGTTTGCAAAACCTGACCGGAAGTATTTATTGTTTCTTTCTTCAAGAGATGGAGTTGTTCTCTCTCCTCCCTGTGAATCTGGCTGCCTTGGGACTTGCGTTGCAGAACAGAATGGGGGAGGGGGATGCTGTGGCGGCTCTGAGGTTGAATCTCAGGATGTTTAGCATATATAGGCTTGTTCTCCTGGGATCCCTCCCACTGCTGACTGGTGAACAAGGCCAGGCTAGCCTGCTGATGAAAGCCACCTGTCAGCTGTACTGACCACAAGCCATTGCCCAACACGTGAATGAGGCCCTCTGAAAACAACCAGTGCCCCGCGGATCCATCAGCTGACTGGTAGGGCTCAGCCCTGATTAGTGAGCCTGGCCCAGGTCAACAGGACCACCTGGCTGACTTGAAGTTATGAGCAATGACAGATGGTTGCTGTGTTAAGCCACTAGGCTTGGCAGTGGTTTGTTCCACGACAAATATTACTTGATACAAGCTCAAACATCTCTTCTGAACGCTGTTTCCCACAAGTCCAGGGGCCACAGGACGTCCCCCCTTGGATGTCTTAAAGTCAACAAGTCCGAAACTGACCTCAGCATCATTCCTCCTCCCCACGCACACCCACCTCTTGTCTTCTTGGTGTCATCAAACAAACTGTCCCCTACTGGGAACTCTGGGCGGCATCCTAACCCCCCAACCCCTTCGCCCACCTCTGATATGTGACCAAGAAGAGTCGCCTCCACCTTTCACACAGCTCTCCTCCCCCTCCAGCTCTCCCCACCTCCACTAAGCCTTTCCTAGAGTAGACTCTCACCTCTAGTGGGGTTTTCTCAAGCTTCTAAATTCGCTCCCCATCAGTGCCTCTGCCTTGCTTTCAATCTGTTTTCTATTTTAACAGGGAGAATACTTTCAAAAACTAATTCTAAACATGTGACTCATCTGATTAAATTCTGTAATGGCTCCAAATCCTTCATAAAGACCAAAATCTTCAGCTGGACTCCAGGACCTTGACTTTCATCATCATGTACTCGGCAGCCATTGAAGATGCTTGAACAGGAAGAGGACAGTACCAGGACTCTGGTTTAGGAGAAGTGATCGGGCAGTCACATTTAGGAGAGCTTCCAGGGGAAACCTTGGATGGAGGGAGACAAATTAAGAAGCCTAGATCTGGTGAGAGGAAACAGGTCTTGAACAAGGATGCCGGCAACGGGAACCTCCAGTGTTCACGAGTGCAATTTCAGAGGTAGATTGTTCGGGCATCTGTTCTGATCAGGTGTCAAGGAAAGGAAAGAAAGAAATAAAAACTGCCTGTGACCTCAAACCTGGCTAATGGGTATTTGTGAAGCCATTATTTGACTAGAAAATAAGGAGGAAAGGAGATTAATGGAGCAAAGAAATGGTTAGAAGGAACAGTGGCACACCATGCTGGAAAGGTAGTTTGAGGTCCACGTCCTGTGGTGTCTGCTCCCAGTCCCCGCCTTAGCCCCCCCTAAGCCCTCACTACAGCTACTTGCTTGGCACTTCCCTCAGTTCATCATTTCTGCATCTTTGAATGTGCCATTTTTTCTACCCAGTTTCCTGATCTGCCTATCAAAATCATACTTATCTTTTAAGACCTTCCAGACTATCTCAGTCCATTTGGGCTGCTATCATAGAATACTATAGACTGGGTGGCTTACAAACAATGGAAATTTATTTCTCACAGTTCTGCTGGCTGGGAAATCCAAGATCAAGGTGCCAACAGACCCAGTGTCTGGTGAGAACCCACTTCCTGGTTCATAGAGGCTGACTGCTCGCTGTGTCCTTACATGGCCAAGAGCAGAGGGAAAGAGCAGGTCAGGTGTCATTTCTCATCAGGGCACTAATCCCATTCATGGGGGCCCCACCCTCGTGATCTAACACCCTCCCAAAGGCTCCACCTCCTAACAGTATCACACTGGGCATTAGGATTTAACATGTGAATTTGAGAGGACACAAACTCTTGGCCTATAGCATTACTTGTTGTCTCTTTTGGTTACTTTCTATGTTATACATGTTGATTGAGTGGTTACCGTATGTCAGCACTGGGTCCACATGGTAATGCGGCACTGTCCTCATGGTCCCCTAGATAGCTCCCTCTCTCAGCATCACTTATCCCAGACTGCCCTGTGTTATTATCAGTTCTGCAGCTAATAAATAGCAGGTCAGAATGACAAGGTTAGCAAGCTCTCCCAATGCACTAGATCTTGAGTTCATCTCTGTATTTCTCAGAGCACACAGTAGGTATACAATAAATATTTGATGAGTTAATGAATAATACTAAAATGCTATAAGACATCCAAATAGATTTGTAGTGATAAAATTTTATTAAAATGATTACTAAAAACACCGTCTTCATTGTTAAGACTAAGGAATGAGACGGAACTCAAAGTCTCTGAAGTTAATTAGCAAGCGAGGTAGCCTGAATTTCATTAGAAGAAAGAGACTGTACCCGATGACATGTTCTCATTTCCCCCTGAAAGCTCATTGACACTTTTTGATAGAGATTTGTTTTGGTAGAAGGTTTAATCCTCTTGCCCCACTAGTTATATGTGGTGAGGTTTAAGGGGGCCATTCAGATGTCCCTCAAATCCTTATCTACCCACTGGTTGATGTTTAAAATTTCATTGTTAGAAAGACTTCATCCTCCCAGTTTAAGGCTTTGATCTGTGTAACTGACAATGTGCACAAGGACGGGGACACAAGGTGAGAATGAGGGCTTGAGAATGGGCTTTGGAGGGAAAAGCCTTAGAAGAGACTATTCAAGTTTGCAGTAAATACTTTGGGAATTTAAGTGAATTTTTGTTTGTTTGTTTGTTTGTTTTGGTTTTTTTCCCCCTTGGGTGGCTGAGATGTTTGGAGGAGAGGTGGTTTGCAAAGAAGCCATTCTAATTGAACTTAACTGGATTTTAAAATGCTTGTTTTCCAATTTGTGTATGTGGATATAATTCTAAAAAGTGCAATGCTGTGTCTCAAATGGAGGGCTTTCAAAGGTCACAATAGCCGGTTTCTGTTTTGATAATAGAATTTCAGTTCAGGTTTCCTTTTCTAGCCTAACATGTTTGGCTTAATAAACTCCAGTTGTTCTGCATTTCCTCCAACAGGGAGTCCCTGCCACAGCCCTCCTGGCCTTCTGTCGGATTAGGACTCTTTAGGCGTTCTTGCTCCTTTGACATTTATGGGTGTGGTGGCAATTAAGAGAAAATCGTCGGGCTTACTGTCTAGCTCCTCTTCCTGTGACTCGTTTGCTCCTATTTTTTGTTCCATTTACTGTTGATAGAGTGTTTATTTCCAAAGCTTCTGTACATTTTATAAAGTCAAATCAACAGCTCTGGCTCCTGAGAGAGAGGAGGGTGGCACCAGCTATTAGACCAGTGGCCCCGCATGCAGCCCTCACACCCTGGGTGTCCCTGGGACTTGACCTGGGAAGAGACTGGGCACTGAGAGGGGAGGAATCAGAGGAACGGAAGGGCGATACGGGGGAGAGGAGAGCTGCCAGCCAAGTGGGGCCCGGAGCGGGGGTGGGGGGGGCTGGCTCCTCCCAGCACCCAGTGTGAGCACAGCATCCGCGAGAGTGCTGACATTTTCAAGGTTATGTCTCTTGCTCATTAGCAGGGGGCATCGCATCGCCTCTCCTGGGAACCCTGGGTTTGCGGCTTTTTTTGTGTAGGAGGAGAGGGGTCTTGTGACCTGCCCTCCTTTGACGTGGGAGAAGTGGAAATAAGTGTTTTTTTCCTCCAAGTGGGTAGTGAACAAAAGGAACAAAGTCATTAACTAGCTGCCTTCTGTGTCTGTAGGTTTTCTGCATTGCCCACTGCCCAGCTGCGTTGGTGTCTTCCAGACAGAGTGTGGTGACAACCTGAGAGGCAAAAGATGCCAAGGTGCCAAGCTGACCACCCCCCGCCCCGCCTTGTGCCTCCACGAAACTGCCTAAAGTCAACGGGGTCTCAGGACCACTTCTTCATGGGCTGTAAATGTGTGCAATGCTGCTGGGTCTCGGCTGGAAGCCACAGCTGCCAGGGCGCTTCTCACCTCTCACAGGCCAGGAGAAACAGAGCCCCCCCCACCCCCCAGCTGCCTCTTCCTTGTGACCCTGACTTCAACACAAATTGTCCTCACCGGGCAGCAAGCCGCCCCCAACTTTCTCACCAGTACCTGGAGACTTCCTTCCCCGGGCTGACCGCCAAATGGCCTGCTGGATCCGCACTGCCAAGTGGGAGCAAACGCAGGATGTTATTTTTGTTCGCAGAAGACCAGGTTCGCACACCACAGCCAAGAAGTGTGAGGGGAGGGAAAGGGCTTCTTCTCAGCGTCAAGTGTTGGCCCGGTGGGAGGAGTTTTCCTAGTGAGAGCAAATGACCTGGGCTGGGGCCCTGGGGTCCTACTGAGTCCCTGAAGGAGAGAGGGCAGACTTCGGAGTCCTGTCAGACCTCAGCTAAGTGCATTTTGGGTCCATAAGGAAATGGTGACAGACCCTAGCTCCTTTGGCCTCGGGCCTGTCCCCCTCAGCGTGAGGTGGGCAATACCCCAATGCCCCAAGGCTGGCATATTCCCAGCAGCATAAAAACACATTCTCATACGTGAAGTTCTCATGCACTGTCAGCTCAGTTAGAAATAAAGCTCACCTGGAAAGGGCTTTTCAAGACAAATTCAAGAGCAAATGTCAAAGGACGCTGCTAAAGTAAAAGGCCAGGGGGCAGGATCAGGGCTTAGCCTCGGGTCCCGTCAGAGATTTTTACTCAATATGTCTGGGATTTATTTTTGACCCTGTTTGACTTCTGGAAGCAGGCAGCAATTTGGAAAGGTACTGGGCTTGGGGACAGGCCGTCTCCTGGCAGCAAAACCGTGGGAAAGTCACTCTCTTCTTTCATTCTACAAGTATACAGTGACCTGTGTACTGGGTTTGCAGAAGGAATAACCAGGTGAAGAGGTGCAGGACCCCTGCCCCATGGGGCTTACATGCTGGGGGGCAATAAATAGGTAAACAAATAAACAAGATACTTTTAGAGAACAAGGAGTGTCATGAAGAACTTAAGGAGACATGGGACAGAGCCGACATGAGGAGGTGGCGTTGGGTCACACAGCCAGGTACTGAGAAGAAACTGCACAGAGATCTGAGGCAGGAACATTCAGGAAAAGGATTAACAGGTTCAGAGGCCCAAGACGGGAACTAAGGGTTCAACAAATCAAGCCTCCTTCTTGCCTGCACAGTGGTGTCAGTGAGGACCCAATAAAGAGTGATGCAGACTGTGAGTTGTCATGGCCACATCCACCAACATGGCCGAGGGCACAGCTCCCACATGGGGCTGCATTCTGGTGGCCCTTGGTTTCCATGCCATGGACCCCCATTGCAGTCCAGTTCCCCAGGAAAGTCACCCCTAGGCAAGTCTTCCTGCTCCCTCTTTCTACTACCTCATTAGCTTAGGAGACCCCCCAAGTGCCTGACCACAACTGCGGTGCCTGACACTGTTTTCCCAAAACCCCCTTGACTACAAAGAGTGAGGGGGGAGGGAGTGTGTGTGTGTGTGTGTGTGTGTGTGTGTGTGTGTGTGTGTGTGCCATGAAAACTTACTTCTCATAACTAAGCAATTTAAAGCAATAATTAGCCATTTGCTGTTTAGAAAGACCCCCCCACCCAGATCCTGTATATTGAGCAACTTTTGATAAGGAAGAAACTGTCCATATTAAAATTTTTAATATAAGGGGGGAAAATAAACTCCAGGATAAGGATAAAGCTACCATTAAGGAGGATTTCTTCAGGGCCAAGAACTTTATCTACAGCCTCTTGTGTTAAACCCATAAGGTCCCTGCAAGGATCACATCGCTGTCCCCATTTTAAAGACAAAGGAACCGAAGTTCCTGTTGGTTAAATAACTTGCCAAGTTTGAAGGCCTGTTGTGCCAACTCTGACTCCAAAACTCTTAACCGTGACCCATATTGACTCTGAAGGTCACTTCAGATGGACATGTGTGGCCCAAGTCCCATTTTCGTCATCATAGACCAAATGTCACATACCCAGGCGATGAAGACTTGCTAATCATGCATTAGCCTTTGAGCCACACACATAAAGGAAGAACTTATCAGGAATTGACAGCGCTAGCCACCAATAAAGGGAATGAGAGGAACCACATTTCTCAACCTCTGCCTCCTCCTTGGAAGTGTAGATGCAAGGTGTGTAGTGAACCCAGGAAATGGCATTGCCCCCTCCAGCGAAGCCCACCAGCCCCGGGAGCCCAGGATTTGACTTGAGCCCTGGTTTTGACCCTGACTGACTGTGTGAACAGGAAGGAGTAAGCCATGTCCCTTCACTGAGCTCTGATTCCCTCTTGGATAAAACTGATGTAATAATAATATTATGCCACACTATCATACATGTCACGTTGTTGCATAACGATCATATATAATGATACTTGCCCTGACTACAGATTAGTATGAAGGCCGGGTGAAGTCATTGATGTGAAAACGTAAGCTCTAAACAAATGTAAGAGGTATGACTATGAGGAGGGTGATGGCTGTGTTTGGAGACTTGTCACAGGTGTGGCCTCACCAGTATCAGTCCCAGCAGACTGCCCTGGGAGTCTGAGACACTGAGGCAGCTGTCCCTGGGAGCCTGGCAGGGGCAGGAGGAGCGGCCGGGTAGCAGCGCGCTGACAGGGCTGGGCTCTAACAGGCCCCGCGGATTGCAGGGCAGGGAGCAATTGTAAATCAGGGCCCTTTGAAGTTCCGTGCTTCTGCTTGTCGGATATACACTGCGTGGGCATTCTGGAAGGTTTCTAATCTACCCTCAGTCAAAATCAAATGCTAATAAAATGATTTATTCCGCTTGTGGTTTGGCCTTCCTTGTGTTTTCATAGTCCCTCCTTCCTACCTCCCCCACACTTTCCTTCCACATGTTGGTCCATCTGTTCTAGGTGGGATGCGCCTGGTAGTCAGGGAGCTTGTTTATTTCAGCTCCTGGCTCACACACACCCGAAGCCACGAGAGAGTGTGGAAACAGCCAGGCCCCGAATCTATAATGAGGATCATGAAGTGACACTGTAGCCCATGAACTTGTCTATTGTGTGTGATGGCATGCTTCGCAGGTGGCACAGATGGCTACGGTGAGGCTTGCACGTGTGTGTTCCTGCCGTAGACAGTGCTGACAGGCCTCGAGGCCAGGGAGACCCACGGTATAGCCCTGACTGCCCCCACCGGCTCTGTGGTTGAGCGGCTTGACTTGCTTCTCTCTGGGTGATGGAGTCAGGCTCTTCCCACAAGCAGAGAGCCAAGTGGGAGATCAAATACAAAGTGCCTGCTGGCACTTGGGTTTTCTGTGGATACGTCCCTCCTCAACACCCATTAAATGACATTAAATGACCCTGTCCTTGGACAAATGCATCTTGACAATACATAGCCCCTGTTTTCCTCTTCTGAGGAGATGAATCAGGAATTGCCTCCATTCAGGCTCTCAGCGCACCCGCCCCTGTGAGGACACGTGGCAGGCCTTGAACGCGGGCCTCTGCAGGGACTTGCATGGCAGGTGCTGGTTTTCAGGGAGCTCTGAAGTGGTTCTTTCAACCGTCCCACAAGCTTCCTCTATGACTCATGTGAAGTGACACACCTTGTAGCCAGGGCTTGGCAGGCGTGGATGGATGACTTTCAGAGGGCGTGCAAGTCTTGCTGGGAACCAGAGTGGTTACAGCGTGACCAGTCGTGTGGTTTGTGGCAGTAAAACAACAGTGTGCTGCCACCACATCAACATAGGAGGGGGGGGGCAGGTCGCCAGCCTCCCAACTCCACCTGCCACCCAGGGCTCTGTAGAATGTGGGAATCAGATCACCATGATCTCCATTATTTCTTTATTTAAACTATGCTTCCTTGGTTATAACACAAAGTTGCTTGAAACGCGGTTTTGGTTTTCATGTTTTTTATTTTATATTTTTAAGAAGAAAACTTTTGCTTTACTCTGAATCCCTCTTGGCATCCCAGGGAGTGATTTAATTCCAAGTACTGTCACCTGCCTGACCCTTGAGTAGGGACTATAGTAGAGCCACCTGGCACAGCTGCACTTGACTTTTCTTCCTCGACTCCTTCCCAGCACCAGGAATCCTGTCCACCCCAGTTCTCTCTAGCCACGACATGCCTTCTGGGAACCTAAGTCTTTGGGGAAGCAAAAAGTGAGGAAATGGATGGTGTCAAGAGGACTCGCTTTTCCTTTCCTTCTCGATAGCCAGTGTTTTCTTAAGACTCAGCCACAGCTAAGCTGCATGAAATATGGACAGTTCTGGAAGCTGCTGGAACTTCTCTGCATAACTTCTGAGGACGCTGCACCCAGCTTCACAGAAAGAGCCTGTCCTGTCCCGGGAGCTGAAGAGAAACACTCTCATGAAAGGACAACGGTCACTCAATCTTTTTCTCTAATATGGCAATTTTTCCTCGTTACTGCGACAGCCAAATGGTCCTTTTGGCTAAATGAAGCAAAGCGTCGACGTGCTTCCTGGTCTCTGATGTATGCTTACATAAGGGACTGGTCTGAAGAAAAGGCAACCAGTATTTTGTAGCTTTTAAACGTCAGTGGAAACCACAGAATTAAACTATTTAAAGTTTGCTTGTCTGTGTTTTAAAAGTAATTATTTTTAAATTTCAGGGAGGAGGGAAAGTTCCTTTAGGGAAGCTAATTTTTAGGGCATCATAACACAGTTGCTAAAAATACAGAACTTGGAGCCATGCTCTTTGGGTGAGATGCCTTTCCAGTTACTTCTCGGGCAAATTACTCAACCACATTATGCCTCACTTTCCTAAGTAAAACGGGAAAATAACAGTACCTACTTCATAGGGTTATTGTGAAGATCTACTGCAAAGTGCTTTCAAGTGTGCCTGGCACACAGTACGTGCTCTCGAAGGTTTGCTGTTATTGTGATTATTATTTTTATGGAAAATAATAGGAGAGAAAAGACCAGTAAAAATGTCTCTGAAATTGCATCTGGAAAGACCTTTATAATACCACCAAAAAAGAGTCATGAGATACTTGGCTTTTACTGCCCCCAACGTTGCAGATTAAGGAAAAGACAGGAGGAAAGGAGAAGGCTGTGTGCTGCCATGTTGTTTGGGATCTTTCCAGTTCAGCAGAAGATGAGGACACCCAGGAGGCCAAGGCTCCATGAACAATGACACTGGCCAGTGTTATGCTTTTACGCAGGACTTTAAAACCAACCCATGGATTAACTACAGGCATTAAATACAGGCAGTAAAAGCAGAGGCTCTTTACTTTGACAAAGTCAACAAACAGGGAATGCGGGCTTCATCCCTGCAAAACCCAACAGTAGTTTCCCCACCCAGTTGTGTGAATCTCCTGTTGTCCAAATCTTCCAAATCATTGCTTACTTCCCATCTACTCATTAAATCCACTATGGGGGGAGTGGGTGTTAAAATTTCCAACTATAATTTTGAATTTGTCTATTTATCCTTGTAATTCTCTGAGTTGTTGATTTACATATTATATATTTGTATATTTTGAACCTGTGTTATTAGGTGTATACAAATACTTCAGATTCTTTATATATTTTGGTGAATTTCCCCCTTTATCTTATGAAATGACCTCTTTATCTCTGATACTATTATTTACTCTGAAATCTACTTTGTCTGATATTACTATAAAATTTCTTTTAGTTAGTGAGAACACGGTATATGTTTTTCCATCTTTTTACTTTTAATGTATTTGTGTCTTTGAGGATTTGCTCTACCTACAGCACTATTTTGGGGACTAGGATAATGATAGTAAAGTGGGAAGGATATGGCCAAACTTTCCTTTAAAATGATCATTCTGACAGCATAGCAGAGAGTGGAATGGAAAGGGACAAAACTAGAGATATCAAGACCCGCTGGAGACTGCCACAGTAATGAGGGCGAGCAGTCATGGTGGCCTGCACGCACAGGGAGGGAGAGAGCAACGTGTGAACTGGAGGCACATCTAGAAGGTGAGGGAGGAAGTGGGGGGAGAAGGGACGTGGAGGATGCAATGCATTGGGGTTAAGGATAACGATGCCTTTTCTGAGATATGGGACACTTGGAGAGAACACCTCCGTTGGAGATCCATTTAGAGATGGCTATGAGACACCTAAAGTAAAGATGTGAAGTACACGGTTGATGAATAGTTTTGAAAGCACTGGAGAAGTTTGGGAGACTTTCCCATATGGATAGTAAGTGAGCAGGTGGTAGTAAAAACCATGTGCAATTTATGAGCTAGGAGAAGAGGAGGAGAGGGAAATGAGGAAAGGAGAGAACTTAGGTCAGAAATAGAAGTCATAAGTGAAGAAAAAAAATGGAAATAAATTCATAATCATTTAGCTTAGTAATAATTAATGCCAACTGGAAGTTGTGTAAATAAACATCCTTTTTCTAAAACCAGCTTCATGATTATCTCTTTTGTTCATACACTGGTATCACTCATTAGAGTTTTGTTTATTTTATGTAGATATCTTAATAGGATAACACTTGAGAAACCACATGTTGCTAGGTGGGTCACTGGTTTAAATCTCAGGTAGGCTCTCTCTAAGCCTTGACTGGCTCTACTGGTCTTCTACTCTCTGGCATGCACAGATACCCCAGGAAGAGTCTAGCTGGGCTTAGGAAACATGTCTTGAAAAATCTCCCTTGTCTCCATCAGTATTCATCTTCTCTGTCTTTCTCCTCTTTCACTGTAACACTCCTGACTCTCTCTGGGCCTTTAAATGATGGATGTCCATGGACAGCACCTGACACACACAGGCGTTTGGAGAGCTCGCAGGTGATCAGGTTCCTCCAGAGCACAGGGTGTGTGTGGGAAAGTGACTGAGAATGGAAAGAATAGCTGGAGCTGGGATCTAAAGGGTTGTGAACAAAATGTTTTAAGTGTGAGAGAGACACGACTTACATTTGGGCTCTCTCGGGTAGTAGAGTGAACCATGAATTGGTGGGAAGTGAGATGGAAGGAGGGAGTAAGATTTTTATTATAACAACCCAGTATGAGATAATAATAGCCCATATTAGAGCAGGGGCAGTGGTAGTAGATATGGGACTATAGATCCCAGACATATTTAGGAAGCAGAATGACAGAACTGGTGTCTGATTGACTTGGGTGATAAGGGTAACAGAATAGTCGAAGATACTCCATCATTTCCTGCTCAGGCCACTCACTGAATATTAATGCCGTTACCTAAAACATGATGGAATAATAACTAATTTCTAATATTCTTATAACAGGTGATACTTCTCTGAAAGGGCTGTAAAAATGACCTCTACCTTGGACTCACCCAAATAAGAGAGAAAGGAAGAGGAGCGTGCATGTCTTCTTCCCGTTTCCCACTTCCCATTGGTCAATGTTCATCTCACGGAATTAACATCCAGCATTTCTGAGTTGCAGCATCTGGCTTCTCAGAGGCCAGCCAGAAACCAGATCCTACACCTTGTAATGTGGTGATTTATCAAAATTCAGTGAAGAGGACAGCCCAGCATGAATAGAGTGCCAGGTGAGAGAGAGGAAGATGGAGATGAGATGGTGAGAAAGTACAGTAAGTTCTTGTCCAATGCTGGAGCCTGATATAAATCCTCTTCCCAAAACACCAAGAGCACAGATGCTACACATTAGGATGGGGGTAAACCAACATTTTCCCACATCCCTCCGCCTACCTCCCAAAGACTGAAATTCTTTGGCATCCTTGGCACTGAGCTCAGCAGCGTTCAAAAAAAAAAAGAAAGAAAAGAAAAAGAAAAAAAATGTCCCCAAGGAGTTGTAGCTACAAGCAGTCTTTCTCATGTGTTTGCAGCCCCAAATCATATTATATGTGTTATCTCCTAACCCTCAAGCTATGCATTTAGTTTAAAGTGTCATTAGGCTAATAAAGGCTCTTGGCATCTGGCAAAGCAAGTGCAAACTTCTCTGAAGAAAGCATCTTCATTCTAACTCTCCAAAAACTTCAAACATAATTTTCCATAAAATGGAGCAACTTCCAATAATGAATAACTATGCACCATGTATGAGAACCAGCAGAAACAGACCCACGAAGACTTCATGTATTAGAATTACATGCAAACTATATAAACTCTAAAACAACCACATTTAATACAATGAAAAAGGAGCTTTAAACATATATGTAGGGGACAGGGAACATTTTTAAAAGACTTAGCTGGTCTAAAAAAGATAGAACTTCTAAAAAAATTTCAATACATGAAAGTTAAAATATAATGGATGTGTAGAACATCTTAAACCCAGATAAAGAGATAATTGGTATACAGAAAGACAAATAGAATAAATTAACCCAAGTGCAGCACAAAAAATAAGAGAGTTTAAAAATGTGAAGCAAAGAGATATGCAGGATAGAGTAGGAAAAATCTAACATACATCAACTCAGAGTTCCAGAAAAAAAGGTGAGAGACAATGGAGCAAAAAGCAATATTTATGAAAATAATGTCTGAGGATTTTCCAGAACTGATTAAAGATACCAGACCACAGATTCAAGGATCCTACTTAATTCCTGGCATGATAAATAAAAAGAAGGCTAATCTCAGACATGTTTCCATGATAGTTCAGAATTCCAAATTATAGAATATCTTAAAAGCAGCCAGGAAAAAAAAAAACAAGAAAGAAAAAGCATTGTCTTCAAAGGAGTGACAGACTAATCTCAGATTTATTAATGACTTCTCAACAGTTACAGTGAAAGCCAGAAAACAGTGGAATTCAATTCTCACTGTGCTGAAACAAAATAACAACCACCTTATAGTTCTATACAATAACTAATATTGTTCAAAGCTAAGGGCAAAATGAAGACAGGCAAACAGAAACTGGCAGGTTGCCACCTGTAGACTCCAAAGAAAATTCTAAAAGATGCATCCCAGACAGAAGGTTTGAAATACAAGAAAGAATGATGAACAAGTAAAGTGGTAAATATGCGGGTAACCGAAAAAGGTCGAGGAGGGGAAGAGAGGAAAGAAGTCATCGGAGATCCACCAGTGGTTCTGAAAATAGGAAGATGGTGGCGTCTCTTAGTGGGTTACAGGTCATGGAGGAGGCGTTTTACAGGTGGCACTTGGTAAACTGACCTAAGCAAACCCCAAAGAAGATAACCAAGGATAATCAATCAAGTGAAAACAGAAAGTTACTTTTCAAGTGAGGATTTAAAAAAATGTATTTTTAGGTAGACCCCTTGCTTTTGTTTGGTGCAAATAATCCTGTCACACTTCATAGACTTTCTCTAGCAGTCCTGCTTTGGAAAAGATGGGTCAAAGCACTTAAGTGTGGAATGTGGGAGGAGAAATTGGCTGAAATGTCAACAGAACTGGCTTAGTTTCCTCCTGCCTTTTACTAGTAAAAATCGTGTTCTTTCAGGTGCCACAGCCCACAGCTGGAGGCCTGCTGACAAAGGACTGAAGACAGCTCATGACCAGTCTTGCACTGCTTGCAAGGGGGCGGGAGGAAAATTTCAGGTCACACTAGACTTTGTGTCGCAATGGTTGTTGGCAACGACCCAGCACCGTTCCCGCATTTTACTTGTTTCAGCTCATACTTGGGAGGTCAGTGAAGGGCAGAAGGAAGGGAAGGAATTTGCGTCTATTGAACAAAACTTCAGCTTGTCCTTGGATCAGCTTTCAGCTACTTCTCTCCTGGTGAAGGTGAATTATCAAAAAACGTTCAGTTGTGATCTGGTGGGTCCTCAAGTGAACCAGCACCAGCACTGAGAGAGGGTGGCTCCGTCCTAGACTTTTGTGGAGCTTTGGTTTTGAATGATACAGTCTCTACCTGATGGAGCTCTTAATTCTGATAGAGAAAGTGGCTTCTTGAATATGTGTGTTTGTTTGTTTGTTTTTTCAAGTGACAGGGAAGATAATGATCCAAAGAAGCACGGAAGGGAGAAGATGGGGAGTAAACAGATGAAAACTACAGGAGAACAGAGGTGACACAGCCTTCCAGAAAAGCTTAGATTAAATTAACTGGGAAAGCTGGAGGAGAACAGTTTGAGAGTGGAGGGCTTAACTGTTTGGGAAGGTAGAAGAAAAAAGTTCAACAGCTTGATCAGGTCAAAGAGTTAGTTCCTCCCATCCTGGGTATTTGCCAATAGCATTAACTCTACAGCTAGGGAGAGGCAAATTTGGAGGATGGGGGGGTGGGGGGAAGGGTGACAAAATGGTGAAGGGGGTCAAAAGGTACAGACTTACAGTTATAAAATTAAAAGTCCTGGAATGTAATGTATAGCATGGTGACTATTGTTAACAATACTGTTTGAAAATAGATGTAATTAAAAATAGCGAATAGAGTAGATATTAGAAGTTCTCATCACAAGAAAAAAAATTGTAACTGTGTGGTGATGGATGTCAACTACACTTTTTGTGGTGATCATTTCACAATCCATACAACTATTGAATCACTATGTTGTACACCTGAAACTAATATACTATTATATGTCAATTATATCTCAATATTTTTTAAAAAAGCAAGAAAAAAAAAGGAAGTTCTTTTTCAAATTAATATGAAGGGGTGAAATTAATCAAAATAGTTTTGTCTATAAGCATTTGCCCACCAAAGAGATTATCTCTTAACACACACACACACACACACACACACACACACACACACACACACACACACTGGTAAGCATTTGTGTTATGTATTCTATAGACTAAGGCTACAATGTTAATTTTGTATATAAACTGATGTGATGCTCAATTTTTTTTTAGAGAAAAGTAGTCTCAAAGTGAGTAAAAAAAGGACAGTAGTGATTCAGTGCAATTTCATGAAGCATACCATTTAATTAATTGACTGGAAATTAAGTGGCTCAACAAAGATGCAAATGAAAACTAAAATTCTTGGTGTACATAAACTGCATCTGTAATCAAAGTTTTGAAATAAATGAAAGGAAATAGAAAAAAAAAGAGGCAACTTTCCACTGTACCTTAGAAGGGAAGGGTTCTCTGCTTAGTGGCAGCCGCACTTAAAAGTTCATTTAATTTCTGTCTCCTCTTACCAGATGCCCGGTTGCACATATTGCAGCCGCCATAAATCTTCCAGAAGCTCTTAAAGTGCTGTACTTCTGTTTGTGAAATATACTCATTCATTTAAATTTTTTTGGAGACACTTCTTAAAGCCTCCTAAAAAGGCCTTATGTAAGATGTGCCTGATCTTATGCAATGAGATGGATTGACATACTTATTTTAATTTTTTTTTAATTATTGAGGAGGATGTATTTATTTTAGAAGCAAAAGCATTTACATCCACTGAACAAAAATGGTGGATGGGCATTTCTGTGGATGCCCAATGGATGGTGTTTGAGCTAAAATTTCCATGGACTCATACTTCTCTGAATTTTGAAGGCTACCTGGTTAGGACCATAATGTAAAATAGAAGAAAATGGGCCTGCATTTCTTTGGCATTCTTACAGTAAAACTACAGTCAATTTGAAGGAAAAGATTGTAAAAGGAAAAGGAGGTGAATTAGTTTGCAGGACACCGAGGTACATGACCAGGATGTAATAGACATTGAGGTTAAGACACAAAGAATGTAGAAAGAACAATGGGTTGCATTTTAATCTGAGAGTAAATACTCTCTAATCTGGTTTTCTTGGATCAGAGGTTGATATTTTTATGCCTGCACACCTTGTGGTTAGGTCAAATGAGCTCTAGACGCAGAAAAAAAGGATGGGGCCCCACGTTTCAGTTTCCTTCATATCAAGAGATATTTCTTGAATCAATTTTTTCTTTTTGTTTTGTTGAAATATAACTGACATAAGTTTAGGGTGTACAGCATGACTTGTCCTACATATATTGCAAAATGACTACCACAATAGGCTTAGTTAAAATCTATCAACATTTTAATTTTTTTAACTGCCATAGTTTCCTCTTACCAACACGGTTTAAGGACACATCTACTAGTCAACAAATGTCACACTGGGCAGCACTCTCAAGTGTTTGCACTTTGCCCAGGTGGTACGTCCCATGTCAACACCCGCACCCCAGGCAGGAAACATGGTATGGCTTCCCTGTGGGCACAGCCACTGCCTGGTCTGGCTTGGTCTCCCCTCTGTGGCCCCTTCACTCATGCTGATAGTGCCTTGCTCTTCTCTTGTCACTTGGTCAAGTCTCAACACCCAACGAGCAACCCTACCCCAGTGCATCCTCAAGATGTCAGATTTTGTACAACATCGTAAAAAAATAACAACAAAAAAACTGGATGTCAGTTCTGACCAATGTAGATGGCAGCCTGGGGTTACAGCAAAAGCAGTGAGTTGGGCACCAAAGACCACGGCCCGAGATCTACCAGGAACTATCTGTGTGCTCTGGAGTCTCAAATGGGTGGTCTGCTGGCCCCTCCAGCTCTAATAGCCTATGAACCTATCCCAACTGTATGTGTTAACATCATACTTAACTTCCCTTTATCTTTCTACAAGACAGAATTGCGTTAACCCTCCAGATACCTTCAGTTAAGTAAAGGTCTGAAGAGTTCGAGGTGTGAGGATGGATCTCAGGAAAGAGACTGAAAATGCTAGTTCATGGAGCAAGAAGAGAACCAACAGGAAACTGATGGGAAAACTGAGCCCCAAAATATAAGTAGTCACGAAAAAAACAAGAATTGCTCATTCCAGAATTAGCTAGGTGCCATTTCCTCTCAGCTTTTCACATTTCAGTGGGAACCATGCAACACGGCAGCAGCAGTAGCCCCCACCTCTCTTCCATGTGGCCAGAGCATCTTCCTATATTTCAAAATATAACTCAGCCTGGTGCTCTCGTGCTGTGACACCCTCGCTTGTACAACTGGGAGGTATTTGGTAAGAATGAATTGGGTATCTTCAGACCTCCTCAATTTCTCAGAAGAAATAACCTCCAAGGGATCCAAACACTTCATGAAGATAATGTTTTTAATTCATGTCTTCCACTTTCTATAGGAGAGAAGCCAGGAGAATATCATTCTGATTCCATTTTACAGACCGGGAAACTGAGGCCAGGAGACCTGAGGTGATGTTTCCAGCTGGCCTGATGAGCCAAATGCAGCATTCCTGGACCTCAGGCTTCTGATGTTCCTTCCTACTGCTCAGATCACTGGAAACAAGATTTTTCAAGCAAAGTGTGCATCGCAAGCTGCTCTCTGTTATTGCCCAATGGAAAACGGACAGACTAAACCAGGACGGAGAATGTGTGTTAAATTTTGAACAACTGGAAAAAAAAAAGAAGAAAAGAAAGAAGAATTCATCCAAACTAATAAACTTTTCAAGTGACTCTCCTTAGGATGACATTTTGATGTTGACTTAAATTGCTGGGGCTGAATAGAGAATGCAAAGTGATGAAAAAGAGAACAGTTTGCTCTTGGTGAGAGTCCCAAAGAGCCTCAAATCCAATTTTAACTCAGAAAACAGTTATATAATTGACTTATTCAGCATCTCCATGGTATGACAATGATTGAACGAGAGAATGTCCTCAGTGCCACAGCTTTTCAAATGTAAGATGCAACCTTTTGAGGCCTTGGTCTCTGCCATTCTGTTGGCATAATGCTGGCCAACAGAGTAAGGAAGTCACATAAGTGGGGCCCACGGCTGATGCACCACCTGTTGGGAGAACACACCTTCTTCTCCCAAAGGTGGTCAGAGGGATGCACAGACAGCTGCCCCACCCAAGCTCTGGGCAAGGCCAGTGGGCAGGTTCATCTGTCAAAGGTCAAGGCCAACCTTCACAGTCATGCGTGTGGCCTCTGGGCAGTTGTCTACATGAAAAAGACTGTGCCACGTGGGGGATGCCACCCGAGCAAAGTGCAAACACTTGTGAGTGTTGCCCAGTGCAACATTTGTTGACCAGCGGATGTGTCCTTCAACTGTGTTAGTGAGAGGAAACTATGGCAAAGTTGAAAATGAATGGAACACACTCTCACATCCTTCACACACACTCAGAGATGCTTTCCCTCTTAGCTTTCACCTCTATTTATTAAACCACATGTATACTTCAGACTCAGCCAACCCCATCCCCTTTATGTAACTCGGCCCAGTGAACCTGGTGTGATTACTCGCCCTCCCCGTCTGCACTTGGATTTGTACCTTCTGTATCTTTTTTCTATTTTGGATACTTCTAGTATATATATTCCCATTATAGAGTTTGTCCCTTTGAACTTGCATGACAGTTTTTATAGATGTGTCTCCCTTCTGTTCTGGACTGTGAGCTTGTTGAAAGCAGACACACTAAGAAATACAGGTTTGGGGGCAGTTTGCCCCAGGGCTCTGCCTCTCTCCTTGAGTGAGCTTAGACGGGTCACTTCCTCTCTGGTCCAGTTTCCTTATCAATAGAGTGTGGATAATAATACCTACAGCACAGGATGTTGTGAGGATTGAGACGACTCATGTAAGGAGTTTAGCATGCTCCTAGCATACACTAAGCTGGAAACTCTTGTCACTCACTTGGTTTCCTTATAGCACCACCCCAGTGGTCCTTACACACAGCAGGTACACAACAAATGCTGTCTAATTGAGTAGAGGTATCACTGGAACTGCATCAGTTGCCCCACAGGCAGCAATGATGGTAGTGCCACAGTGTCTTGGGGGATGTAAGACCACTGAGCACAGAATAACAAAGCAGAGGTGTCTCCTGACCATGAACTATGAGTTCCTGGAGCTGCTTATGTGACACCAAAAATCCATGTCTGATCCAGGGGACCAGTTTCCACTTGCTAGCCATGGAGCCTAACTTCTTTCCTAACAATCACAGGACAGGAGGTGGGTGGTTGCACTGTGACAAAGTAATGAGACCCACCAACAATAGGGCTGTTCTCTGGGACCTCCCGGTAAAGTGAGGCCTGGAAAAGACATGGCGGCCCCTTTGGCCCAAGACAAAGGGTGGTGGTTTTATCCAGCAGCGACTGCAGGCAAAGACCCAGATGAAGCTTGTAACCGTATGTCACATCCTAGAATACAAACCAGCCCCAAACTGCTAGCTCAGTAGTAAGGCCAGACCGAGATACACCAGGCAGTCTAGTCATTCAGGTCCCCTCAGATCAATCGTTTGGAATCCGAATCCAGATTCAGGCATATGTGCAGTGTCTCGATCTTTCTCATGCTTTGCTCAGTCTAATGAGAATGGAACTTCACTTCCCCCCTTGGTGGAGCAGTGGTGGGGAAACGGCCAATTGTGTTTGGGATGACGCGCTACAATTTAAAAACCCTAAATACAATAGAAAACCTGCAAAGTGGAGGATTTACATAAAAATCAATGAAGTCATCAGCTTATGTCCTGAATATAGACTCTGTCAAATTTTGGGGGAAATTGAAAGTGGTCTAAGCCACATTTAAGCCAGATATACATCTCATAAAGTACATAGATAAACTTCCTAGAGGTTTGCAAGTGATCCCTTGATGTTTGGGCCAATGTGTGTCTCTCAGTGTTTACACAAGTGTGACAGTGATAAAGTCAGGGCGCCCCTTACCCCAGCGTTCCCATGAAGCCGAGTGTGTGACCAGAGGTCATGCCAGCAGCTGGCAGGATGCACAGGTCCACACAGCTGGCAACAGGAGCTGTGTCAGGGCCCTGCGGTGGCCCAAGGACTGTTGGACTTTCAGTACCCTGAGAGGACACTGATGCAGTGCTGACCTGTAGGAACCACGAAAAGAAAGGAAGCCATGGGCAACTATGAAGAGGCTTTATAAACCCGAGCAGACACTGAGGTCTTCAAGTCTGGTCGTAGGCACAAGTGTGTCCGAGAAAGTCACAAATGCCTTGCTCAGAGCTCAGACTAATCACATTAAGACAATCTGATGAAGAAGGGAAACAGGTGGAAACCCAGGAGGCACATAAAATGACTGCGTAGAATTTTACCTGAATCCTGACCTGAATCTCTTTGGGATGCTTTCTTGTCCAGGCACAGTCCCTGTGAGCACCCCCTGGAGTACCGAAGGGGAGCCCGTGGGCCACAGCGGGAGCTTTAGCACCGTCCAGGTGGGGACCCGGAAGTCAAACTTGCCCCTTTCTGTCCATTCGGATGGGATTTTAGGTCGCTGCCACAGTGTTTTACTAATCCTAATATCGACTCCTGTCGGTCTCCATCGTTTCCCACCACGCGGGGAGCACACCGTGCATCTTCGCAGGTAGCGTGCTTGGTTAGCGCATGCGTGAGCTCATCGTGCGCATGCTGACACCTGCCTCGCCCCAGAAGCTCGCCAGTGTGATGACACGGGTTTATTTGTGACATAATGTTGGCGGTGGCTTCAGTACAATGCAGGGATTCGTAACCAGGAGAACCACTGGGCCCTGGTTAGGAAGGAGTTTTCATGGGGAAACCAGGACCTACATTCGGCTCAACCCCAAGTAACTGCTCCTTCCGGTGGTGACATGTCCTCTTGTTTCCACCCTGAGAACTGGGGAAGCGTATCTACAAAAACCTTTGTGGATCTTTCTTCCGATTTTGTGTTAAAATCTTCCCTTTCGCTTCCATTTAACAAACATGGAGATGGAAAGAGAAGTTGGGGAAGGGAAGATGTAAGAGGAAAAATGAACACGTAAAAATCCTGCAGAGGCGCCTACATTCTCAGCGTGCGTGACACAGAACATTAGAACTCCAGGATTTTCATCTGTTTCCCTCCCTGTTCAATCTCCAGCATCCAGAATAGTGTCCTCTCCCGGGAGGTCGTGGGGACGTCCAGAGAGGACTCAACCCAGAGCAGCGGCGACGGGGTTCTTATCTCCGCACAAGACAGAATTTAAGAACAAGACAGATGCAGTAAAACAGATTTACCGAAAATCAAAGTACACACTTGAGAGGAAAGTGCGGGCCAACTCAGAGAGTGAGTCTTGCGGAAGAAGTCACTATCGGGAGGGAGTTTTTATCCCTCCTATGCTGAGAATTGGTGACATCCTACTCATGTGGTTCATCCGTTTCCTATCCTGGGCCGTACCCTCCGTTTCCTACTTTTTCTTCCTTATTTGGTTCCACCGAAACTGTCATGGCATCAGATGCATTATGGGAGTTGTAGTAACCGCAATGCAAATGAGATTATTATGACATCATATTAGTTAAAGGTCAGGTTCAGGTCATAAGGATCAGCCTGGCTGGAAGAAACTGGTTCTCGTTTTTCTCTAGCTGCAGGTACAGTACACATTCTCTTTGTTACTTGTGTAACCAGTGAAGAACCTCAAGTTGTACCCTGGAGGGGGTCGTCAATTTCCTAGGCTTTCATGTCCTGCCTCACCCCCAGTAAGCATCTACTGAATGAACAAATGATTACTCACTTATTACAGATTCAGACCAACCAACCCAGCACCGAACAAGTCATGCTGCCCAAAATGGCTCACCCAGTGGTTAGTATGTCTGGTGAACCCCCAACATTACCCAGGAGCTCTAGAAAATTTCAGATTTGCTGTCACTCCCACTTCAGCTGTACCAGAATCCAGGTTGATGCCCAGGATCTGCATTTATAAAGCTCCACCCAGGATTCTTAGGCCAGCAGGGTACGACTGGCCCTTAGGAACCACCACTGTAAGTTCTGACAACATTTGCCAATAGCTCCTGGGTTCTTCCTTCTCCCCACTGTGAAGGACACGTGCACACGTGCACCCACAGTGAAGAATTCAAGGCCAAGGGACCCACAAATAGCTGTGTACACATAGTTGTGCACTGTAATAAGTGCATCACAGTGTGGTCTGGTGGACAAATCCAGACTTGCTCGTGACCAGGCTCGCAGAGGCAACTCTGACTTGCTGCTTGGAGGAGAAATTGTATCTGCAGCTAATCATTTTCAAGAGCATGTCACGTTAAACTGAAGGATTGAGGGGAAGGCGATCTGTGTGAACGGTTCCTCCAACCAACACCTTCATCTGGGGGCAGAGGAGAGCAAGGCCCAGGATCTGATGGCTGGGCCGTCACCCACATGGCAGATGGGCCACCCATTGAAACAACACCAGGGGCTGGGTGCTTGGCAAGGAGATGACACCAGTCAGGAAGTGGGGTGCCTGCCCTCCCAAAGCAGGCCCAGAGTGCAGCTGTGAACTCATAGAAATGGTTCGGGGAGAACAGTGAAAATCGTAGAGAACAGCAGACAGGCCTGGTGGTTTGGTCTAAAGAAGTTAGGGGCATGCGGCCATCTGGTAGCCATTCTGACTATAATCAGGAGAGGAGACTTGGGTAAATGTGAGACTTGGGAAGTGCCCTGTGGAACTTGAATTCTTGACGTGTCTCCGTACCTCATCCGTGAGCATTTCTGAGAATCACCATACACCCCATACTGGAAATCGAAAGTACCCAGATCATGGTACCATTTCTGCCCCCAAAACAAAAATTAAAGCCTGGTTCTTAGTCATTTTTCTCTTTCAGGAAAATTTTCATTTTCAAAAACATTTCCTTTTATTTATTATTTCTGTCGACTGGACAAATAATTTTCCAGGTAGTCTGCCAAAAGGAGGGTTTGTTCGGGAAAAGAAAAAGAAACAAAACCACCGCTGCAGTGCGAGAACTTGCACCTCCTGCCGGCCATGCATGTGCAAAAAAAGGGACTCTCCTCCCAAGATGGCCCTATAGCTATCCCTCCCCCAGGAAGTTAGAACCATAAATCTTTAACAGGAAGTCAGGACTAGAGAGTAACAGGAAGCCCAGCTCCATATCCATATAGCTCCCAGTTCTTGGGTTAGTTTTCTTAAAATGTCAGTTCACTTTTACCATCTCTCATTATCTTCTTAGAACAAAGGAGTGGTTTTCAGGCCAACAGAGAACTAATTCATGTTGCTTTCCCCCCTTTCCACGGTGGTCCTCTGCGCACTCTGGGGCCTTTGGTCATGCTGTCACCACTCACCCTGCAGGCATTGCTTCATTTTCCATTTTCTTAAAAGGACCCCCCCCCCAAGGGAGCTCCTTTCATTTCTTCCCTCAGATGGGAATCAGGGAAATCCTCAGAGGGCCACTGGGGTGCAGAGGTGCCCCCCCCCCACCCTACTGGAAGTCTGTCATCTCCCTCCAGGCTCTGGTCTTGTGGGAGGCACTTCCTGTAAAACCAAGCATGAATAATGGATGGCAAGGAAGCCTGCCTTGGGCCTCATTAGCATACACCTTGTCAGAAACTGCCCTTCCGGGCCTCCTGGCTCCCCTCCCCAGGTGCCCTGGCCCCTTTGATGTGCCTTTGCATTCTTCCTTTCCAATGTCCCCTTGTCATCTGCCATTGTTGCTGCCTGCCGGGTTTCCTCATTCTGGTGTCATTCCATCTGGGGAGGCTTTCTTTTTGTCTGTGTTTTCTTTTTTTATTTCCTCTCGTTATTATCTTTCAAGGCATTTTAATCTGCCTTGGTGTTGCAGGACTCCTTTTTTTTTTTTTCCTTCTGAAAATATTGAACGATGCAAATCCCAAAGACTTTATTCTGTCATGCTTTTTGTCGGGTTGTTTCATTTGTTTCTAATTCTTTCTTTCTTTTCAAACTCTCCCACTGGGGTTCTGGAGACACATCGAGTCACCTTCCTGTTCACAGTGGTCTTCTTTAGTCACATGAATTCTAATCAATAGATCCCCTTCTGCCATAAAACATATGCCTTACACAGATCTCAAAAGGCAAGCCCTAATCTGAGCATATGTACAATCTTGCAATTTAATGGACTAAGATGTTTCACAAGCTGCCATCATTTACCCCCCATATTTAGAAGAACTGGGTTCTCACACCAGCTACACTTTTAATTAACTTTGTCACCAAGTGAAAATAAATCAGACTTTCCAGGCCTCCGTTTTCTTATCTGTGAAATGACAGGGGCTGGAAAAAATAATTGCTATGCTCCCTTACTATGTAAAACTGCTGAAATTCTAAGTTTCATTCTTGCTGTAAAAATATCAGATAACCCTTTCTCTGGTGTTTGATGCATGATTTTATTTTCGTCTCAGGCAGTTCAATAACTCAGCCCGTGGCTAGACCCCTTTGTGGGGTTCCAGCCCTGCCTTTATCTTTGTTAGATTACCAACTCTGTCTTTCTTCTGACACACGCAACACACTGTGTTTACGCTGACTCTGACTTGGACGGCGGAAGAACAAACACAGGCAGAGCCCATTGAAAGGCACTTTATGAGGCATGCCGGCTTTGAGGCGCTGCTGAGATGGCTTCCACAGTGAGGAGAGGCCACAAATCTTCTGCCATGTAGGCATTTGTTTGTTTGACTCTGCTTAAATCAAAGAGGGAAATATTTGCAGTGCTCTCATCTCTCCTTCAAAAGGTCGACAGTCCCAAAGAGCATCTTAAGCCAATTAACCAAATTAACCACTCAAGCCATCAGCCTGATGGGTGATTCCTGTATTAATTTCACAATTATAGACACTTGAAGTTCAACCAGCACATTCCCGTGTTTCCTCAGATTTAGTCATCATGGTAAGCGTGTGGGGGAGCTTTGGCAAGTTTCATCATCCCCATTTTGCTGAGGAAGAAACTAGAGTTAAAAGGTTAGGGGCCCGCACAGCAGTCTCTCTGTAAAAGGGAAGAAGAGGGCCGGCCGAGTGGCGCGATGGTTAAGAACTCGCTTGGGATGCCAGAGGGCCCCGGTTCGGATCCCACATATGAGGGCCAGTGACACTGCCCTCCACAGCTAAGATGCTGAACAACAGCTCAACCTGGAGCTGGCTGCTGTGAGTGGCCAGCGACGGCGTAGGCTGGAGCCCCTGCTGCGGTGGGTTGCCATGGGCTACCGTGTGTAGCCAGCAGCCAGCGTGAGCGGCCAGCAGCCACAGTGAACGGCCGTCCAGAAGCCAGCGACTGATCTGCCTCGCCCGGGAAGAGCGCAATGATGGTGCCAACTTGGGCCAGTGAAGCAACATCCTCCACAACTAGACTGAAGAACAAAAGGACAGCAACTTGTCTGTCCCCCTTCCCCCAATTCCCCAGCACTGTTCCCATCTCCCCAATTCACCAATAAAAATCTTTAAAAAAAAAAAAAAAAAAAAGGGAAGAAGAACCTAGGTCTCCTAGCTAACACTGAGCTGCAGCTGAACAAATCAGCCATTTCTCCCCTAACATGCACAGGCCCAGTCTCTCCTAGCAAAACATAAACATAAATGTCACTGTCTGGGTGAGAAGGCAGGAAAACCACCCCGTCTTCCCTTCTCTCAAAGCCTATAGAGAGCACTGGCATAGCTGCCTCCTGCCACTGAGCTCTGAGGAGAGGCCGATGTGCTGGGAAAAGCAGGTCCCACCGACTCCCAAGCCACGAAGGTCTGCCCAGGGCTGGGGCCAGGCCCCAAGGTCGCGCAGTGATCCTGAACACAGCACCTCCTTACATATTGCTCCCTAGAAGGCTGAGCAAAAGAAGCCAGAATGATGAGCACGTGCTGTACGACTCCTTTTGCATGCATTCCTTTTACAGAAGTTCAGTCGGACTAAACGGACCCGTGGTGATCGATATCAGAGCTGTGGTGATGAGCAGACTCACAGGAAAGGGGAATGGGGGCCCTTCCCAGGGGTGATGGGAAGGTCTTAATTTTCATTTGGGGTGGTGGTCACATGGGTAGATGCAATTGTCAAACCTCACCAATATGCACAGTTCAGATCTGTGTGTAAATTATATTTATTGCATATAAGAGTAAATCATCCTTCAATTTGAAATATTGATAGTCTTTTGAAAAAATCTGGTCAAACTATTGCACAAATGTCAGAAAGCTCTCTTCAGTCAGGCCTCCTGTCACCCTGAGCTGAGATAATGTCCCTTTCTCTAGGCTCCCATTTGAGTCATTGCTGTCACTGCATTTGCATGTGGCATTGAAATGTGGTCTCCACATAAATCTAAGCTCTTTGTGAAGGTGCGTCTGATCCGGGCACAGTGTCTGGCCCTGGCAGGCATCTGTCAGATCCAAAGAGCCCAGGAATTCTCACTTCGCCACTTGGGCACATGGAGGAAGTGGCCAACATGGATTCTGAGGAGAAACCACTTTCCATGTGGCTGCCAAGGCAGGTAAGGCCCTGGCTGTGGGTGTGAGACTTCCGCAGATGTCCCAGGGACATTCTCCACACTGGAGGACATTTAAAGGGACTGAGGACAATATCAGGGTTTTGCTGGCCCTGAAGAGGATGAAATTGAAGCAGGTAGCCCCACGAGGGGTGGAGGGAGAAGTGACATGAGAAGAACAGCACTACTTAGTTCTAGAAAGTGAGGAAAAACAGCTGATAACTCTCCCCCACTCCCGAGGGGAAAAAAAAAAAAGAGACAGAACAAGAAAAATTTCCAAGAATTATGGGGCTGCAGGAGTTTGCTTCTGTGTATACACTGGTCTAAGTGAATTGTTTTGCATTGCTGGTAAATCAGTGCACGAGTGGTGTCTACTTATTACTCAGTGGGAAGACACTGGACAGAGTTCTGGGTGGGAGGCCAAGCATCAGGTGGGCTCCAGCACAGCAGGACATGATGCCACAGTCCAGTGCTGAGGACCACCAGGGCCGAGTGCTGGTTTTGCAGAGATCTTGAAGGAAGCACAAAGGGTCAGCAGCCCACTCAGGGACCTAGAGTTTCTAAGCTGGAGGGGAAACCAAATCAAGAGGAAACAGTTAACCAGATACAAAGAAAGAGGCTTAGGTAAGGCTTGGGCAGCTGGCAGCCCAGGTGACTCCCTGGCAGGCGTGGGCACAGCTAGTTCTGGCTCGCTTGCCTGAGTATCTGCCTTGGCCTCCACTGGGCAGGGCGGCACCAGGCTGGGGTGGAAAGGCAGTGAATTGCCAAGAAGAGACTTATAGTCAAGTTATAAAGACAAGACCAATGAGATGAGATTTAAATCAATTCGAGAGAGGAATAGGAGAGGTGTCATAAAGGAATTTGGGATTAATGGCTAAGTGATGGATGTAGAACATGAGAGTCAGAATCAAGTCAATCCAGATGAGCTGGGATGTCTGCAAGGAGGGGACAGGGATATAACGAGGAGTTCAAGCCAGCTGCTTTCTTTCATCACAAGCAGTGGGTACGCAGACCAAGCCCCCAGGAAGACTCAGCACTTCCTCAAAGAAAAATGCCTTCTTCCATTTCACTTCAAACTCCAGCTTCTCAGGTGATCTTCTTTTGAGGGAGACATGGAGCCTGAGAAGTATCTTCCACAACAAGGAAAGCAACAGTGCATGGGGAGGAGAGGGTGGAGATAAAAGGTAACTGGTGCTCATCCTTGGTGGAGGGACAGGTGTGGTGAAAACCTGCAGGGGGCATGCCCAGCAGAAAGGGCGTCCCCTGGGGAACACCAGCTGATTTTGGTAGGTATTGTCATATCTTCTCGTCTTTCAAGAGATGCCTGAAATCCAGATTCTATGGGAAATCTCTGACGTTTTGAATGTGGGTCTCCATTTTTGTTTGTACACAAATAGAACATATTGACCACCAGTCTGACCTCTTAGTGAGACGGTCAGTCTAACTTGAGGTAAGAGATAAGAGCCCATTTTAATTGCAGTGTTGCCTTAGGAAGATGGAACATACGGGTAACTGAGCACCAGCCAGTGTGTTCTGCTTCTTGGAGTCTACGTGCACAGATGCAAATGCAACAGTTCTATGTCCAGTGGAGGCGCGACACCTACCTGAGACATCTGCGTGTTCCTGGAGGAGATGCCTTCTCCACGTGCTCGATAAATGTTAGATAAATGAGTGAACAAGTCACTCCAGCGAGAAACCTAGTCTCCACAACAATGGCAGCAAAACAGTCACCTACGCCAGGGTTTCATACATTCACAAGAGTTCCTAGAACAGTTTGGGGACTATGGAGAGCACGCACATTCGTGCCGTCGCCTCAGCTGCGCTGGCTGTCCCCAGCCCCACCGTCTTCAGCTCCTGGGGACTCTAAGATCTTCCCCATCTTTTACCAGAACAAGCCCATCTCCTGTCAGCAGCCTCGGTACCAATCAACACGCAGGCCCCTAGGGACGTGGAAAGCCTTTCTGGGAAATATTGTCAGGTAAGGACAGTTCCCTTCCCAAGAGGAATTCTAGGGTCAGTTATTTCATAGTAAGAATGTTGCCAACTCGTTATCCTACAGGAATAGCGGACACTGTTTACAGCTTTTATTGTTCTTCCCCACGGCCGTCCTCTCCCCAGTGAAGTAGGGAGATCAAACAAACAGAAAGATAAGCTCCAGATGGAAGACATAAGTAACCGACCAGCTTATGTGAAGTTGTGCGCCTTGGAAGTTGACAGCTGAGTTGCGAAGACAGGTCTTCTGATTCCAACTCTCATGTGTAGAACCATCAAAACAATCGCTGCCGATTATTTCCCCAGCCTCTTCTGATTTTCTCTAAGTTAGAACATGACTGTGTACATTACGAGTTGGCAAGCTTTCCACCTTAGGCAGGGCTCACGAGCAAGGAGCGGGGTCTGTCATTATGCGCTGACCTGGACCCCACAGGTCAGTGATGGGGTGACCGCAACACAAGCTGTCCCAGGGTCGTCAGTTAGAGGTCCCCAAGGTGCAGGAGCTCCTGACAGCTCCCCTTTGCTGATGTGATGCTTTGGATGCTACTGGCGGATGTTGTGCTGTTACGTGGGCTCTGTATCTACTCTTCCCCACTACCCCCATGGGTATATTAGTTTTCTAGGGCCGCCATAACAAAATGCTACAAACTGGGAGTTCAAACACCGGAAATTTACTCTCTCATCATTCTAGAGGCTTGAAGTCTGAAGTCAAACTGTCGGCAGGGCCACACTCCCTCTGAAGGCTCTAGGGAGGATCCTTCCTTGCCCCTTCCTAACTTCTAGTGGTTGCCAGCAATCCTTGGTGTCCCTTGGCACCAGTAACCACTGTCTCCATTGTCCCCTTGCCTTCTTCCTCGGTCTCCTCTGTGCCTGCAAATCACCCTGTCTGTGTAAGGACACCAACCACTGAATTTAGGGGCCACCACAATCCAGTGTGACCTCCTCTTAACTAATGACACCTGCAAACACCCTGTTCCCGAACAGGGTCATCTTCTGAGGTTCCATGTGGATCCGCACTTGGGAGACACTGTCTAGACGGCAGAGTGGGTGTTTGTCTGCTTAGATATACCTGCTCACAACAGCACAGGCAAGTTCAGAAGTTTCCGGAAGCTGCATTTTCGTGAGAAACTCCTGCCTTATAATTGGTTTCTCTAAATCGCATTCAAGAGCCCAAGTTTACTGACTCTGGGCATTCAATCAAACTTATCTTCTTAGGGCCTGACTTTGGCTTGAATTATTAGCTCCAAACATTTACATTTGGGTGAGGAAAGAAAGATTTCTTACTCAGCAACACTGGGACGAAGTTATTAACCTCAATATTAGGTCAAATTTTGCCAGAGGTCCCAAAGGGGTCTGGAAAGCTGGAAGACAGCCCCTCACCTTTCTCCTACCCAAACCCCACAATGATTTGCTTACGTTTAGTTTTTATTATAACGGCAGAAACAATGAAACAATATATGCTAACCGCATGCTACTAACCACATAGTCAATAAAATGATTTTATCCTATGTGACTTATGTTCCAGGGATATATGTTGTGACATAAAGTGATCACGAGAAAAACGTTTACAAATAAGCACTTGCTGAGCTTCCTTTCTCAGGATAAACCAACATTACTTAAGTATGAAGATGGAGACATTTCACTTTAGCACCTTTAGTCCTCAGTGGCTCCCCATCCACGGCCTCTTCCTGGCCATCCGTAAGTGGCTGCCCTTCCTCGTCCCTCTCTTTCCTTTCCCACTATGTTCCCTTCCATTCCTAACTTTGTGAGAGTTTAAAGGGATAGATGACAGCTGGTCTGTCACTGCACCTCAGATCACCTGTGCGTCTTCTGGGAATTCCTAGTTAGATATCAGGTGCCAGGTGTTGGATTGAGCACAGGCTGTGACTTCCCTTTTCCCCCAACATGGATGAAAATATTTTAAAATGTACTGAGAAGCACACAGCCATGCCCCAAAACAGGAAGAGAAAATCTCTGTAGACAAGCTACGGAGCAGCCCCCCCCCCCGGATGACAGGGACAGAAGGAAGCCCACTAGTAAGTGCAGGCTGCCCCACATTCCTCCTGGGGACCAGGTCCAGAGCCAGGCCACATGCACAGGGCAGGAAAGGGCCTTGGTTGCAGGTGGGTCAGGAAGTTGGGGGTCAGAACTAAGCTGCCCACCCAGGGCTGTGGCTTGGCAGCAAACTGCCTGCATGTGGCTGGGGCTGGAGATTTGCTTCTACATGTCATGGGAGCCCAGGGTTCTGTGCCTGCTGGGGCCCAGGCTGAAGCCAGGATGAGCTCATCTCAACAGGAATTCTCACATCCCATATAAGTAAGGGAGTGCCCTCCCCCCATAAGTAAGGGGGTGCCCTTCCCCCAAAAAAAGAACAGCAACAGGAAAGACAGGCAGCCAGCACCAATGGGCCACAGAGAAGTATTTCATATCCTCAAGGAAGTAAAGGAGGAAACAGCAGCAAACACAAGTGGATGGTTGTAGAAGAAACAAATTAGAAAGCTTGACTATGAGGAGCAGAGTTATTAGAACAAAAACTCAGTAGACAAGTTGGATCTCAGTACAGATCAAGAGTGAATTTATGGAAATGGAAGCTCAAACAGGAGGACTCTTCCAGAGTGGATCGCAAAGGAGCAAAGAAAAAGAAAACATAAAGGAAAAGTTAAAGGACATGGAGGATTAATCCAGAAGTTCCAATCCACATCCAATGCATTCTAGAGAAGGAAAGTATAAAGGATCCTTGAGGAATAGTGTTTGAAAAGTAATGCTTAAGAATTTTCCAGAAAAAAAGAGAGAGGCCTGAGGCCTTAGCAAAAATATCTCACAAGAGGCCAAGCAGAAAAAATGTGTTTAAAAATCTACACTTGGAGACATTTTTATAAAAGTTTGGAACATAAAAGGGGAAAGAGAAGAATCTTAAAATTTGTCTCCAAGTTGGATCTTCAAGGGAAAGGTTTGCAGTGTGAACTTCCATCTCTCAGTTTCTGGGTCTCAGTGAGAGCAAGGGGCCACCTGCATGTCCTACCACATCTTCCCTTCTCTGAATCACCTGCTTGCTGGAAAACTCCTGCCCCCTCTTTCCTCAGGGTCTCAGTACTAAAGGACACCTTTGAAAACTGGGAAAATAAATAAATAAACATTTCTTGAATGGCTCCTTTATTGAGAGCAACATTTTCCTCTCAAACGTCCCAAAGACCATTCTCTTTCTTTTTCTACCTTACTGAGAGCCTTGAATACAATTCTGAAGAAAACTTTCCAGCAAATAATACTTTCAGAAAGTTTTCCTCTTGTTTTCTCTTGCTGTTTTCTCTAAATTGTGGAGCATGGTATGGGTTTTATAAACAACTCAGGTAAATTTAAAATTGAATAAAATTGAGTAAATGTTTCAAATGTCACTTTTATTTTTTTATTCCATGACCCTTTGTCTTAATCATTGTATCTAAAATGGTATATCATCAGTGAAAGAACGTCTTTAAAGAGTGAAACAGACCTAATATTTTAACTACAATATTGAAGGGCATACAGAAACATTCAAGAAAACAAGTTTTGTTATGGGACCCCTGGGTATATTATTTGTTTCATCTCCTAATGATGGAAGAAACAAAAGAAAGGCTCAGGAATGCAATCAGTGAGTCAGCAAAAGCAATGACTTTGTAAGTTAAGCTGTCTAGAAAATCCCTTCCTTGGCTATACCACCCCTCTTGGGATCCACTTGATGACATCATGGAAGAGTGATGGTGGCCTTGAGAAGGTCATTCTGGGAGGAACCAGGATCCCGCATCCACAGATACCCTCCCCAGTCACCACCCAACCTCCATGGTTCCTCATGGCTAAAGCCCAGCTAGTGCTGGTTGCGTTCACCTCAGCCTGCAGGCATGTCCGGCAGAGCATGTGCATGATGGCTGAGGGGACTCATTCATACCCTGAGAAGCATCCTTCAGTGGGAAGAGAGTAACTCAGACACAAACTTGACAAGGTGACAGATCTCAGTTGTTAGAACAAACAGATGGTTTTAAATGTAGCCTGCTCTACATTAGGTGCCTGTCAAATGTTTGTGGAATTAGTTATTTAATGAGTGAATTTGGATGAGTACCAGGGAGGGGGAGCTCCAAGTCAAATTGAAAAGTGTATTTGTGCAATAGCCTCTGAGAGTCATTGGAGGTATACAAGAGGTGTAGCAAGGCAACACTAGAGTGGGGAAGATATTCTCCCCAGCCTCCCTGAGATTGCCACTGTGCTGCCGTGTCAAGGGGGCTGGAGGATGGACAGCCCAGCAGAGCAGTCCCAGCTGGGCATACCATTGGCAGTGGGCCTTGGGTGGCTTTCAGCTTCCACTAGCAGGTGGAAAACACCAAGGGGTCTCCATGAGCATTAGAGATCCTAAGGGGAGGGGTCACTCTATGGTACTAGAGCAGAAAAAAGTTAGGCAAACTATGGCCACTCTCACCTAGGAGGTGGGATGGCTATGACTCTAGGCAGACATGCCGTACCATACATATGGGTGGGGACTCCCATACTTGGCAGATACTGGGGAGAGGGGGCATGTATCACTCAGGCTTCAGGTGTATGAAGCTGAAAATATCCTAGCTATTTTCAACAAAAAGAAGATTCAATGGCAGAAATTAAGAGTTTTCAGAATCCTTGGGCTATCTAATGAGCAAGATGACCCTCAGAACAACACCAAATTAGCCCACCGGAAAGAGTTTCTACCTCTGCTCAGTAAGTGGGGACCCAGAGGCAGGGGCGGAGGGTATAGTTCAAGGTCACATTGCCAGGCTGCTGTCCAGTGGTTGTGACACCACAGTTGCTTCTTGACGTCACTGAAACCAGGGCTGGAGCCTTGATGCTGAGACAGGCAGCCAGCACTGCCAGGAGCTGCAGCTGAGGCCACAGGCAGGCAGCCCCCACTTGGCCTCCACCTTCCAAATCCCGGGAAGTCATCCTAACAATCCATCCAGAACTCTAGCTGCAAGGGATTCTGTGAGATGTATTTTCTATCCTTCCAGCCCCTGTCATTCAGGAAGACACACAAAAAGTAAGGGGGAATGGAACATGGATGCCAAACCCCCGTAACCACCATGCAGCTGGGGTACTGGGTGTGCAAGCCAATTTTAAATCAAGAAGTAGAAGTCCTAAGATAATAGATGGAAGTGAAACCAGGAAAATCTTATGTGTTATTAGTAATACAACTGCTTTATTTAGTTTTTTAACCTCTAGATTGTGTGGGCTAAGGAAAAATGGAGATGGTACCTACTTTACAAGATTATTTTAAAGATTTATTAAGGTAAATTTATTAAGGTAAAATAAATGAAAAGTAAAGTTGTTATGCAATAATAGTAATTTTAGGTGAAAAAAATAAAACTCTTTCCTCTAATGAATCCAAAGTAAATCCCATTGGATAAGTTCTAAACAGGACCCTCTTAGAGAAAGTTTAAGTAAGTAGCAGTTAGTCCTTGGCTTTTATAATGATAAACATACCTGTGTTTACTCACAATAAAATGTGAGTCCATGCCTCCAACTGCCACCACCCCATTGAGATTTAATTAACCTTTACAGCATCTCCAGCCCAATCTGCTCTTTCATCTGAGCGCTGGCATTGTTGCCTGCCGTAACTTGGAGAAAGGTACCGTGTGTCCATCCATCACACCCAATGGAGAGCATGTCCTCACCTCCCCACGGGGCCTGACAGCCGTCCCTCCTCTAAATCCATCCCCGTGCTAATACTCCCAACTCCGAGGGTTCCACTGCATAGAGCTGTCCCTCCCGCCTCTACCCTTAGCCAAGCTACTAGGTGTTGGAGCAGCTCCAAATTTCTATAATGAATTGTTATCCCAATTCTAGGAAAGCCATTAGAACAGATCTGAAGCTGACCCCTCAGAATCAATCTTCAACAGGACTGTTTACCAACATGGTTAAAGAAAGGAAGAAAGAGAGAAAGGGAGGAAGAAAGGAAGGGAGGAAGGGAGGGAGGGAGAAAAGGAATAGAACTCAATGCAAATCTTGTGCTTTTCATTGAAAGAAATGTCAGCCCAGAGAGGCAAAACAGGGGCAGGCCTGTTTGGACAGATTAAGCCTAGATTTCTCCCCGGGAACTCTACATGACACAGCTTGACTCAAAGCTGGGGTCAGACGCAAGTGCTAGCTATGAAGCCCATCTTTCTGAGCAAGACCTCAGGGAGGTAGTGTCCCCTCTCTGAGCCCCAGTTCCCTCATCTGTAAAGTAGGAAAGATAGGAACACTGTCACAAAGGTTTTTAAAGAAGTGGGATAATGTTCAGGAAATATCTTAAACAGTAAGTCTACATCAATAGTTATTAATATTAAAATGGTGCAGAGAAAAGAGTAAAGGGAACCCAAATAGGCATTTCAGTGACTGAAAATCCAAATAAACTAATGAAAGTTTCTCTTTGATGATTCCACTGAGCTTCAAAGAATAGCAAAGATAACATCATGGCATTAAATGAGTATGTTATAGATTCATATGATAGACACTCCCCCACTTCCCTGTTTCACTCAGTAAATCCTTCTTAGCAGATTCCTGTTCTATAAGATCATTTATAAGGCAGCAATATGTATCTTGGGTTTGTATTTTAAAGAAAGGGCAACACTAGATGTCATTTGGGAAGCTCTGCACACTTGTCTCTTGGCTCCTCTTTGTCTTGACACTTCAGTCCCTGCATTCAGTTGCGTTGGTGTTTTTCCTTCCTTGCACTGACTGGTGTGACCAGATGCTTCCAGGTAAGGTTGTCATGTCAATGGTCGCATGTCCCAGGATCAGTTTGGCCCTAGTCATCTTGATGAGAGCATCCAAGATCCCTTCCTTTGCAGGCTCCAAACTCAATGCCTCATTTCACCAATGCCTTTGTCACCTTCCTGACCCTCGTTCTTTGGAGATTCTTCTCCTGTTCTTTGCAGCTTCTCTCCAAGCAAGCAGAACAAAGCAGTGTCAGGTGAAAAGCAGGGAAGACAGACCTCTGATGGGTGATGGTGGATGCTGATGGAAACCAGAGCTCACATGCAACAGTCCTGGAAGCGGTGAGCATTACCCAGAGAACAGGGGTCACCGCGGAGCCAGGCTAGCAGATAGGGTTCTTAAGATGAGCATTTCTCGCCTCAGCTCTGCTGGAGACTTTTCTGTTTTCTTTTCTTTTCTTCTGGAGATAAACAAAACAGGAAATGAAACTCAAAAATGCACAAGGTGTTCAGGCACATAAAGGATCCAATTTACACATCCCTGATGCTAAATTCTTTCTCTGATTCATACAGTCAGATCAAACATTAGGGACCAATGTTATTTCCGTTAGACAATTCTGCCTCCCTGGCATCCTGGGCTGTTTGGGCTGGAATGGACCCTGTTCTAAGAGCCCATGCATTTCATCTACAGGTACTTGTTGGATATGCACTATAGCCTCCATGTCACAGATGGAGTAAGACTACTTACCCTAAAGAGCGTCCAGCTTGGCTGACAGCTCTGGAGGCAACAGAAACTTTGTATGAGTTGTGCCAAATCCGGCTCCCAAAATTAGAGGGTCTTATAACTTTCAGAAAATTCTCAATCAGAATGTGAAGTCTTCACTACTTATGAAAGCTGCTTTATTCAAACCCCTGCTGGGGTGGTCAAGACAAAACACAGTCCTTCAAGGATTCGCTGTCTCCTAGAGTCAGCAGGATCACTTTCATCGAACCCTCTCAATATCCTCTTATATTCATCAGAGTGGCAAGAATGGAAGGTTAAGCAGAAAAGGAACTTATGAGCAGATATGAGGGAACTCAGGGTCCCCAGAGGTGTGCGCTTGGAGTTTCTTGGCCAGGAAGGACGTATGTTCACATTTCCCAGCCGATTGCTCCAGCAGGCACCCTGTGCAGCCTCCTCTGGACACAAACGGTGGTCACGCTGTGGACTCACCAGGCTTTCTTCCTGTGGCTTCTGAAATCATGGGGTCACTCTGCTATACTCTACCCACCTTGCAGAAAATTACATCTTCATTTTTAAATGGATGTACGTCACAGGGCTGAACTTCGGGTGCCAAGGAGATGGGGAATGATTTCACTTTCATTAAGGTCCTGGCTTCTACCAAGGGAAGGTAGCATTCATTCCCGTGTTCTCCAGATCAGGGAATCCGTGAAAGATGCCGGCATCCACAAGGTGACAAACGTTCCCAGTCTGCTACCATCATGCCAGCTGATGTCCTGGTGGTGTCATGTCCACTTTAATGGTATAGCCTTCTAACTGTTCTTCCCTCCTTTCTAACTCTTCTTCCTCATCCCTTACTCTAGACAATTTCTAGATTCATTTTTCTAAAATGTAGCTCCACTCCCTTCGATGACTCCCTACTAAAGTGCCAATATTATCAGCAGAGGATAAACATAAATACTTAATACAATTCAGTCTCTGTGACTAATCCAGAGAGCAGACACAGCACCCTAGGAGAATGGAACACAACACCAGCAAATTTTTCAAGGAATAGAAAAAGACCCAAGGAGGAGGACTTCCTGAAACAAGGGACCCTGGGGCAATGGAGAGTGTGGAGGGAGGAGATAGCACTAAGTAAGCAATTTGTCATTGCGCGTGTCCCCAGCACCGAGATGGGCTCTGGGATCATGCGTGAATGAGACACAGTCTAGCCCAAGTACAGGAGCCTGTAGGGGTCCATCCGAGTGCGTGGAAAGCCTCAGCCACTGAACGATTGCTCCTAGAACTTAGCTATGAGCTTGTACCCCTGCTCCTCGGCCCCCACACCAAAGCTATGCCTGGATTGACCTGGGTCATTTCAAGCATAGTATAGCCCAGGTAGAAGGAATCCATTTATACCACCCAGAAGGGTCTGGGTGTAAAGCAAGGACTCTCATCTGGAGGGGAGGCCACACACAGTTACCTGTCTGGTCCAATTTCCAGCTATTTAGAGAGGCAGGGAAATGGCCACGGATGCAGAACACTGGTCATCACTGAGCTCTCCCTTAATGATCATTGAGGATTTGGGGATAATGTGAATAACCCTTCAATCAATTCATTCATCCTTTAGTCCAACATCCACCAAGATGAAAACCATGGCTTATGTCACTGCTCAGCCTTTGTGTGGACTGGTTCCTGGTGTCTGACATTGACACCAGAGGATGTGTTCACTTTCCACTCAGAGTATGTGTTTTTGGCACCTCACATTCTGCTCTCTGAGCACAGGTTGTCTGAGGTGCATGAGATTACGTGTGCTGTGTTACTCCCCACAGGAAGGACCAGGAGGAGTCAACTATGTGATCCAGACACACACAGAGAAGCAGAGCTGAGCAGGTGTCCGGGCCTGAGCCTCCGGCACTTCCCAGCCTTGGTGGCCAGCACAGCTGCTTTCCTGAGGCTGCAAAGGACAAACAAGAAGATGCTGCTTCTGCCTGGGCTGGTCAGCCATTCCCTTGATTGCCTGCTCCTTGGAAGGAGCAGGTAGGATAAGAAGCTCAGCTTGTCATCTTAGTTTGGGTAGTCATTCATTCATTCATTCATTCATTCATTCATTCATTCAACACACCCATCTCCACTGAACACTCCTATCTACCAAGCACTACAATAAATGAGGGAGATGCAAAAATGCTTACACTCCTGGAAGGAGGAGAGGAGATATTGGTGGTGATTAAATGGTGAAGTATCCCAGACTTTCAGGTAAAAGAACAAAAAGACCCCAAATGTAAACCTCTTTCCTTCCCCCAAACAACTCTGACCATTTTCCTTCCAAACTCCCAGCCCTTTGGGCTCAGGATTTAATAGGGGTAAGAATAGGGGAAGGGGAAGGAGGAAGAAGAGGAGAAGAGAGGACAAGAGAGGAGAAGGGGGGAGAGGGGAACAGAGAAGAGAAGAGGGAGCGAGGCATTCCCCAGCACAGTGTAAGACTCAGAACCGAGGAGGACGGGAGACCCTGATGTATGCCCCTTCGTGCTTCCCATTCTCACACTCAGAATTTGCTCCAATCCGGACAGAACCATTAATGTGCTGCCTTCACCTTGTGCTGCAAGAGCCTCTGTCACCCCCCCACCCAGGGCTGCTGGTGGGTAACTTTGCCTGGACCTTCTCTTTCTGCCTAAAGCTGGAGGTTCCTTAAGCGTGTGGCTGCAACACTGACTGGCACAAAACAGACTCATGTACGTATCTGGTATGCTCTCCTTGCCTCTTCAGATGCTCCCTTCGGAAATCACGTTAACACAGTTCGAGATATGTTAGGAGAACAAGCCAGGGAAAAATATGGACAGGGAATTCTTTAGTCACCCAGGAATGCTTTCCAGTGTCCCTCAAAATTGTCCTCAGTTCAGAGAATAAAAATTCAGGGCTCTCACTGAGGTTTCTCAGGGTCTGGTCCAAACACTGGAACCCACCTTGATGCTCCTGAGAGAAACAGCAGACTTTTCAACTGCTGTCTGCCTGATTCTCATGAGTGTTTACCTGCCCATGAGGGAGAAACGAAGATTGGGAACATCTAATTTGTATAAAGTGCCCCCCTTTCCTGAGTCTACACCTCGCCCCCGCCATGGCTCCTTTCCTGTCAAGAAATTAGCCTCTTCCTTGTCTCATCTTAGCTTCTAAGAGAGGACCTTCTGGAAGCATAATCTGTTGGATCCTTCCTCTCAGACCTCAGTCTCTGTGCAGGTGAAGCTGATGTGCTCTCCCAGTTTCTCCCCAAAGGCCCTCTGGAGCTGGACATCCTGAGGTAGACAGGAAGTACAGTTATTTGGGGGTAAACAGGAAGTACAGGTTATTTGGTGTAGACAGGAAGTACTGGTTATTGGTGGTGCAGACAGGAAGTACTGGTTATTGGTGGTACAGACAGGAAGTACAGTTATTTGGGGAACTGACAGGAATGGGGAAGGAAGATGTGCTGCCCTAAGAGCACCTTTTGTATGTAGAAGAGGTTACTGCTCCCATCCAAGGAAAAAAACAACCCTGCCTTATGCTCCAGGGTGAAATTGCAACAAACGAACTGTGACTCTGTGCTCAGTTCTCCTTTTCTCCTTCACACCTCCCCCGGACACAGTTTATTTGTGATTTCTAATTTGTGGTTTTGAGGATTTAAAGAGACTTATTTTCCATACAAGTCACATACCCTAATTATACATAGCTTTCATCTCTTATTTTCTTTTCAAGACTTGAAGTAAACATTCATAGCATTAATTTCTATATTATGTAGAAAAAAGTCTGTCCCAGGAAAGCAATATCAGGCTATCATTTAAAAAATAAACATATATCTCTCACCCCTTCACTCCAAAATCAATACACTTTTTTTTTAAGCACTTAAATGTTCGAGATATTTTCAGCTTTTCTTCATTGTCTTAAACATCTGTTTGGCTGTCTCCCTGCAGACATCCGCTAAATAATATGGTTTATTTTGGGTAACTGATTATAGGAAACCTTCTCATACATCCACCAAATGACATTTTAAATCACATCTTCTTTTCAACTTTAAAGAACCAAATGATTTCCTTATCTTGACATGATTTATCATTTGAGCATGAGCCAGCTGACCTATGAGGATATTATCTATGGCTGCTTCACATGAAGGGTTCTTATCAAGCAAGCAAAGTTTACAATCCCAGCAGGAGAATAGAAGAAAAACAAATGGCATGGTCAATAATTCTCCACATAAGATTTTTTTCAAGGGATCTTATCTAGTAAACCCTTTCCCAAAAAGCTCACAAATGATATGACTTTCCATTAACTGCAGAGATATGGTAAGTGATGTGGGTAGTGCTGTGAATGTTTTCTCTTCACCAGCTATCAGCTAAGGCTCCTATTTTGTTTCTTTTTGGATATTTGTTGGATTTTTGTTGTTGTTGATGTTCCATCCAAGCCTTTGTTGCTAAAGATGTTCTCTCATTACTGATTGTTTTGATCAGAAGCTAAAAACTATAGTGAAAAGTCACCTCTCTACCTTCCTTCCTGCTGTCCTGCAGTTGAGTGACTGGTGTGGCTCAGCTGGAGGTGCATCCCAGGGCCCCAGGCTCACTCCACTCCCAAACCCCAGCACCTCTTCCCCAGTCTAATTGTCAGGTGACTTTGCTTCTTACTTCACTTCACTTTGGGTGAGAAACTGTCTTTGTTTGCCCAGGAATTAGGGTTTCCTAGGACATAAAACTTTCATTGCCTGGAAAGTCCCAGGTAAACCAAGAGAGTGAGCCCCTCTAAAATTCCATTCTTCCTCAACTTTTCAAGGACATCGTTCCAGCAAAACTCTTCCCTCTATCCTAAGCCATCCATCCTTTCCTTTGTAGCACATCCTCATTTTTATACAGCTCATATGTCTCACATTCAAGAATAGCACTAAACAACACTCAGGTCTCTGGTCAGCTACAGCCATTCCCTTCCTCCCCTTCACAGCAGGACGCCTGGACACAGTGTTTTGTTCTCACTGTCTCCAGCTCCTCTAGCTGTTGTGCCTTAAACCCATTACAATTAGCCCTCTCACCCACCATGTCACCAAACTGCTCTTGAGGCCACCAAACCCTCATGCAGACAAATTCAGTGTTTTCAGCCTTCCTCCTACTTGGTCAAGGCAGTTTTTCTTAACTTTTTTTTAAGCATTTATTTGAGCTAAACTGACCATATATGCTGGGGAGCAAGATCTGAAATGCTCCCAGTCATTGGCAGTTTTGATCAGGCTGACGACTTCTCCTTGACATGCGTTCCTCAGTTGACTTTCAGGACACCACCCTGTTGTTCCTTATCCTCCTTGGCCATGCCTTCTCATCCCCTTGATATGTAATATTGGAGGGCCTCAAGGCTCCTCCCTGGTTCTTCACCAATATTACCAACACCCTGGCCCAAGCCGCCATTTTGTCTGAATTACTGCAGTGATGATCCCGCTTGGCCTCCCTGCTTTCACCCTTCCCCCTGCCTACAAGCACTCAGTTGGCACTCGAGTCAGATCAGTTCATGTTTCTCAATGGCTCAGTGTAGTCCAGGTAAGATAATAGAGAACTGAAACAGTCACAGCCCCGGATGTAAATGAGCATACAGTTTACATGAGAGATGTTGGATGCTTTTATGAAAAGAGTAAATAACAGTTCAAGGCAAAATATGACTAAATGCCAAGAAGTGTGGTAATAACAATTTGTGCTATGTTAAGACAAATTCTTCACAGCTTATACTTGTGTCACATATGGATTCTCTATTTGTCTCTGTACAAGTCTCTCTAAAATGATAAAGAATCACTCATGGAAAAGCCAAGGCTGAATTACAGAATACTTTCAAAGGAATGCCATTGTTTTATTTCCAACATATGAATTATGACACTGGAAAGCTAAGCAGTGGGCTCCATGAAGAGACCTGCCCAAACCCGCAACTGAAAGAAGCCATTAGAAGTCAACTCAAGATGGTAAATTCAACTCAGTCAAAGCAGAAGTGGGCTTGAAGTAAGCAATTGTGACACGTGTGGCTTCTCAGGCTGCAAGGAAAAGAAAACGGGAAGCCCTCTCTCCCGCCGTTTCCTGAGCTGCTTCTCATAGTGTATGTTTTATAACAAGAGAAACATGTAGGAACCCGTGTTCACACTGGTGCTATTTCCCTAGTTTGAGCCATTTCCCCACATGGACGTTGGAACCCAGGTGTTAAGAACTTCAAATGAGTTTTCTTTTTTCTTCAATTCATTTTACTTATTCAACAAATGTTTTCTGAGCACTTTATTTGGCCTAGAAATTAGTCTGGGTATTAAGTACATAGAGATGACCCAAGCAGACACAATAGTTTCCCCATGGGACTGACATGGGACATTCCATGAAGACCCTTTTAACGGAGACATAGCGTGACCCAGGAGCAAAGCTAGCAGGGTGCGGTCCACTGAGAGTAGCTGAATTCTCCATTGTGTTGGAAAGTAAATTTGACAGAATTCCATGTCTTCTATTTATGGCTTCATTGTCAAGAAACTCAGGAAGACATTTAAATTTACTTGCATTCTAAGAGTTCAAAACTTTTATTAACTTTTTAATTAAAGTACAACATATATTTAGAAAAGTGAAAAAAAATTATAAATTCACACCCATGTAGCCACTTCCCAATTCAATAAATTGAATGTTATTGAACCCATATAGCCCTTTGCTCCCCTTCCCAAAATTACCCCCCACCCTTACCACTACCCTGACCTCTAACACAATAAACTGTTTTTGAACTTTATATAAATGGAATTGGATGCTATGCATTTTCTTGTGTCGAACTGCTTTCACTCTCCATGTTTGTAATTTTTATACAAACTATTACATGAAACAGTTCAATCATTTTAATTGCCATATAGTCTTTCTTTCTATTAACACACTCAAGTTTGTCTATTCTATTGTTGATAAATATTTGGGTTGTTTGCAGTTTGGGGAGATTCTGAATGGTGCTGCTATGAATATTCTTGCACATATTTTTATTGTATTTGTGCATATACTTCTTGCCAGTATGTATTTAGGAATATAATTAACAGAATGCAGGATATGTTTATGGAGAAATGTAGTGCATGATGTCAAAGTTTACTAAAACAATTGTACCAATATACACCATTATGTGCAAATGTACTCCTGGTTTATATGAGAGGATACATCCTTGCCAATTCTTAACATTTTCAGACTTATAAATTTTGGCCCTTCTAGGGAGTGTGATGGTTACCCACCATGGTTTAAATTTCCCTGATTACAAAAAGGTTGAGCACCTTTCATTCAATATATTTAGCGGTCATTTGGGTATCATTCTTGAAAGTGCCTATTCAAATGTCTTGTCCGTTTTGTTATTGGGTCTCTGATGTTTTCTTATTGATTTATATGTTCTTTACATACTATTTTTAGGTATGTGTTTTATATACACCTTCTCTTGCTTATAGCTTGATTTTTTTAATTGTCTTAATGGTATCATTTGATGAACAGTTTTAAATTTTTATCTAGTCTAATTTATCAGACAAATAGCTATTAAAGCAAACATCATTACTAGAGATATATGGGAATATTTCTATCTATTCTATGGAAATAGTAAAAAGATGTTCAAAAAACAAATGAGACATATCATTTTTTAATTTGTTGCAGCTAATAATATAGTTTCAAAATATAAAAAGCAAAAATGTACAGAATTAAAGGAAGCTATAGAAAAATCTATAATCTTTACCAGTAACTCCAGTAACTGACTGGATTAAAACACAAAAATTCACTCTGCACTGTATGTGGGAGACACAATTTAAATATATTGAAAATTTAAAAATAAGAGGATGAAAAAAGGTATATGATTCAAACACTAATCCCAAAAATGGTAGGTTTTGAATATTGAGCCAGCTTGGTAATCCAGAGCTAAAGTCCAATTTACCATGATGCATCTTTTTACAATTTGTTGTATTCAACTTGCTAAAGATCTATGTTTATGAAGGATATTTGTCTCTAGTTTTCTTTTCTTGTAATTATTTTGTAAGGTTTTTGTATCAGGAAAACATTAATCTCATAAAATGAGATAAGAAATGTTTCTTTCTCTTTAAGTTTCTGGAAGACTTTGTGCTAAATTGGTATTAGGTCTTCCTTAAATGTTTGGTGGAATTCCCCAGTGATGACATTTGCGCCTGGAGTTTTTATTTTGTGTGTGTGGTAGGTTTGTAACCAATAATTTATTAATTTACTTAATAGATAAAGAGCTATTCAGGTTATCTATTTCTCCATGAATGAACTTTGCTATTGTGTCTTTTATAAAATTTACCCATTTCATTTAAATCATTAATTCATTAACACAACATTTTAAATAATATTTGTTTATTATCATTTTAATGTCTGTAGGGTCTTCCATTGTATTGTCTCTTTTCTTTCTGAAGTTGTCAATTGGTGTCTTCTCTCTTCCTTATCAATCCTTCTAGAAATTTATTAATTTTATTTCTCTTTTCAAAGAACCAGATTTTGTATTCATCGATTCTTTTCTCTATTATTTTCTGCCAACTTTATTGACTTCTGCTTTGTTCAATATATGACTAGAATTCAAGAATTCTGCTCCTTTGCTATTTGTTCAGTTTAGGAAACTTAAGTCTTTTGGTTTCTTAAAGGTTATGGGAGACACAAAGCTTAGTGCAAAATCTCAATGCCATCAATTGGGAAATGAAAGTTTCACCCAATGAAGGAACTGAGTAACATTTCACCATAATTTATAATATCTTACTCACTTGATCTGTGCTTGTAACACTTTAAAAATTTAATGATATTAGGTCCAGTTGATTTAACACACGCATATCACTTCTTAAACTCCCAAATAACCTTAGAAATTAATGTCATTTTTTCCATTCCATGGATAAGAAAGAGAAAAATCAGAGAGCGCTTTCTCACGCGGCCACAATCAATCAATCACCCACTAGAAAGTAGTGGATTGACAGGCCAGCAGCTCTCTTAAACCCTGTAATTTACCACCCTTAAACCAAACTCACTTGGGTCTTGGTAACTCTGAGAGCCAACTAAGGGTTTTCTTTTCAAGTGTGGTCCAGTAAGATTGCAACTACTTTCTTTCTCTTTGATTACCAAGCATCTCTAATTCCTATTTTGACTTTGCAATTTTGCCTCACAGTCCATTGGAATTCTTTACATGACATTTAGAAATTATAACCTATAATCTTTCTATTTTTTTTCTTTTCAGTTTATGGCTTCTCTGCAGAAATGCAGAAACATCTAACTGAGAACCTACTAAATGCCATAGTGTCTTCGCTTTAATAGAGCTGGGCTCTGAACCCAGGCCTCCACATAATCAGCATGTTTTTCTTTGCACAAATCATTTCACTGCTCTGAGCCCACTCTCCTCATTTGTGAGAGGGCACAAGAAAGTCCAGCAGAGCTCTTTGAGGTTGAAGTAAGAGCCTCTATGAATCTACCTGGTGATACTCCATAAATATTTGTCCTTTTTTCAAGGATAGCTGTTCTTATTACAAAGTAATATAGTGATCAAAGCAGTATGGTATTGGCATAAACATAACACATAGATCAATGGAACAGAATAGAGAGCCCAGAAATAAATCTATGCATACTGGTGAATTAATTTCTAGGAGTCAAGAATATACAATAGGGATAGTTCTGGAGACCAGAAGTCTGGAGTGGAAAAAACAAACAAAAGAAAGAATATACAATAGGGAAAGGATAGTGTCTCCAATAAAGAGTGTTGGGAAAACTAAATGATCATATGCAAAACAATAAAAGTGGACCACTGTCTTATACCATATACAAAAATTAACTCATAATGGATGAAAGACTTGAACGTATGACCTGAAACCATAAAGCTCCTAGAAGAAAACATAGGCCGTGTGCTCCGTGACATTGATCTGCATGATGATTTTCATGATTTGACATCAAAATCAAAGACAACAAAAGCAAAAATAAACAAGTGGGACTACAAACTGAAAGTCTTCTGCATAACAAAGGAAATCATCAACAAAGTGAAGAGACAGCCTACCAAACAAGAGAACATATTTGTAAATCATATATCTAATAAGGGATTAATACCCCCAAAAAATAAAGAACTCATACAACTCAATAGAAAAAAAGAAAGAAAGAAAAAACACCAAACAATTCAGCTTAAACAGTGGGCAGAGGATTTAAATAAACATTTTTCCAAAGAGGACATACAGGTGGCCAATAGGTACATGAAAAGGGGCTCAGCATCATAATTATCAGGGAAATACAAATCAAAACCACAATGAGATGTCACCTCATACCTGTTAGAATGGCTAGTACAAAAAAGACAACAAATAACAAGTGTTGGTGAGGATGTGGAGAAAAAGGAGCCCTTGAGCACTATTAGTGGGAATTTAAATTGGTACAGTCACTATGGAAAACAATATGGAGGTTCCTCAAAAAATTAAAAATAGAACTACCAGATGATCCAGCAATTCAGCTTCTGGGAATTTATCTGAATGAAACAAAAATACTAACTTGAAAAGATATCTGCAATCTCACGTTCATTGCAGAATTATTCACAATAGCCAAGATATGAAAGCAACCTAAGTGTCCACCTATGGATGTATGAATAAAGTAAATGTGGAACATATATACAATGGAGTATTGTTTAGCCATAAAGGAGAAATCTTGCCACTTGTGACAACATCGATGGACTTTGAAGGCATTATGCTAAGTGAAAGAAGTCAGACAGGGAAAGACTAAAATAATAAGATCTCACTTATATGTTAAATCTAAAAAGCAGACACACAAAATTATGAGCTCATAGATACAAAAGAACAGATTGGTGGTTTCAGGGGTCAGGGAGTGGGGGTGGGTATAATGGGTGAAGGGGATCAGAAGGTACAAACTTCCAGTTATAAAATAAATAAGTCTTGGAGTATAATGTACAGCATGGTGACTATAGTTAATAATAATACTGTGTTGTACATTTGAAAGTTGCTAAGAGAGTAAATCTTAAAAGTTCTCATCACAAGAAAAAAGTTGTAACTTTGTGATGATGGATGTTCACTAGACTTATTGAGGTGATAACTTCTCAGTTTATACAAATATTGAATCATTATGTTGCACACCTGAAGCTAATATAATATTATATGTTAATTATAGCTGAATAAAAAATGTCTGTTCTTCTCTCTTCTACAAACACATCAGTTTTTTCCCTTCTGTCAGATATATTACTATTTTTTTCTTTTTTATTATCCACCTGGTAACCACCTGAAGCTAAAGTAATCCACAATTCAATTTTAATAAATTTTTGAACACTCTTTGGTCCAGATAAAGCATTATTTGTTGACAAATTTCTCTGTTTGGGTTTACTGTTGAATTTTAAGTGGAATTGAACTGGATTATGATATAAATAAATCTACTAATATAATATTACATTTCCTATTTTTCAACTTTCTCCTATATATATTATATATTACATATGTATTATAATCGGTTAGGAATACATATTTTTGGTCACTAAGAAAATAGCTGCAGGTTTTCATTTATTTGTTTTTTAATCTCCACATATTAGCAGTTCCAAGGAGGAAGATGGAAGATATCCTAGTTATTTATTGTAATTTTATCTATTATTTGTTGTCTTATATATTCTTTATACCTGATGAATATGCAGCCTGAAAGTCTTTAAACGAAAGATGATAATCTGATTTTTATACATTTGAAGGGTTTAAAATGTTCTATGCCTTGAACATGTAGACTATTTCTCTTGATTATTTTTCTTTTTTGATAATATTTAAGCTGGATGGCCTTTCCCTATGTCAGGGCTTGCCTGGGGAATGGAACTTGGGAGGCGGGGGAGGAAGTCATCCCAGGAATGTGGGAGCAGCCTGAAATCCAGAGATTTACCCTCTTAAGCTACTAAATATAGTCCCAGTTTCTAAGGGAGGTGGCCATAAGCCCTTTAGCTGCACAGCCGAAGCTGTGGGCTCCAGTCTAAAGCGACCCCTGTCACCACCACCCAACCCCTACAGACAGCTCCCTCACCGGCCCTGGGCCATCTGTGCAAGGAGGACCCCGCCCTAAGTCTCTGAGGCTGGCTGGTCAAAATGGAAGCAACCACAGAGATCTGGTCCTCCTCCAGGGAAGATGTTTCTGTTATGTCAGGCGCGTCGCCTCCCAGAAGCCCTTGGGATTGGGTCAAGCCATCGTGTAATAGCAGTTGTGATGTCGAGCTCAGGACGTGCCACGGGTACAACCACATCAGACATAATACAGCTGCTGGAACACTTGGTCTGGCAGCTTTAAAAGGGGACTTTCCTGATTAAAGCCCTCCTTCTCAGGGCAGTATCTGCGATGCCACCTCTGTTCGCCACCTAAGGGGGTCCCCGAGGGTCAGTGTACTCTCCTTTCCCCTCCTTCATTAACTCTGTGAAGAAAGAGCTAAGTTGAATGAGTCAGACGTTAAGATGAATTATCACATGTATCGGTGTGTGTTCGCATCTGAGAATAAATGAAAGAAAAATTAACCTGTTTTTTTGCTATGCAAGTTATATTATTAATCTGTTCCCTACAATGTGTTTTAGTTAAAAAGTAATAACTCATCATTAGGGCGCTGCCTGGGGGTATTAAGCTACCATGGAAACAGCCCGTAATAAGAAACAATCTTTCATTTTCCCTCTGAGGTACCATCTCATCAGATGCCTTAATAGAACATTCAGCATTTGGAATACACACACACACACACACACACACACACACACACACACACACACAGCCCAAAAAAATGTATACACATTTTAAGAAAGAAAAAACTTATATTAAAATTGTAATATTCAATATATACTGATAACAAAAGATGAATACAAATCTTTTGTATTTGACTTCTGCAATTAAAAGATGTGTTCAAAGTGATTACCATAAGCATAATTTTAATACAATTTTTTCCTTTCTTAAAATGTGTATACAGGGCTGGCCAAGTGGCGTGATGGTTAAGAACTGGCTTGGGACGCCAGTAGGCCCCGGTTCGGATCCCACATATGAGGGCCAGTGACACTGCCCTCCACAGCTAAGATGCTGAACAACAGCTCAACCTGGAGCTGGGCTGCCGCAAGTCGCCGGCGACGGCGTAGGCTGCAGCCCTTGGAGCAGTGGGTTGCCACGGGCTACCGTATGTAGCCAGCAGCCGCAATGAGCAGCCGTCTGGAAGCCGGCGACTGATCTGCCTCGCCCGGGAAGAGCGCAATGATGGTGCTAACTTGGGCCAGTGAAGCAACGTCCTCCACGACTAGACTGAAGAACAAAAGGACAGCAACTTGTCTGTTCCCCTTCCCCGATTCCCCAGCGTTGTTCCCATCCCCCCAATTCCCCAATAAAAATCTTAAAAAAACAAAAATGTGTATACATTTTTTGTCACCCTGTGTGTTTGTGTGTGTGTGTGTGTGTGTGTGTGTGTGTATCGTCACATCTATACTTCCATGTATGCGTGTAAATATAGGTGGCATAATTAACAAGCTGTCCTTAACAAAGCCACCACCATCAGCTATTGTTCTCCAGGGACAGTCCTGTGGCTCTTGTGTCCCAACAGCAGCGGGACCATCTTCCAACACCTCACCAAACCCTCCGGTGACATGACTAAGACTGGCTCCAGGCTCCACAGCCAGGAGGCCACCAGTGTGAGGTTCTCTCTGACTTAAAATGGAAGGGAATTTAGAAGACATGGGCCCCTCCCAGCCTCTGACTCTCTGGCATTCAATACTGGAGACCCCAGGGGAGGACAGCTGCTGCCGAGGTGGGAGGAAGGCAGGCTCCCACTCAGAGCCAGGAAGAGGATAGCAGGAAGGGGGACAGAGGTCAGGGAAACCCCACAATTCCACACAGGGATTGCTTGCATGAATCAGGGCTCTCCTTCAAAGTGTTACCTTCTTGGTCCTTTCCTGGTCAAGAGAGCAAAAATCAAGTATGCTAACCTGTTTTGCAAAAGCCAATGCCAAGAAGTTTTAGGCATGGTCAGACTTCCAGTAGCCAGCTGACAGAGTCAGAAAAAGGTCACTCTTCTCTCTAATGGTGTTTTTGTCTATCAAATCTTTTTTTTTTAATTTTTTTATTGTTAGTTTCAGGTGTACAGAACAATGCAATAGTTATCTTTTTCACCCTCACGAAATAACAACCCCCCTCCCCCCATGTACTGCCCTCCCACCCCTGATATCATGCTTATCTATTACAATTCCATTGACTCCATTCCCACCCTCTACTCCATGTCCCGTGACTATATGTATATATAATTATAGTTGACAAACAATATTATTCAACATCAGCTTCAGAAATACAGTGCGGTGGTCAGGCCTCTACATCGACTATGAATCTTGATCTTGAAACAAACAAATATAAAATCGTCAATCAAAGCAGCAGTATCAACTTGACGTTACCTCTCGGGTTCTGTGTGTGATGATGCCCTGGGGGGCAGGGGACTATCTGGTCAACCTCATTTTAGTAGCGTAAGTGACCACAAATGTCAGGCAGGGACCTCAGAAACAAAAGTTTGAAGATTTTATTCCAACCCAATCAACAGTCTCCAAAAGAGGAAAAGATGATTGTTCATGTCTCAATATATTAGGTTAAATTTAGTTTAATCAAGGTCTTCTTTAAGCCCCCAAGTCCAAAACACTCTCTCCCTTTCTTTGTTGCCTCATGGTGTTTCTGTTCCCTAGTATTTGTTTGGCATTTATTAGATGTGCCACCATTACTTGCCTTTTCTCTGTGTCCTGTTTTTCCTTCCTCAACAGCAAATACCTTCAGGGCAGGTATAATGGACAACACAGCAACTACTATATGCCAGGCGTTGTTCCTACATGTTCTAAGTATTTTATGTACATTTATTTACTTATTCTTTACAGCACTCTTAAGGAGCTGGTTTACTATTATTAGTCTTCATCTTGTAGATCAGAAAACTGAGAGAGAGGGGAAGGAGGATACCCTGAGTCGCACGGCTTGTAAGTGGAGGAGCCATCCTGCCCCTGGGGTCCCAGGGCACCTAAAGCTATTCCTAGTAAAGGTTCGCCTGCCATTCAGTTACTCACCATTGGCCCGAAGGAGAAATGGGGTGGAGGGAACTGGTAAAAATAAACTCAGATTAATGACCACTGCAGAAAAACAATTCAAAGCAGATGCTACACTGATGGTGAGTAGCTCCATTTTAATGTCTGAATATCATATATGATTTCTATTATTTTCAGGCATTTTAAGAACCATTCCTAAAATATTTTCTCAGAGACCCTCAAAGGGAATTCTATTATTATCTAAAATATCAACTGCTGCTGGAATCTGTGATGTTCACGTTGCACTGGGATACAGTTAGCTAGGTGGGTGGACCTGGTGAAGACCTGTCCAAGCTCGGGCTTGGACAAAGGCACTTAATAGGACCAGCACACTCTTTGGTGGCATCAGAAGGGCAAGGTTAGTTTAATCTCATGCTTGTGTTGCTAGTTACAAATGTGCTGATAAATTGGACAAATGTCTATTGAACACGTCATGTGTAGGCACTGTTCCTGGTTCGAGCCTTCAAGGTAAGCAAAACAGATGGAGTCCTTGCCCTCCATGAGCTAATATGTCAGCTTGGAGAAGCGTCTGTTAAATACATCAATGACAGTTAAAGGAAAGCATTTCTGAGGGTGTTATGTGTGATGAAGGGCGACGTGCTAGAGCATTGGTGTTGGAAGGCGGCAAAGAGAAAGATCAGTGGTCAGAGAAAATATCTCTAAAGTGGTGACTTTTGAGCACAGCCTGAAGGAAGAGAAAGAGCCCCAAACACAAAAATACATATCTGAGGAAGACGTTTTTGTCAGAGAGGACCAAAGGGCAAAGGTTTTGAGGTGGAATCACTTCTGCTTCCCAGACAGCAAAGGTAGCCAACAAGGCTAGAAGAAGGCGAGGTGAGAAAGAGAAGAAAACAATGGATTCTGCCTGGGCAGGGCCTGTGGTCAAGGGCCAGAGGCTTAGATTTGTTCTAAATGCAATGGGAAACTAATGGGAGAGTATCAAGTAAGAGCAAGGCTGATCTGATTTACTTTTCTAAGAGACCACATTCAATTCTGATATAACCTGTGTTCAGGATTCAGTTTGTATTGTCCTCTGTGATGCTCTTACAGGTTTGTCCTGCCCCCTAAGTGGCCAGCATGTCCTACAGACAGAGACCAAGGTCAACTTTTAGCATCCAAAAGGGTCTCTTATATCCAGGGATTTTTATGTTGCCAAAATAATGAAGCAGTCATGCATAAAGATGATACCTTACAAAAGACTTCCACCTCAGCCTTTCTTTTAAAATTTTTTTTCACTATAAGAAACATGTTACAATTATTCGTGCTTTTTAAACAAATCATTGTGCACTTTTTAATTAAGGAAGTGTATCAAACATAAAAAGAGATTGGGTCAAAGAATGCAAGCTGTCTGAACTCACTGGGAATGGAAACAATTTTAATTGATGCAATTTCTAGCTATTTAAATATTTCATATTTGGTTATTAACACTGCAGGGAGAGAGCAGGCACTTCATGCTGACAGCCCACCAGAATGAGAACTGATGGTTTTGTAATTTTCCCTTGCTCAGGTCTCATTTGGCTTGAAGTTCACTGAAAGTTGTGCAGGTTGATGAACACTGCATCCTTGAAGGACAAAGGACAAAAAGGTGATATTTCATATTTAAACCCAGCCGTTAGCTGGGAAGGAGATATAGCTGTGTCAGAGTAAAGGCTGTTTCTCCCTTAATACCCCGTGAAAATTCTTTCAATAGAGTACTGGAGTTTAGTGCTTAGATTCCATGATATCCACCATACGAGATGTGGGTGACTGCATGCAGTCAGCTGTTTAATTCAACCACCCTGGCAACAAAGAGAATGCCAGTGACACTAAGCATTTTCTGATTTCCTTTTCCTGTCCCCGGATTGCAGTGGAGTCTGTGGTGCTTTCTGATTTTCATTCACCTGAATTCTGTCTTTGGAAAATGGGAGAGAAACGTAGGCAAGGATGTGGAGAAAGGGAGCCCTCATGCATTGTTGATGGGATTGCAAGTTGGTGCAGTCAATATAAAAAACTGTTTAGAGGTTCCTCAAAAAATTAAAAATTGATCTACCTTATGACCCAGCAATTCCACTTCTGGGTATTTAGTCAATGAAATCCAAAACATTAATTTGAATATATATATCCCTTTGTTCACTGCAGTGTTATTTCCAATAGCCAAGATATGGAAGCAATCTAAGCTCCCAACAATAGATGATTGAAGATGTGGTACATATACACGAAACAATATCATTTGGTCATAAAAAAGAATGAAATCTCACCATTTGTAGCAACATGGATGGACTTAGAGGGTATTATGCCAAGTGAAATAAGTCAGACAGATAAAGACAAATACCATATGATGTCACTTATATGTGGACTCTAAAGAACAAAATAAATGAACAAACAAAAAAAGAAACAGACTCATAGATACAGAGAACAAACTGATGGTTGCCAGAGGGGAGGAGGGTTGAGACTAGGTGGGAGGGTGAAGGGATTAAGAAGTACAAATTGGTAGTTAACATAATTGTTATGGGGCTGTAAAGCACAGGGAGCATAGTCAATAATATTATAATAACTGTATGGTGCCTGGTGAGTACTAGAATGATTTGGGGGGATCACATCATAAGTTACATAAATGTCTACTATGCTGTACACTTGAAACTAATATTAAATAATATTAAATGTCAACTATAATTGACTAATTAAGAAGAAGAGGAAATTAGGGGACTAGTCACTGAGAAAAAAAAGGAAGAGGTATAGAAACACATTGTTTTTTCACCTGACATTAACTATGGATGAAATTTTTTTAATAGCTTCAATGAGAATAGGAGAAGATTCTGGTTCGATATTGGGAAGGACTTCCTGAGAGCCAAGGTTACCTGCCTGTCACAAACAGTGTCACAGTGACATGGAGTTCTCCTAGACAACCTTAACAGTGCCTGGTCCCCTCTATCTGCACACAAAAATTAAAGAACGGGAAAATGGACAAGCAGACTGTACAGACTCCTGCTAAAGGAATTTCCCAAAGACCACTGTGTAGGAAAAGTTCTGTCAAACTTGATGGTTGCTTGGGCCCCATGCCCATTATCTCTCTATTCTAACAGCCCCTTTCTCACTAGGAGGAGGAAATACAAGCGGCTGCCAGGAGCCAAAGCAGACAGAAGCTTCCTTATAAACACAGATCTCATCTAAGCACAAATGCAGTGGGGCAGAGGCAGGCTGCTGCATTTTTCATTAGACCCTGGGCATGGAAGTGCTTTGATTTCACAGTTGTCAGAGTCATTGGATCCTCCAAGCCCTAGTTAATTCTAATCCCATCTGGTCAGGGCAGAGAGAAGTTCCCAGCACCATGAGGCTGTTGCTCACTAGAATCCCAGTGGACATGAAGGTTGCCGAGTCCAGTGCATCTGGCAGAAACGATATTCTTGGGGCTTTTCTTCCAAGTCCAATGGCAGAAGTCTTCAGAGAAGAAATCAGGAGACATGCTCTGGGGTTTCGCCACTTCCTAGTAGAAGATGGTTCTATCTGGAACACATATGAAAGGGGTGCTCCATGGTGATAAGTTCCTCAAACTGCCCAATGGGTGCCCTGGAGAACAAGCAAGCACTCCTGTATCAGATGCGAATGCTTTCAAATAACCAGAGGGCACGCTTGTGCCCAGTTCTGGCCTCTCCGTTGGTGTTCGCCCAGGTAAGTAACGGTTAGGACTTGGGGGACAGACCACATGCACAGCCCGTCTTTAGTGCCAGGCGTGATATGGTGCCAGCTCTCAGCATAGAAGGTTTGTCAGAATCTGCGGCTGGGGGAGCTTCATCCAAATCTATTGCTACATCTGGATTTCTTTTGATGAATACTCGAAATCTGTAGTTTTCTGATGTTTTTGGCTTGATATCACATTTAATTAAAGCCCAAAGAACTTTATTTTTGCTTTTTAGTAGTAGACTCTTGTCTACTTGTTTCACACATGGAATTTCCCACATGTTATTTTTCCATCGCTATTTAGGGACTACTTGAGACATTTTTTTTCATAAAGTAAAATGTGCTGATCTGGGGTCATTTTTGTGAACTACCTAGGAGCACTCCAAAAATTGTTGGATGCTCTCAGAGAGAAATTGTCCAGATGTGTCAAGTGTGACTTGTAGGGAACATCTGGTCTCGTGAAACCAACACACACACACACACACACACACACACACACACACACACACACACACACACTATCTCTCTCTCTATTCAGGAACTAATTCTTACCACACATAAGCTTAAACGTGCTCCATTGCAGAATAAAAGTCTGGACTTTGGTCTCTAATTTTGTAGGATTACTTCTTGAGGGCAAATAAAAGAACAAGTATCATTGGATGGTGGCCCGTTATTGAATCCCAAGGGGTTAAACATTGGGCTAAGAATCATCACGAAGGCTAAAGGCACTAATTGAATGCTTCCTGAACTGCATCCAGACTTTGCTCCACAGTCAAGATGAGGAAGCAAGTAAATGTTGACTATTCCCAGAGCATCATCTCCCTGGGCACTGCAGAACCAAAGGGTGGGCACACCAACTCACGTCAGGTTTCTGAAGACTGGCCACTGCCAGAGCGCTCGCAGGTCACCTCATTTTCCAATTTAATTCAGTTCACTTTAACTTAATCCCACAGGGTCATAGCAGGGGCACAGCACTGCGCTAGTTGGAGACTCAGGGAGGGTTCCTGCACTGGGTGACTTTAGGGGTGATGGGATATGGTCGATATGTGGAGGAAAGGGAGGATGGGGATGATAATAGAAGGGAAGCTATGTATGTATTTTCTCATTTTATCCACGTGAGTCACCTTGTGACATTGTCTCGTCCCTCTTTCTACAAGATGAGGAAAAGGAGGAGCAGAAAGTTGAACTTCCCCTGGTGATAATGCCAATGAAGCATCAGAGGTGATGCGAACCTGGGTCTGCCTGGTTCACCGCCCATGGTCATTACCACTGCTTCGCTGAGTCACAGAGCTCCTCCCCTGACACAGGAAAGTCTGACAGAGGAAGGTGACTCGGTGACTGAGGGAGCCTGCAGTCAGGTCAGAGCTCTCTGAGCTGAGGGTTCTAGAAGCTTGCATTAGTCAGGATGGGTTATGGTATCCTTTGGTAACAAACTAACCCCAAGTCTCAAAAGCTTAATACAACCAAAGTGCATTTCTTGCTCATAGAAAGTTAGATGCAAGTCAGGTGACACTCCAGGGTATCTGTCCATGGTGATCTGTCTTGGGACTTTGCCATCTTAACATGTATCTCCACCACTACCCTGATGGGAAAGAGAAGGGCATAGAAACTCACCCACTCTCAACGGGCTCTCCCTGGAAGTGACTCTCTCATTCCTGCTCAGAGTCCACTGGCCTGACTAATCACATGGTCCCAACACAACATTAAGGAGTGACGGAAAATCTACCCCTGTGCTCAGGAAGGAGAAGCGATATGGTGAGCACCAGCAAAGCCACTCTACTCATGCCCGGAATGACCTGGGGGCTAGGAGACACTAGAGACGGTCTCCCTTTTCTAGGTTATTGATATACTCAGTTACCATTGGCAAAAAGTACACTTGCCCTTGGTGTTTTATAGCAAATGGATACCAGCCAAGTGAAACTGAAAGTTGACTTAATAATCTAAAAAATAAAGACCAAGAATTTTATACTTTCACTGAAACAGCCAGAGAATTTAGGCAAAGCAGGCAACGTTTCAATTCTCTGGATTACTCCTCAAATTCTACACGTCTCTTTACTAGTGTAGACTGACTTCTCCATCTTCCAAATGGTAGTTGATCTCTTCACTCAACCCTTCTGGACCACCTGCTGCTGTGCTAAATCTTGGGATACAAAAGTGAATCAGATACAGAATCTGTGCTCAAGGCCCCTGCTGTCTAATAGAGAAGATACAGTTATTCACAAGGAAGACAATGAGAGGTGCTAGGAGGTCAAATTAGTAAAGGATGAGTGATCCAGACAAGCTAGTCTAGGCTGTGTGCTCACAGCTGATGGGACCAGAAGCGGAGGCTTGACCTGGAGACTGCAAGAGGAGCAGAGCCAATGTGCATGGGAACTAGGAAACGCAGAGACAGAACTAACGGAAGGACCTGTCCAGCTGGAACTGGAGTCACCACTGTGGTCTTGGGGCTGCCAGGAAGCCAGGGAGTAAAGAGAGGCAGAGGCTGAGAAGACCAGATGCCACAGAGCCTGTGCTTCCCTGTGCTATTCAGCAAATGCCTCCTGGCTTTCATTCCCATGGAACCAGCTGTCCTGCAGTTTGTGTTCAGGGAAGAGCATGTCATCCAAGTTACAAGCACGGGCTCTGGGGTTTGACAGACCCAAGTTCATAGTTTACCTTGGCACAACACTAGCTGTGAGAACGTGCAGATACTTAACCTGTATAAGCGTCCATCTCCTCATCTACAAAGTGGAGGAAAGACTTCACAAGTTTGTCGTGAAGATTAAACAAAGTAACCCGTGGCACGGAGAAAGTGATATGATGCTGTTATCGGTATGACCTTTATTTCCATGAGCTTTCTCCTTAACAACCCGTATGTATCTTTGTAATTACCTGCCCTCTTGCAAATTTTCCATCCCAAAGGAACTGAACGAGTCTTTGGACCAAAGGATCCTAAATAAGGCCCTTGGTTTGGGTTGAAAATGTTTCTGTGGAGGCAGGTGTGGGGCAGGTCTGGGTTTAATATTCTGCTTCTTGCTCTTATGGGTTGTGGGAATTTTTATAAGTTCCTTAAAATTTTCACAAGTTAGAATATTGGATGAATAGATGATCTGAAAGAGTTCTTCCAAGGTCTAGCACTCTATGATGCTAAACAAGAATTAACAAATACATCTTACAAGGGACAATTTGAAGATCCAGCCATGTAAGGAGTGACAAGACATTGATAAAACACTTGATCACTTACAGTTATCTTCTCATATACATTTTACTGCATGTAACCTCACAACCACTCTGCAAAGTAAACAAGGAAAATATTATTCTCACCCCCACTCTTCAGATGAGAAAATAAGGATTCACACAGTCTGTGACTTTTTAAGAGTCACAGTTAAAAAGTGACAAGCCATCAGGTCAAAACCCCAGTTTTCTGATTCCCATCCATAGCCACGCCCTTTCTGTTGAGCCCTGCTCGTCTGCTTCCTTGTCCCCAAACCCAGAGTGTGGCCTGAGGTTCTGGAATGGCAGAGAGAGAGGGCTGGTGCTTTGGACCTTGGAATGACAAAAGGGACACTGTTAATGGGAATTTTATGAACAGTCGCTTGTAAAACAGCACCTTTTCTTGGTTTCCCTTCAACCACACCAGGAAAGCCCATTCCAACTGTTCCAAGAAATACAGTCTAGAGAATGGCAGCGAATGGGGGGTGGGGGAGGGGTAGAAGTGGCAATTGCGATAAGCATCTATGGTAGCAGAAAATAACAACAAAAAAACAAAACAAAAACCCCCAAAAAACAGGATCCAACCATGGTGGCTGGTAAATATTTAATAATTGGCCTTTTGAAAACCCCCAAAACAAAATAAAAAGCAAAGCAACACACACGCCTCCTGATATTTAGCATTTGCCAAGCACTCCCACCATGGACAATCTCGAGTCACCACTCTGACATCCTGCCTTGGAGTGAGGTAGAGCCCATTCCACCATAAAGATATCACAGACACGTGGAGCACAGATAATAGTGAAATTAGGAAGGGAAGAATCTTGAGCATTTATTAACTTTGTTTTTAAAATATATTTTATTAATTATAAGTTTGCATGATTCAATTTTTAATAATGGCTGTGTTTAACAGCAGGCTCACAAAATTCCTGAAAATCGGATGACAAACTCTCGCAGGCTGGTTAAAGCAGCCTCCAGCAGGCCCGCAGGATGAAGACACCATCTCTGTGCCTTCATCCCTGTGGTGACAGGTACCTAGAGTCAGCCACACCCCTCTTCCGGTGCAGCCTTTGGGAGTGGGATCAATGAACAGGCAATTACAGTGATCCCTTCCTCCTCTCCACCTGCCCACTCCCCTCCACCCTTCTGAGTCTTGTTGAATGGGAAGGGCAGTTTTCAGTTGATGTTTTCCTTCACCAGCGGAGTCTCTGAGATGGAGCACTGAGTTCAGTGTCTATAAATACTGATACTGAGTTTATAGTGACACCTGGAACAGCATGGAGGCAGCTTCCATTAGGCGCTGGGTGCTGGGGATAAACTTCTGGTCGTGACTGGTTAAAGCCACACGGACCTCACGAATAGGCTTCTAAATTTTACAACACCCATGAAATATTGCTCTTGGAGTAGGAACATTACCGAGATGGTTAAAGCAGGCCCCTGATCCCCTCGAGCACTATTTTTATAGCTATTAATCTCAGTATCAGGTACAATTTTCAGCCATAAAAGCTCTCTCTCTGCGGGCATATTTATCCATAAACAAAACCAGGATAAAAGAGGAGGTATTTAGACACAAAGCAACGGATCCCTATGCATTCTTATAATGCAGTACATAGAACACTCACTTCTCTCAAAAATCATTATCTTTTGTGTAATTTTTACTTCACTAAATTTTGCAGAGTGTTTTGAAGGCTGCAGTCACAAATTCCCCGAAGCCAAAAGTAACTGATTCCAAAAGGAAGGGAGACTGCATTACACTGGAGGGCTGAGACTCTCTTTACATGCTGGAAGCCAGAGCCCACCAGTATCTATCTGTGGGGCCTGGGGGAGTTTCTACACTGCAGCTAAATAAAATATAAAATGTGTTAGTGTATATTTTCAAGTATCTATACTGTTTCCCCCGTGTAAAAGTTTATTGATACCTTCCGGGACTCAGATAAATGTTGCAAATTCCACTGCCTGTGCAGGAAATTGGCTTCCTTTGAAAGTTCCTCTTTGGCAACACTGTTTATTGGGTCATAGATTCTCCTATTTCTGTTTGGGGACATATGAATAATTTTACAAGATTATATATGAGTCAGATTATACTGAGATCATATTTAAAAACTAAGATGTTGCAGTGCCTATCACAGGGCTTGCAAACAATGACTTTCCAGCAAGTGTTTGCGGGAGGGAGGGACGGAGGAGGGGACAGATGGACCCACAGCAGCCCAAGAGAAAGCTGGTTAATTGGGGTTCTTGGTTTCCCGTCTGCTCATCACTGAGAGTCAGGGCTCTGAGATCTTTACCCATCCATTTTGATTTCAAACGTGACAGTCAAGGCCATCGCCCACGGAGGCCGTGACTGTGCATGGATTCATTCCGGAACCATATGTCACTCCCAGAAGAAAACCACCTTTGACTGGGAGCCACGCTTGAACTGTTGTCTATTTTGATTTGGAAGCAATGGGCTAAGCAGGAGAAACTTCCTACTTTTAGTCCATCTGTTTGCCCCGTGGCCGTGCAAACAAGATGGGAGGTGTTTAGATATTATATGCTCCAGCCTCCCGTGTCCACCTCTCTCTTTCCTCCTTTCAGGACAGCATATGTCACACTTCTTACTCATCTCCCAGGTTGCTCCCGTGCTGAAATCTTGCGATGCTCTCTGACTAGCACACCTAATGTAGCGAGTGATCTCCTAAAGCTGCGTGACTTTGAGCTAGTTTCTTCACCTCTCTGATCCTTGTTTTTCACTATAAGAGGGGGCTGAGAAACCACAATTGAGAGCTTTTGTGAGGATTAAATGAGGCAATATGTATAAAATGCTTAACATATGGTTGTCTTTTAATAAAGGTCAGTTGGTATGATGGCTGCTATAACTTTTTAAAATGTAAATATATTCACAGAAACGTTATCTTACCTGTGAAATCAGCACGCTCATTAAGAAACATATTGCCAACACTCCAGGAGGCCCCGCCCACCCAGTCACTAACTATCCACCACCCTAACCTTTCCATGGCATGGATTAGCTCCTGGACTTTGTGAAGTGCAATCAGACCGTGTGTTCTCTTTCCTTCACTCAGCTCTGTTGGTGAGATCCACCCACGTGTCACACGCAGTTGTAATGTGCTCATTCTCAACACCTTATACTAGTTTGTGGTATATGATATACAGCAATTTATTTGTCCTTTCTACTTATGGCTATTAGGACTGCTTTCAGCTTTGGGGCATTACTTTGTTCTGCCGTGAATATTCTTGTACAAGCATTTTAGTGAACATGTGTCTACCATACACTGTGTCTCTGGGCTGTTTCCTCCTCCGTAAATGTGCTGTTAATATTTGCAGGAAGAAATCATGCCCCACTGGTCATGCATCTCACACTCCCAGCAATGATTTTGAGCAATTATTTACAAATTGATTCAGAAACTAAACTTTGTTGTTAATAATAAAATGCTTGCTTGACTCCGGAACCATTTTAGATGATGAAGTAGAATAGAGATTGAAAAAAGAAGACCTGTGGGCCCAATGTGGTGTGCTGGCACTTGTTGTAAATAAAGTTTTATTGGCATACAGCCACACCCACTCATTTGCATAGTGTCTCTGCTGGCTTTTTTGCTGCAATGGGCAGAGCTAAATAGTTGCCATGGAAACCATGTGACCCACAGAGCCTAAACTATTTACTCTCTGGGTATTTGAAGAAAACATTTGTTGAATCCTGGCTTAAAGAACATTTGGAGGTTGGAGGAAGGTCATTCTGCACGCTCTGGGTGCCGCGGACCATGTTATTTCTCCCCACAAGGCAAGTGCTTTGTGTGCCATTGCCCAGAGATCCTCTCCAGGTGGCGGGGAGCCTTCACCTTGTCCAAAGCCTTCACAATGGTCATATGTGACTCTTTTCATGTTTTTATTTTATATTCCAGTTTTCTTGATATAAAATTGGCATACATCAAGGTATACGTTTAAGGTGTATGGCACAATGGTTTGTCTTACATATGCAGTTGACCTTGGGGGTAAAGGGTACCAACCCTTGCACAGTGGAAAATCTGCATATAACTTTGGACTCCCCCATAATTTAGTTGTCCCTCGGTATCCACGGGGGATTGGTTCCAGGACCCCCCACGGATACCAAAAGTCGTGGATGCTCAAGTCCCTGGTTTAGAATGGGATGCATCAATGCACACAGTCAGTCCTTTGCATCTGCAGACTCCCTCCCAACTGCAAATCGAAATATTACAGGCATTTATTGAAAAAAATCTGCATGTTACTGGACTTGTGCAGCTCGAACCGGTGTTGTTCGAAGGTCAACTGTATTGTGAAACGACTACCACAATAAATTTAGGTAGCATCCATCATCTCATACAGATACACTGGAAAGAGAAAGCAAAAATAATTTTTTTCATTGTGATGAGAACTCTTACGGCTACTCTCTTAACAACTTTCATAGATCATATCTATCTTTGATAGAAAAAAATGTTAAACAGGACCAAAATATTATTATAGAAAAAATATATAAAATAAGGCAGTCAGAAAAAAGGGAGTTGGCCAGTCAAGGAAGTCCAGGGAAATGAGACTGAGAGGTCCCTGCTGGGGACAAGGCAGGCCGGTCCAGGATCACAGGTGGCCCCTCTGCAGGTGGCATGCCCATGGGGGAGTGGGGCGAGTCTGGCAGTCACAGATCAGTGACTTCTGCATTTCAACTCATCCAAATGCCCTGCTCCTCAGAGTCGCTCACAGTGAAAATTCTGATTTTAATTTGGTTACTCTTGTAAATTTGCCTAGAGGGATGGAATAAACTGAACAGAAAACATGAGTTTCCAATCTGCTTGATGGTTTTATTTCCCATTATGAATGAATCAACGGATGCTCTGTTTTCCACAAAATCATCATATATTCTAAATGAGAACTTTTGTTCTTGATTGACATTCCATGAGACCAAGGCCACTATAGCACATACAAAACACCTACACCCTTCTTCTGGCCTAAATATCCTCATTTGTGTGTGTGTGCGCGTGCGTGCGTGCATGCGTGCGTGCGTGTGTGTGTGTGTGTGTGTGTGTGTGCGTTTGCTGAAGAACTGAGCTGTGGTTATCATAACCTTATATACTGAAACCACCTTCCGCTTCCACCCCATTCTGCTCCTTCTCCTCTGTGTCTATTGAATCTAAATCTTAAACAATCACCTTATGAAACGTGTACCTTTCTAAATGGCAGTGTAGCAAAAATATATACTCACCCCAATTGGCCATTGCCATTTCGACTGACCAACTTGGCAAGAGTGACAGCCTCTGTGTGGAAGCCAGGTTTATGCTCCAAATCTAGGCTGTGGTGATATTGCATAACCCCTTTTACGTTTGGAATAGCTGGGCTATAAATTACGTATAGAAAGGCACAAACAAAAGTTTATTGTTTCTCCAACTTTATTAGTGGAAATTCCTTCTATACTTTTCTGAGGAGGGTCATGTGTGTCCAGATGCTGGCAGGTGATGTCTTGTACATGCAAATAACTCAGGCCTTTGAGATGGTGTCTTAGGCCAAGTTCCCTAGAAGCAGAGCCTGACACAGGGATTCCCTGTGGTGTATGGATGGTGTGCTGTCGGGAAGGGCTGGGGGAAGAAGGATGGGCGGGGAAAAGAGTAAGGCGGGGGTGGAGTCCCAGCTGGACTCTGTGTGCAGCCTGATCCCATGGGGAGCTCTGGAGCAGAGCGGGACCATAAAATCGACCCCACCTTAAGCAAGGTGGTCTCCACCATTACCTATGGGACAAGGGCAGAGGCAGGGGTCGAGGGTCTCATCTCCTTGGTTGGGGGTTCCCATGCGTCCAGGGACCATCCTTTGGAGATGTGAGCAGGCCATGCTCCCAACAGCTGACAGACAAGTGCGTGGACAGTCAAGGAATATGTATGGAGAGGAGGCAGCTTTGCCAACAGAGGGGACCACCATCTATTGGAGGGAACGTGGGTCAGTCTCTCCAACAACATTTGGGGGCCATGCTTTTGCACATGGTCATATACTACAAAATAAAGAACAATGGCAGAAGCACATTATCTTTGAGAGGCTGTGTTTTTAGAAACACTGGGAGTTAATTGTCCACAAGCTGCATCGTATGTTTAGAATGGATGGAAGAGTCTTTTTGGAAAGCAAAACCTTTGTCTGCACATATACATATGTGTGTGTGCGTGCGCAAAATGCAAAATCAAACAACAACAACAAAAACCCTTTCCTCTGCCACTTTTAAATTTACTAAAATAAAATGTTCCCTGTAAAACGTGCCCCTTGTAGACAAATGAATTGGAGACACAAGAATTAAAACTGCATCCCCGGGCCGGCTGAGTGGCGCGATGGTTAAGAACTGGCTTGGGACGCCAGAGGGACCCGGTTCGGATCCCACATATGAGGGCCAGTGACACTGCCCTCCACAGCTAAGATGCTGAACAACAGCTC